>NC_135234.1:712272933-712584256 GCF_051348905.1 Ranitomeya variabilis | reverse complement strand
TTTGTCCTGAGTACGCTGATACCCCATATGTGGGGGTAAACCACTGTTTGGGCGCATGGCAGAGCTCGGAAGGAAAGGAGCGCCATTTGACTTTTCAATGAAAAATTGACTGGAATTGAGATGGGACGCCATGTTGCATTTGGAGAGCCCCTGATGTGCCTAAACATTGAAACCCCCCACAAGTGACACTATTTTGGAAAGTAGACCCCCTAAGGATCTTATCTAGATGTGTGGTGAGCACTTTGACCCAACAAGTGCTTCACAGAAGTTTATAATGCAGAGCCGTAAAAATAAAAAATCATATTTTTTCACAAAAATGATCGTTTCGCCCCCAATTTTTTATTTTACCAAGGGTAAGAGAAGAAATTGGACCCCAAAAATTGTTGTGCAATTTGTCCTGAGTATGCTGATACCCCATATGTGGGTGTAAACCATTGTTTGGGCGCAGGGCAGAGCTCGGAAGGGAAGGAGCGCCATTTGACTTTTCAATGCAAAATTGACTGGAATTGAGATGGGACGCCATGTTGCATTTGGAGAGCCCCTGATGTGCCTAAACATTGAAACCCCCCACAAGTGACACCATTTTGGAAAGTAGACCCCCTAAGGAACTTATCTAGATGTGTGGTGAGCACTTTGACCCAACAAGTGCTTCACAGAAGTTTATAATGCAGAGCCGTAAAAATAAAAAATCATATTTTTTCACAAAAATGATCTTTTCGCCCCCATTTTTTTATTTCCCCAAGGGTAAGAGAAGAAATTAGACCACAAACGTTGTTGTGCAATTTGTCCTGAGTATGACGATACCCCATATGTGGGGGTAAACCACTGTTTGGGCGCATAGCAGAGCTCGGAAGGGAAGGAGCGCTATTTTACTTTTCAATGCAAAATTGACTGGAATTAAGATGGGATGCCATGTAGCGTTTGGAGAGCCCCTGATGTGCCTAAACATTAAAACCCCCCACAAGTGACACCATTTTGGAAAGTAGACCCCCTAAGGAACTTATCTAGATGTGTTTTGAGAGCTTTGAACCCCCAAGTGCTTCACTACAGTTTATAACGCAGAGCCGTGAAAATAAAAATTCTTTTTTTTTCACAAAAATGATTTTTTAGCCCCCAGTTTTGTATTTTCACAAGGGTATCAGGATAAATTGGACCCCAAATGTTGTTGTCCAATTTGTCCTGAGTACGCTAATACCCCATATGTGGGGGGAACCACTGTTTGGGCACATGACAGAGCTCGGAAGGGAAGGAGCGCCATTTGGAATGCAGACTTAAATGGATTGGTCTGCAGGCGTCACGTTGCATTTGCAGAGCCCCTGTTGTACCCAAACAGTACAAACCCCCAACAAGTGACCCCATATTGGAAACTAGACCCCCCAAGGAACTTATCTAGATGTGTTGTGAGAACTTTGAACCCCCAAGTGTTTCACTACAGTTTATAACGCAGAGCCGTGAAAATAAAAATTCTTTTTTTTTCACAAAAATGATTTTTAGCCCCCAGTTTTGTATTTTCACAAGGGTATCAGGATAAATTGGACCCCAAAAGTTGTTGTCCAATTTGTCCTGAGTACGCTGATACCCCATATGTGGGGGGGAACCACTGTTTGGGCGCATGACAGAGCTCGGAAGGGAAGGAGCACCATTTGGAATGCAGACTTAAATGGATTGGTCTGCAGGCGTCACGTTGCATTTGCAGAGCCCCTGATGTACCCAAACAGTACAAACCCCCCACAAGTGACCCCATATTGGAAACTAGACCCCCCAAGGAACTTATCTAGATGTGTTGTGAGAACTTTGAACCCCCAAGTGTTTCACTACAGTTTACAACGCAGAGCCGTGAAAATAAAAAATCCTTTTTTTCCCACAAAACTTATTTTTTGGCCCCCAGTTTTGTATTTTCCCAAGGGTAGCAGGAGAAATTGGACCCAAAAAGATGATGTCTAATTTGTCCTGAGTACGCTGATACCCCATATGTTGGGGTAAACCCCTGTTTGGGCACACGGGAGAGCTCTGAAGGGAAGGAGCACTGTTTTCCTTTTTCAACGCAGAATTGGCTGGAATTCAGATCGGATGCCATGTCCCGTTTGGAGAGCCCCTGATGTGCCTAAACAGTAGAAACCCCCCAATTATAACTGAAACCCTAATCCAAACACACCCCTTACCCTAATCCCAACCGTAACCCTAACCACTCCTCTAACCCAGACACACGCAACCCTATTCCCAACCGTAAATGTAATCCAAACCCTAACCCTATCTTTAGCCCCAACCCTAACTGTAGCCCCAACCCTAGCCCCAACCCTAGCACCAACCCTAGCAATAACACTAGCCCTATCACTAGCCCTAACACTAGCCGTAATACTAGCCCTAACCCTAGCCCTAACCGTAGCCCCAACCCTAGCCCCAACCCTAGCCCTAACCCTAGCCCTAACCCTAGCCCCAACCCTAGCCCTAACCCTAGCCCCAACCCTAGCCCTAACCCTAGCCCTAACCCTTGCCTTAACCCTAACCCTAACCCTAGCCCTAACTCTAGTCCTAACTCTAGCCCTAACTCTAGCCCTAACCCTAATGGGAAAATGGAAATAAATACATTTTTTTTATTTTTTTATTTTTCCCTAACTAAGGGGGTGATGAAGGGGGATTTGATTTACTTTTATAGCGGGTTTTTTAGCGGATGTTTATGATTGGCAGCCGTCACACACTGAAAGACGCTTTTCATTGCAAAAAATATTTTTTGCGTTACCACATTTTGAGAGCTGTAATTTTTCCATATTTGAGTCCACAGAGTCATGTGAGATCTTGTTTTTTGCGGGACGAGTTGACGTTTTTATTGGTAACATTTTCGGGCACGTGACATTTTTTGATCGCTTTTTATTCCGATTTTTGTGAGGCAGAGTGATCAAAAACCAGCTATTCATGAATTTCTTTTGGGGGAGGTGTTTATACCGTTCCGCGTTTGGTAAAATTGATAAAGCAGTTTTATTCGTCGGGTTAGTACGATTACAGCGATATCTCATTTATATCATTTTTTTTTTTGTTTTGGCGCTTTTATACGATAAAAACTATTTTATAGAAAAAATAATTATTTTGGTATCGCTTTATTCTCAGGACTATAACTTTTTTATTTTTTTGCTTATGATGCTTTGTGGTGGCTCATATTTTGCGGGACAAGATGACGTTTTCAGCGGTACCATGGTTATTTATATCCGTCTTTTTGATCGCGTGTTATTCCACTTTTTGTTTGGCGGTATGATAATAAAGCAATGTTTTTTGGCTCGTTTTTTTTTTTTTTTTCCTACGGTGTTTACTGAAGGGGTTAACTAGTGGGGCAGTTTTATAGGTTAGGTCGTTACGGACGCGGCGATACTAAATATGTGTACTTTTATTGTTTTTGTTTGTTTTTTTTAGATAAAGAAATGTATTTATGGGAATAATATATATATTTTTTTCCTTTATTTAGGATTTTTTTTTTTTTTTTTTTTTTTACACATGGGGACATTTTTTTTTTTACTTTTTTACTTTGTCCCAGGGGGGGACATCACAGATCGCCGATTTGACAGTGTGCACAGCACTCTGTCAAATCGGCGATCATACTTTCATCGGAGCAGGCTGCAGCTTTCATCTGCAGCCTGCTCCTGACCCGGAAGTCCTCCCTGCAGGACCCGGATGCAGCCCCGCGGCCATTTTGGATCCGGGCCCTGCAGGGAGAAGACGCTCGGTACAAGGTGAGTACATCACCTTGTACCGATCGTCTCAGGGAAGCACGCAGGGAGCCCCCTCCCTGCGCGACGCTTCCCTGTACCGCCGGCACACCGCGTTCATGTTTGATCGCGGTGTGCCGGGGGTTAATGTGCCGGGGGCGGTCCGTGACCACTCCTGGCACATAGTGCCGGATGTCAGCTGCGATAAGCAGCTGACACCCGGCCGCGATCGGCCGCGCTCCCCCCGTGAGCGCGGCCGATCGCTATGACGTACTATCCCGTCGGTGGGAATTAAGGCCCACCCCACCTCGACGGGATAGTACGTCAGATGGGATTAAGGGGTTAAAGTGTACCTGAAAAAAAATGTTGCAAAAAAAGTCTAAAAAATAAATTCAAAATATAGAAAATAAAATATCACTCCTAATTTCCCACCAATAAAAAGAAAAACAAATTAAAAAAAACACTCATGACCAAAATACAAAGCCAGAAGCATCTTACCTGGGCCTAGGAGAAAAAGAACGACTGTTGCTCAGTGGTCCAAGGTGTTGTTTTCAGATTAAAGCACATTTTGCGTTTCAATTGGAAATCAAGGTCCCAGAGTCTGGAGGAAGAGTGGAGAGGCCACAATCCAAGCTGCTGGAGGTCTAGTGTGAGGTTTCCACAGTCAGTGATGGTTTGGGGAGCCATGTCATCTGCTGGTGTAGGTCCACTGTGTCTTATCATGGTAACACAAGCCCCACACTTTTTATAAATAAACACACAAACACCAATAAAATGTGGATAAAAATGGCCGTGGCGTTTATTTTTGAGTTACTTCAAATAAAGATTTATTCACTCATAACAAATACAAAATTTGAACTCCGTGAAAAAAATTTAATCATATCCAAGTCTACCAAATCCACCCGAAAGCCGGGCGATTTTCTCACAAAATAAACGACACGACAAACCTAAAATAAAAGGATCTTCAGTCTTCCTGTTGTAAACTGACGTAATAACAAAAATAGCTGATATTTATAGCACACATCTTCCCGCACTTTTGACAGGAGCCAATCAAAACAACCAGAAAAAGCGGGAAAACTAGAAGGAACCAGATAAAAACCTGCTCGCGCTTAGCACAGCTTACCACTGGTTCATTAACCCTTTTAACAAAAACTCCAAATTAACATACCAAAATAACAGATTAACCCCTTAGTGACGGAGCCAAATTTTTTAAATCTGACCAGTGTCACTTTATGTGGTAATAACTCTGGAACGCTTCAACAAATCCCAGTGATTTTGAGACTGTTTTTTCGTGACACATTATACTTTATGATAATGGTAAATTTAGGTGGACATGTTTTGTGTTTATTTATAAAAAATATCAGAAATTTGAGAAAAATGTTAAAAAATTAGCAATTTTCAAACTTTGAATGATTATCCCTTTAATCCAGATAGTCATAGCACAGCAAAACATTGATAAATAACATTTCCCTCATGTCTGCTTTACATCAGCACCATTTGTAAAATGTTATTTTATTTTGTTTGCATTTTAGGAGGTTTAATAATGCAGCAGTAATTTTTCATTTTTTCAATGAAATTTATAAAGTATGTTTTTTTTAGGGACTCATCCATGTTTGAAGTGCCTTTAGGGGTCTCATATACTGGCAAACCCCCCAAAGTTATACCATTTTAAAAACAGCACCCCCTGACATATTGAAAACTGCTGTCATGTAGTTTATTAACCCTTCTGGTGCTTTTCAGGAATTAATGCAAAGTGACATGACAGAAATGAAAATGTGTATTTTTACCACCTAAATGCCTCTAACTTCTGAACAGGTTACAACAGCCGTCAGACTCTAAGGCCGCTATTTGGACATGAATTGCCATGGCAAACGTCAGGACCACAAAATCATGATCTGAGGGCACCAATTGGGATAAAGAGGAAGCCCCCACACTCTGTTAAACATTTATAATGATGTAGTCACTATTGACAGCAGCATCTAAGGGGTTAAACAGATTTGGATGGTGCAAACACTGATCGTGGCTGATGCAGTAAGTTGTCAGCTATAGTGCACAACTGACAGATGCTGGATTGTCTCCTGTATGGGGAGGCTATTCTCTTATATCTCAGGTCAGTTAAAAGACATATTGGCTGTCATTAAGGGGTTAACCATTAAATTAAGGGGGTTGTGTTATCATGCGACACCCTCATATTCCATTGAGGGGAGGGCGTTCATGGTAACACAAGCCCTACACTTTTTATAAATAAACACACGAACACCAATAAAATGTAGATAAAAATGTCCGTGGCGTTTATTTTTGAGTTACTTCAAATAAAGATTTATTCACTCATAACAAATACACAATTTGAACTCCGTGAAACTAATTAAACCATATCCAACTCTACCAAATCCACCCGAAAGCCGGGCGATTTTCCAAATGCCAAGCCTCAAAAAGGCTAGGCCCCTCCAAAACGCCGCAGCTATTCCTCAATAATAGCTTGGAGATCAAGATTAAAGATATCCAAGCCCACATCTGAAAGATGAACCAGATCTCTTACATACATCCCAGGAATGACATCCTCCAAATCAACATGCCTGAAAGAAAAACTTTCGATTAATGGCATAAATCTTTCCATATTCTTATTAATCCTTTTTCTGATCTTCTCAAAGAAAAACATATTATGCTTATGCCATAAAAGTCTGGGAATAATTTCTGAAAAAACAAAAGTTGAGTTAAAATACTCCATCTTCAGCAATGACAGGTCACGCCTCATGAACGCTAAAAGATCAAGGGTTTTAATTTTACCTAGATCGTTGCCTCCAACATGAAAAATAACTAAATCAGGATTAGGCCGAACTTCTGCAAACTTACGAAAATCATGTAATAAGTTTTTCCAACGCATTCCTCGCCTGCTACACCAAAAAATTTGAAGGAAAGAAGAATTAAATGAAAGATTTTCCTTATAGGATCTCACGATGGCCCGTTTTTCAGCCCAATGAATAAAGGAGTGTCCGATGATCCATATTGTAAAAGGACCTATAAAATGAATGACAAGTTAAAAATCATATAAATCTGGGCGTACATACAATTTAAATCTCTTAGAATCCCATCTGCCAATTTTCTTTATGTTACTCTCATTCAGACCTAACCTCGCGGCCTCCGTTGCTGCTCCGATGCGGAAAGAATGGGAAGAGATTTTAAAGCCATCCAACCCCAAATTCTTTAGGCATTTTTTAAGAATAAAATTAAACTGAAATACCGTTGCCGGCTCGCCATTGTTATGAATGAAAAACGGGCCATCTAACTTTGGCCTTAAAGAAAACCATTTTTTAGCATTCGACACAGGGCAAATAATACTATCAGGAATAGCGTTCAGCTTTATTGATGAACCTCGGCCTAATTGGTCCGTCTTAGACTTTCTTATAAACAGGAGAATAGAAGAATTTTCAATCTTAACATCCTTAAAAAGTAAACCAGTAGGAGAAGTCTTATTATAAGACACGATTTCACCTACTCGCAACGCCGCAAAAACTGTTAAAGAAAAAGCCGCAGAAAAAAAAGGCACGATTCAATGGCATTAATACACACCAAGGGAAGAGTTAAACAGAGGTCTTTTAGCAAATGGAATGAAATAGGATGCCGAACATTGGGTTTAAAATTTTCCCTCCTAAAACCTTTTAAAAACTGTTTAATTAAAACAGATCAGTCAGAGGTTTTTTACCAAGAATTTTAAGAAAAAAGTAAATGGGTAACCTCAATGCAAGCAAAATTGTGCCCATGAATGCCAAGCGACCGAATAATCGGTCCAAGTTTTTGGAGCTAAAGATTTTTCAATAAAGTGCGGAATTAAACCTGCACTATTTCCCAAAGCCGTTGCGAACAAATCTCTCCTTTGTCGTCTGCCGATGGAACTTGCTTCAGGAACAGCGACTTCTGGCGATGACAAATAAGCTCAGCGTTACGATTATTAACATCAAAGGAAAAGGAAGCTTTCAACCAAATATTGTGTTCCATACAAAGTAATACCAAAGGTCTAAGAATCTTAGACGACCATTTGTTTTTGGAAGACAGCATATTCAAAGCAAAAACCAGCCCTTGATTATTGGAACGAAACAAGATCCCCAAAATTGAATAATTAAAAATATGGAAAAAAGGTCTAAAACTACAGAATTTTTTTAATTTTTTTCACTTACCCAAAATTCAGGCCATTTTTCTGATGCCCAATGTGAAGCAAAGAGATCCCAAGGCCGACATGTTCATCCGTAAAATAAGACAAACCTAAATCTTCAGCAAGAACAAAGGTGGGTCTGGCATACAGCTCTCCCATTGAAGTTGGATAAAAACTCCCACCAAATTTTTAAATCTTCCTTTGTTACTGAACTGAGCCTTAAATGAGCATTAGGAGAAGAATGACCAGACATCAAATCATAAAGGCGCCTTGAAAAAACCCTACCAATAGGAATAATCCTCAAGGCAAAATTTAGTAAGTCTAATAAAGATTGAAGTTCCCTCAGAGTGACCTTTTCTTTTAATAAGAATAATCGAATAATTGAACAAAGTTTAGTAATTTTTTCAGCAGGGAGGGAAAATTTTATGTTTTCAGAATCTTTCAAAATACCTAAAAATTCCAAAGAAGTACAAGGTGACACCGTGTTTTCGGCTGCAATAGGTACCCCAAAATGTTCACACACTGTAAGGAATTTATTTAACAAAGACAAACAAGAATCTGAATTGCTGGGGCCGATAAACAAAAAGTCATCAAGATAATGCAAAATCCCACCACCATCAGAATTAGCTTCAACCACCCAATGCAAAAAAGTGGAGAACGTCTCAAAGTAAAAGCAGGATAGAGAGAACCCCATGGGAAGACGTTTGTCAAAAAAGAATTTACCATTAAATTGAAAACATAATGAACTAAAAACATCTGGGTTTACAGGTAGAAGTCTAAATGCTGACTTGATGTCAGATTTTGCCAAGAGAGAATTGGGACCAAATCTCTGCATCATCTCAATGGCAATATCAAATGAACACAGATCGGTATCAACCTTGTCATTCAAAGAATGGGTAAGACAGATGATGAATTAATCTAAAAGATCCTTGTTCTTTTTTAGGAACTATCCCAAGGGGAGAGACCCTAAAGTTGGTAAAAGGGAGGGTATCGAAGGGGCCAGCGACCATAGCCGCATCAATTTCTTTCAGAATTTTGTCTACTACAAGAGGAAATTGCAAAGCTGACTATTTTACATCCTTCACCTCTAAATGGAGGAACATAAAACCCATTAAGAAAACCTTCAAAAAGCAGAGAGCTACTCCCCTGGTCTGGGTAAATTCTTAGCCATAGGGCCATGTTTTCCAGATTCACTGGGGTCATTGTTTTTAAAATTTGACTCCTTATGACTCCCCTGCTGTTCAAATTGGGCTTGCTTTTTAAAACATTTGGACATTGGGTGAGCGCCCCCGCAAAAGGAACAGTCATGTTGAAAGCGACAATTAGAATACCACTTACAACTAGATTCGTTAAAAGCAAAGCAAATTCCTTTTTTACTAGGGGCGCTTGAACCAGTCCTGGATGCAGGAAATTTTTGCGGTAACATTAAGCTTAACCATAATCCTACATCTTTAGTACCCCACGATAGGTTCGGATACATAGACAGCTTTTGCTTAAAGGACTCATCGTAATGCAGCCAGGCCATACCGCCAAAATTGCGATATGCCTCTAAAATAGAATCCAAATGCTGAAACAAACCTGAACAGAGATTCGGGAATTTTTCGCCCAAAACAGCGGCATAAATAGCAAAAGCTTGAAGCCAATTATTAAAAGACTTAAAGTTACCAACTCTTTTTTTATCGTCGGCCTCTTCTTTCTTATCCAATTTATTTAAATGCTCTTTGGCGGACGGTAACAGAGAAAACAGATCTATATACTCTCTGCTCCAAATTTGGTCTTTAACAGCAGCATGCAAAAGGAACCCCAAAGGAGATAGATCACATGTAAGTGATTCTTTCAGGAAAACCTCAGGCAGCCCAGGTTTTAGAAGTAAACTGCTGCCAGCGTTCATAACAGAGGATTTAGGCAGCACCCCAGAATCACCTCTGCCTAAATATTCACCCACAATTTCCCTCACCAAAGACTTTAAGTCAAAAGGGGGACATACTGGGGTACATTGAGACTCTCACCCCTTTGATGACGATGAATATCTTGTAGTGTGGGGGCTTCGGCACTCAAGCCTGTTACCACAGGCGAATGTGGCTGGACAATAGAAATCTGCTGGTCTTCTTCATCAGACAGAGGAGACGCTGACATCCAGGACCTCGAAGCGGTGATAGCTGACCAATCTTCAGCGAAGAGGGGCTCCTGACAGGGCGACATAATGAAGTCCCCTTTGATCCCTGGGCCGCCTCAGTGCTTTTATGACTGCGACGGCTAAATGTCTCCAGTGAACCATGCATAACAGCTGATGTGTCCCGGGATTCCTTCATGCAGGCCAGCTGACATACTACATGCTGCATCAGATGACATGCGCTGAGTAAATTCATAACCCCGGGGAAGATCTCGCGCTGGACTGTGAGACTTCTGTCGAGAGAGTCCCCGGCTTCTGCTGCGTACTTCTTGCCTGCACTCCGGGGCCTTTGAAGAAGATGGAGAAGGGGAGTAAACGATCCTGGCCTTTCAGTTCCTCGCAGAGCTGTGGCTTGACCTCGTAGGAACAGATGACAGACGAGACCTGGGAGAGATGGAGAGCATCAGGTGCAGGAGCTACAGAAACCTCAGAAGTAGGGTTGAGCGACTTTTATTTTTATAGAATCAGGTCGGGTTTCACGAAACCCGACTTTCTCAAAAGTCGGGTCGAGCGAAATCGGCCGATCCTATAAAAAAGTCGGGGTCGGGGTCGGCCGAAACACGAAACCCAATGCAGTGCAATGGGATACTATGGTTCCCAGGGTCTGAAGGAGAGGAAACTCTCCTTCAGGCCCTGGGATCCATATTAATGTGTAAAATAAAGAATTAAAATAAAAAATATTGATATACTCACCCGTCCGGAGGCCCCTGGACATCACCGCTGGTAACCGGCAGCCTTCTTTGCTTAAAATGAGCGCGTTCAGGGCCTTCCATGACGTCACGGCTTCTGATTGGTCGCGTGCCGCTCATGTGACCGCCACGCGACCAATCACAAGCCGTGACGTAATTCTCAGGTCCTAAATTCCTAGAATTAGGAATTTAGGACCTGAGAATTACGTCACGGCTTGTGATTGGTCGCGTGGCGGTCACATGGGCGGCCGCGACCAATCACAAGCCGTGACGTCATCTAAGGCCCTGAACGCGCTCATTCTTAGGAAGGAAGGCTGCCGGAAAGAAGCCGAGGGTGAGTATATTCCTATTAGGTATATACTCACCCTCGGACGCGCCCTGCTTCTTTCCGGCAGCCTTCCTTCTTAAGAATGAGCGCGTGAAGGGCCTTAGATGACGTCACGGCTTGTGATTGGTCGCGGACGCCCATGTGACTGCTCACGCGACCAATCACAAGCCGTGACGTAATTCTCAGGTCCTAAATTCCTAGAATGAGGAATTTAGGACCTGAGAATTACGTCACTGCTTGTGATTGGTCGCGTGGCGGTCACATGATCGGCACACGACCAATCAGAAGCCGTGACGTCATGGAAGGCCGTAAACGTGCTCATTTTAAGCAAAGAAGGCTGCCGGTTACCAGCGTCGATGTCCAGGGGCCTCCGAAGAGGTGAGTATATCAATATTTTTTATTTTAATTCTTTATTTTACACTTAAATGTGGATTCCGATATTGATTTCCGATATCGCAAACATATCGGAACTCGGTATCGGAATTCCGATACCAGATTCAGAAGATCGCCAACCTCATGGCCGACCCCACACAGGGGTCGGGTCGGGTTTCATGAAACCCGACTTTGCCAAAAGTCGGCGACTTCTGAAAATGGCCGACCCGTTTCGCTCAACCCTACTCAGAAGCAGAGGTAGGTTTTATAGCTGCTTCTAAAGACAAGCAGCACCGCAACCACTCAGCACCACCTTCCTCCTCAGCCCTCCGGATCACTTGATGAAGTAACGATTCCACCAACTGTTCTTGCTATCTTCAGTCTTCATGTGGAAACTGACGTGATAACAAAAACAGCTGCCATTTATAGCACACATCTTCCCTCACTTTTGACAGGAGCCAATCAAAACAACCAGAAAAAGCGGGAAGAAAAACAAGAAGGAACCAGATAAAAACCTGCTCGTGCCTAGCACAGCTTACCACTGGTTCATTAACCCTTTCAACAAAACTCCAAATTAACATACCAAAATAACAGATTAACCAATAATTAAGGGGGCTGTGTTATCATGCGACCCCCCTCATATTCCATTGAGGGGAGGGCGTTTTCCAAAGTCAGTTCAGCCGTCTACCAGAAAATTTTAGAGCACTTCATGGCTCCCTCTGCCGACAAGCTTTTTGGAGATGGAAATTTCATTCTCCAGCAGGACTTGGCACCTGTCCACACTGCCAAAAGTACCAATACCTGGTTTAAAAACAACAGTATCACTGTGCTTGATTGGCAGCAAACTCGCCTGACCTTAACCCCATAGAGAATCTATAGGGTATTGTCAAGAGGGAGATGAGAGACACCAGACCCAACAATGCAGATGAGCTGAAGGCTGCTATCCAAGCATCCTGGGCTTCCATAACACCTCAGCAGTGTCACAGGCTGATCGCCTCCATGCCATGCCGCATTGATGCAGTAATTGATGCAGATAGAGCCCCGACAAAGTATTGAGTGCATTTAATGAACATACATTTCAGTAGGCCAACATTTCGGATTTTAAAATCCTTTTTCAAGCTGGTGTTATTAAGTATTCTAATTTACTGAGATAATGACTTTTGGGTTTTCATTGGCTGTAAGCCATAATCATCAACATTAACAGAAATAAACACTTGAAATAGATCACTCTGTTGGTAATGACTATCTAATATATGAGTTTCACTTTTTGTATTGAAGAACTTTGTATTATGGAACCGCCAAAGATCAGTGCTCGGCTATCTCTGGTGTTCCCGTTACGAAGTGAATGGAGTGGCATTGGACATGATTGGCGACAGCTGATGGACCACCGCACAGTTCACATGGGGCTGTTCAGAACCCCAGTTATCAGGATCAGTCGGGAAGTTATCCCTTATCCAGAGAATAGGGGATAACTTGCGAATTTGAGGTAAGCCTTTAATCTAGTGTGTGTTACATATTTATATGATATTAAAGGGAACCTCATGTGATTCATGCATCCACAAACATTATGAATCAAACACTTTTTTCTTTATTGTAACCATTGTATTTCACGTTCACCAGAAGTGGGTGAGAAATACAGAAGTGGTGCATATGTTTCTATTATACTTTTCCTCTGATTGTTCCACTCCTGGTTTTGGCTTAATGAGGTAAAATACTGAGGTTAAAAAAATGACAAAATACTGAATGTGTGAAAGTGGCCTTGCTCTTAAATACTGCGTCATTTGAGAGTACACATAGTTTGATAAGTCGGGAGGAGACTAGTCGAAAGGAGGTGCCTAGTGGCTTTTCCCCGCTCCATCCCTTTGACTGACAGGTCTCTCCCTATGAGTGTGCACAGAGTAAAACATACTGGGCTGAGATAACACAGCCAGTGGTTCAGGCAGCTTGAATCAGAGGACAGGTTCCCTTTAATACAAATACATTGATGAGAGTCAGTAGGGAAGAAGATGAACTGGTGAATAAATAGCCACTGTGACTACATCTACTGTAACATCAGTGTACATACCAATCGTACCATTCATTATCCAAAAAGATGAAAGGCTTGAAAGAATTTCCCAGACGGCTGTGATAGAGACACTGACATTTCATGTTGATTCAGGCAACTTGTCCAACATATAACTAGGAGGATAATGACAAATTCTGGGGGACACCAGTTACACATAATGATCTAATTGGAGTAGGAAGAGGAGGTCGGCCATGATAACTAACAACTTCCAGATGTACAGTAAAGGAATCCACATTTATTGTTAGTAGAGAACTTTACTGAAATTATAGAAACTAATATGCCCCTGTCACGAAGACAACACCTTTCCATATGTCCTAAGAAAGGCGAAAGGAAATCATCAGCAGAGGTTCTTCACTCCAAGCCTTCACTCCATTAGCTAACTCATGTAATACATAGTCATATTTATGTAATTGAGCAGCATAAAATACTACATCCATTAATAATGTTCTATATTTAGACAACTGCAAGGGTGCCAAGCTTTCCAGTAAGAGCCTGGTACCAAGAAGCAAGACTATTCATCCCAGGAAGAAAAAAGATTAAAGTCAAATATACTACCAAAAAGTTTCCAAAATTAATTTAACTAATCATTAAAATAAAAAAATGTTGTCAAAGAGAAAGTAAAAAAAAATCTTCACTTGTCTTTCCTTCATCACTCAAACTGTAACCAACACTTCTTCTTCACGTGACGGCACCGGCATTGACTGATGTCATTGTAGCCATGTGCTGTTCATTTCTAGGTGGTGCGTGCATGGTTAGCACCCAGCTGAGGACACCGGATTTCCTGTACTCCGACTTTGCAATTCAGATGTGGCCGTAACGTAAGACAGTGTAAGACAGCGATGTCACCAACAATCAAGACAAAGAGGCAAGTGATGGAGACGGTTCTAGTGGCTTGCCAGGCTGTGGACAGCTCACTGGGCACCTAAGATGTAATTAGTGTAAGGCTATATTCACACATTCAGTACTTGGGCAGTATTTTACCTCAGTATCTATAAGCCAAATACAGGAGTGGGTGATAAATACAGAAGTGGTGACGTGTTTCTATTATACTTTTCCTCTGATTGTTCCACTCCTGGTTTTGACTTACAAATACTGATGTGAAATACTGACCAAATACTGAATGTCTGAGGGAGCCTGAGAAATCAAAATGTTGTTTTCTCTTCTTGTAAGTGTCCTATCCATCACTGTTATTACTTTAAGGCCGTGGTCACACTTGTGAGTGCAATGCGAGAAACTCGCGTGAGTCTCTCGCATCGCATCAATACCCGGCACTGCCTCCCGCACTCGGGACCGGAGCGTTCAGCTGCATAGAAATACATGCAGCCGCACATTCTGGTCCCGAGTGCCGGCAGCAGCGCCGGGTATTAATGCGAGAGACACGTGAGTTTCTCGCATTGCACTAGCAAGTGTGACATTGGCCTAAGGATTCATGCAGACGAGCGTATAAATCAGACGTGTGCTTTCTGATTTTTGATCGGACAGCACACTGACCCATGTTACTGCTGTTCAGATGAAGGCTTTTTTTCTCAGTCCGAATGTTCATGAGAAAAACATTGCATTTTCTTTTCATTGTATTTTCTTCCTGGTTTTGGATGAGATTCACACATTGAAGTCTATGGGTGAGAGAAAATAAAATCCAATCCCACACGAAACATCCGAGTGGCATCCAATTTTTAGGGATACATTTCTATTATAAACATAGGAAACTTTACGTGATCATGTTTTATGCAAAAGTGGATCGCACACGAACTTCACACAGCTGTAAAAAACAGACACATGGGCACATGGATGAAAATCTGATGGAAAATTAGAAGAAAATCGTCCAAATTTTCTGGATGAAACTATGATGATTTTTGATACTCTCCTGTGCAGGAATAAATCTGCCGACAGACTCACTTTACAGAAAATTTAAATAGATGCCCCAACAAATGTCTACCAGCAATATCTGGATGCTGGAGCATTTTTGAAAAATTCTTCCACTTGAGAAATTATGTTTTGTGGGCTCTAATGGAAACATTTACAACGTATTATTTAACAGATGGACTTCCCCTTTATTAATTTTATGTACGTTCAATACTACAAAGTCATCGGACTTCATTCATTTGTAACATAATTCTGATCTTCATGTAACCTTCATTATGCAGCTGTTAATACAGATGGCAAGAGCTAGCACATGTCTGGAGGGAGATTCGTGCTTTCTCGCAACAATAATAGCAGTGCACTGGACGTGAGGGAGGTGTTGATGTAAGACCTAATTCTTGCCAAATTTTCCTGCCATTTTTTCTCTCTAAACGCCCCATGGTTCACACTGAGTGAAGTTGTCAGTCACCATCTCCTGTTCTTCGAAGCTCTAGCATATTTTCCTCTTCCTCCTGGCACTTGGGGCTTCGGGTCTGCATGCTCTTATGAATGGTTAGTGATGAAAAACCTGACCATTCTTACTTCCGCACATTGTATCCTGTACGTAGTGCACAGTTTTTCTAGGGATACAATCTGGGCAATAGAGAAATCTTAGTAAAATAAAATAATGTAAATACAGAAGTCAATGCTTTGTATAATATTGTTTATGCCTTATCTGGTCTGGGGAGAGTTTTTCAACTGGGGGATGTCTCAAGAACCAAAAGTCTCAATACGACACATCACTGTGTATGGCCATTGAGAATTTAGTCTTAATAGGAAATATATGATAGGATTATTCAGATATACTGTATTCTTGATTACAAAGTTGTGTAATGGTTGACCCAAGGGATGACGGGGACAAATGGAAACCGGACAAGGGCAGATCCAAAGTTTAATCTTCCCATGATCTCTTTTACCATCCTCCTGCTTATACAAGGCATAGAGTATGTGTAAAAGCAGCCAGCGACTTTCACTGCTGCAATGGGACCCCTGGAGACACAATCCAGTTGGTCGTATTTGCAACTGGATAGGAGTGTGGTGATGCCACATCGCCTGAAAAGGTCCAAACTTTCATTGTGTTTCTATGATACATTTCCTATGACTGTTCCATTCCTGGTTTTAGCTTGCAAATACTGAAGCAAAATTCTGACCAAATACTGAACATGTGGACGTGGCCTTAGGCTGCATTCACACATCAGTGTGGAGTGTTGTTGTGCTCTTGATTTTTTTATTGGTACGCACACAGACCCATTGGGGCCGCATCTTTAAAGCTTTTACACCAGGAAAGTGGTGTAAAAGCTTTGAAAAATTGCAATAAGTTTGTGCATTGTGGAGTTGTGCAAACTTTTTTGAGACTTTTGGAGTTTACAGGCTAGTTTGAATGAGCTCTGCCTACATGGGTAAAGCCAGAACAGAACAGTGCATGGTGCCCACCTATCAAATTCATCAAATGTGCCAGTGTTTTACATGCAATGGTGTGGTGCACTGATGCGCATGCCACTCAGCAGAGGCGCCAAATTCATTAAGGCTACTTTCACACTAGCGTCGGTACGGGGCTGTCGCCATGCGTCGGCCCGACGTACCGATGCACGTTGTGAAAATAATGAACAACGGGGGCAGCAGATGCAGTTTTTCAATGCATCCGCTGCCCCATTGTAATGTCCGAGGAGGAGGGGCGGATTTCCGGCCGCACATGCGCGGTCGGAAATGGCGGACATGACA
Organism: Ranitomeya variabilis; assembly: GCF_051348905.1. Classification (NCBI taxonomy): domain Eukaryota; kingdom Metazoa; phylum Chordata; class Amphibia; order Anura; family Dendrobatidae; genus Ranitomeya; species Ranitomeya variabilis. The sequence continues at coordinate 712,567,160 of NC_135234.1, read as the reverse complement.
CACAAAAAAAGTTACATGTAACTTTTTTTGTGCCGACGGTTCGCCAAAACACGACGCATGACGGATGCGACGTGTGGCCATACGTCGCAATGCGTCGCTAATGCAAGTCTATGGAGAAAAAACGCATCCTGCGGGCAACTTTGCAGGATGTGTTTTTTCTCCAAAACGACGCATTGCGACGTCCGCCAGACGAAGCCAGTGTGAAAGAAGCCTTAGGGTCAAGATTGTCATGCCCTGCGTCACTCTTGATGAACCGGCTCCATTAAATGTATTCTATTCTGATCCTCAAAATCAAATTAAAATTTGGCATGTTCTGAGTTTCACAAATTTTGCTCCCATAATTTTAACGGATGTCTGAATAGATCCATTTATCTCACTGTTAAAAAAAAATACCTAGCACTCACATACACTGGATGTGTAAATGCAACCTTAACCTCTCAACGGCATGTGGGGTTTCCCAGGTCAAAATCCCCAGAGTGGTCTCTAAATTTAATGGCTGACACATAAAAAAGAAGGCATTTCCAAAGTATGGTAGAAAGGCAGTAGGCAGAATATGTAGTCAGATGGTGCAAGGTTTGAGGTTGGCAGAGTCTAGTCATGAGTTGAAAGCAGGGGAAAAGTCAGGGAAGGCAGCAGATGTGAGGACATGATGAGCCTTTACCAGAAGTGTAACTACAATAGGTGCAGGGGTTGCAATTTGCACGCAGGCCCAGGAGCCTACAGGGCTCCAAAAGTCCCTTTGGCCTATATGAAAGGACCAATACTATCAAAGACTTGCAATAATTGGGGTTCCCATTGGAGCACTAGCATTGGAGACCATAAGCTTCAATTTACTTCACTGGCCCTTACAATTGGAAAAAAATGCCCACCTAGGTGGAGAGGAAGCCAAAAGACCTTATTGTTGAGGGACACATCACAGTGGAAGAGGTCTCTAAAAGGTGTGATGCCATGACCTCTGTTGCAGCTAGGGGGTGCTGTATGTGCTCCTCAGGATATGCATGGAGGCATATCTGTGGTTATAATGATGGTGACACAGTGACTGGCAGAATTTTAAAATGGCCGATGTGTGTCGCAGAGGGAGTCTGCGCTGTAAGCCTGATGTAATATTGTTGACCTGTAGTCCCACAAGTGTTTGCATAATAGTCAAGGGAGGCTTATTGGGCAAGTTCGAGAGCTGGGCGGGTTGGACTAGCCACACACACACCTCCCATATATGGGAGTGGTTACAACTACATAATGTGACCATGGTGTGGTCACATGATGGTGTAGTGGTCTCTGTAATGGAGACTGTGTGAGATCCTGGACGGCTTGTGTGTTGGGAGGTCCTGAGTGTGGACTGAATAGCACACTGAGGCCATGGATCTGAAGACCTGTGTGTTAGGAGATCCTGGGAGTAGGATCGGATCCCTGAACAGCGCACTTAAAGACTTGTGTGTTGGACGGTCCCAGGTGGGGATGGACGTCCTGACTGAATAGCGCACTGAGTGGCCTGTGTTGGAAGTCCTGGGAGTAGGATTCCTGAAGATCACAACCTGTGTTGGAAGATCCTGGGAGTAGGACTTCCTGAAGAGCACATGGAAGGAGTGGATGCAGAGTCTGCAACGGCACTGCACTGGGGGAGCTTCAGCCCGTCTGAGGATCTGGACTGTCAGGTGGCCTAGTGGGCAAGGCATTGTCCGGGATGGTGATCCCAGGTCAGCAACTTCCCAGAGAGAGGACTGACCGGAGTCAGCGTGTGGAGCAGGAGCTCCTGGAAGGTAACCCAGAGTGTGGGGAACTGTGTACACTGACAGGGGGTCAGTAATGAACTGTGTGGTCTCCCATGGTAACTGGACGAAGTGAGGTCCCACATCATTAGAGACTATGAATCAATGTCGTGTGCGCTATATGAGTAGAGACATTAATACGGCGTACAGACACCCCCGGGAACTAGTCAAGGAGGGCTGGCGGGTGTAGTGTCTGAACTATGAGATAAAAGCCGTATATGAAATATTGAAGTTAAAGCCACAACTTAATGTCACCTGTTGGTGCCAATTGTGTTTCATGAAGTGTAATGGACTGTGCATGACCTGGTTTATGATGTCATAATAAACCGCATGGACTGTTTTGTGAGAAAAAACGTGCCTGTGTGACTGAGTCCCGTTCGTAAGCGAGTGTCCCCCAACCCATGTGGTAAGCGCCATCTCACAAAGGCCTGGGGCACTTTAGTATTGGTTAGAGTCATGTGAATGCCTTATAAGAGACTAGAATGTTGCGAATGTGCAGACCACAGCCAAAGTGGCACAATGTAAGAGGAGAGCGGCGACCATTAGATGGATGTCCAGCACATAATTATACTCCGCTTTATTCTTTTAAAAACTCAACCAAGTGGTGGACAATCATCTTCATTTTTGTACATGTCCCTCTGAAACCTCAGTGAAGTTACTGTAGGTTTAGTCAACGTCAGATTTTTTTAAAGAAACAAATTTTAAATGTCTAAAAGAATAAGTACCAAGATAAATTCCTGTCGGCACTTGTTCAATTTAGTGGTGCTCATGTCTAAGGATGGCGTCCCACACTCAGATCAGTGCAAAAGATCGGCACTCACTTGTATGCATAATTCAAGAAGTTTATTCCATATTCTTCCCCAGTGTATACAGCAGTCCAAAATATGAGGCATTTCGGCTTAGCACAAGTCTTTCTCAAACTCTTGAGCTTAGCCGAAACGCGTCACCGTTTTGACTTCTGTACGGAATAATTGTCACGAATTAGACATACAAGGAAGTGCTGGTCTTTTGCACTGATAAAAGAATAAGGAAAAATCCAAATTCTGCGACTTCCTATGGAAACATTTTATTATATCAATTCACTTAGTATTACATGAGCTTACAAAGGATCTGGTGGCTCAGCTCGGAATATGCTTGGTAGTGGCACGTGCACTTTATGCCATTACTGAGCATTATCACAAGGTCAGATGCTTCGAGAAACGTACAATAAGATTATTAGTGCTTTTGAATACACAATACACTTAACAATGGAAAGTGGCAGGGAAACCTTTCCCACACGGGTTCTTCACATTTTTCTCAACCGTGTCCTCCACAGAAACCCCCAGGGAACTTAAAACAGTACATTTTCCAAAGCCATTTCACGCTGTTGTGGGGCATGCTCTCTCATTGAAGTCACACGCGATTCTGGCTCATTGACAGCACCTTGTCTAACCTGAGCTGAGATTGTCATGCTATGGGTGTGTAGTAGGAGAATTGTAAGCCGTGTTATGAAACCACTTTACTTGATGTATTTCCAACATTATCTAATTTGTATTCAAATGTTTGTTCCTTGATAGAAAAGGCACCGTTCACAGTAGGGACCCACTCAGTGTGAAACTGTATTTGTTTAATGAAAGCCCATATTACAATAGCTTGGCAAAAATCTGAGAATTAAATTATCCAAACATGAAATAAAAGAGATGGAGTCACAGAAATCTGGTGTCTTCCTGAAACACAAAGTACCAAAACCAACCAAAGTTCTTGCTATTAATGGGTGCTAACTCTGACAAAATCAAGTTTAAAATCAAGTAAATGAGAGATAAAATATTCTTTATTATTTCTGGTGGCATTGAAAAACTTCAAACGCCAAATGTCTCCTAAGCTGTTTATACTTTCAGATTTTTTTTTATGGTCCTTACCTTCATTATCACCACTAGATGGTGATCTTCTCAAGTGAAACGTCAATTGATGAGTTCTAGATTACAGGAAGAACCTGAAGGAACAAAAGGAATTTGGTGTAAGACTAAGGCTATTTTCACATTGCGTTAACAGCAGCCCGTTCAACACATGCGTTAACGGGCTGCTGTTAACGCAAGTGCCGACATGACATTGCGCTAGCACAGATAGAGCTAGCAGATGCTCTATCCTAACTAGCAGTGACAGACCCAGAAACGCTGCAGCCCGCGTCCCAGGGTCCGTCACTCAATGACAGCACATCGCTAGCGCACGCCCATTGTGGGCGTGCGCTAGCGATGCGTCCGACATAGGGCATAATGGCAGCGTTAACAGACTGTGTTACACCACGTTATGCCGCGGTGTAACGTAATCCGTCTAACGGACGCCACAGATGCAGTGTGAACCCAGCCTAAGGCTAGTTTCACATTTGTGTTAGAATCCTCAGCGTTTAAACCTGAAACGCACGATAAACTGCACGCAAACGTGTGCAAACGCAGTGGTTTTTTTAGACGCATAATGCAACGCATGCGTTAAAAAAACACAACGTTTACACGCTTTTTCATGCGTTTTGCATGCGTTTGCATTTTCTGTACGCATGCTGGAAAATTTAACAGGAGAAAAATCTACACTGTGTTCCAAATTATTATGCAAATTGGATTTAAGTGTCATAAAGATTTAATTGTTTTGTTTTTCAAATAAACTCATGGATAGTATTGTGTCTCAGGGCTCAATGGATCACTGAAATCAATCTTAAATACATGTGATAATTAGTTTTCCAGGTGATTCTAATTAAAGGAAAACTACTTAAAAATGATGTTCCACATTATTAAGCAGGCCACAGGTTTCAAGCAATATGGGAAATAAAAAGGATCTCTCTGCTGCTGAAAAGTGTTAAATAGTGCAATTGCTTGGACAAGGTTTGAAAACATTAGTTATTTCACGAAAACTTAGGATTGATCATCATACTATGAAGAGATTTATGACTGAAACAGAGTTCATGCAGATAAAGGCATATTGAGGAAGGTTTCTGCCAGACACATTCATTGAATTAAGAGAGCAGCTGCCAAAATACCATTACAAAGCAGCAAAAAGTTATTTGAAGGTGCTGGTGCCTCTGGAGTCCCTCAAACCTCAAGGTGTAGGATCCTTCAAAGGCTTGCTTTGGTGCATAAACCTACTATTCAGCCACCCCTAAAAAGTGATCACAAGCAAAAATGGTTGCAGTGGGCCCAGACATACATGAAGACTATTTTTCAAGCAGTCTTGTTTACTGATGAGTGTCGAGCAACCCTGGATGGTCCAGATGGAAGGGGCCTTTAAGGTTCCTGAAGGTGTGAAAATGACCTCTGCAAAGTGTATAGAGTTTCTGACTGACAACTTTCTTCCATGGTATAAAAAGCAGAAACGTGCCTTCAGGAGCAGAAGCATCTTCATGCATGACAATGCACTATCTCATGCTGTCATGCTGCAAAGAATACATCTGAGTCATTGGCTGCTATGGGCATAAAAGGAGATAAACTCATGGTGTGGCCACCATCTTCCCCTGACCTCAACCCTATAGAGAACCTTTGGATTATCATCAAGCAAAAGATCTATGAGGGTGGGAGGCAGTTCACATCAAAACAGCAGCTCTGGGAGGCTATTCTGACTTCATGCAAAGAAATACAAGCAGAAACCCTCCAAAAACTCACAAGTTCAATGGATGCAAGAATTGTGAGGGTGATATCAAAGAAGGGTCCTATGTTAACATGTAACTTGGCCTGTTAGGATGTTTTGGAGTTAAATAGCTTTTTTGTTCTGTGAATGTGACCTCCTAATGCTGCAAATTCTTCAAATGAGCATTTTCAGTTCTTTAAAACATATCAAATGTTTAGAAATTCTACTGTGCCTAATAATTTGGAACAGTGCATTTTGAGTTTTTATTCATTTTAGAGATTATACTGTTATCATTGGGAGGTTTCTTCAATAAAATTCAATGTATACGCTAACGGGTGATGACTTTTATTAGACTGACTGTCATTTGCACCGACCATTTAGGACAATCAGAGAAAAATGTCATTTGCATAATAATTTGGAACATAGTGTAGATAAACAGACAATGCCAATGGGACTACAGTGGGCGTGTATAATGGGATATCTTTATATTGACCCTTGGACTGCTGAAATCTGTATCCTGTGTCATGATGGGTCTTTGCATGGAGAGCTTTTATTTCAACCTGGATTTAAGTATCAAGCTGTTTCTTGCCTGTGTGTTTGCTTGGGAGCAACAAAGAAATCGAGAAAGATAGAGAAGGACATGGCATCTGCATTTTGGAGACACCCCATTATTGAACTCCGGGAGAGCCGTGGAGCCTACCACACGCTATATGGCGAGCTTAATGCCAACCCGGACAAATTCCCGGAATACAGCAGGATATCTCAAGAGACTTTTCGGGATTTGCTTGGTCGTGTCCAAGGAGCCATCTGGAGACAGGACACCCAGCTCCATAGAGCGATTCCTGCAGAGGAACGTCTCCTGGTCACACTAAGGTACGTAATAATTCTAAACAAATGCCTGTCATAATTATTATTGGTCTGCATTTATTCTTTGTATTTTCCTTTATGCCTTTAGCTAAACACCACCATAAATAGAATTTTTCTTAATTTTTTTTTGTTTCTTTCAGATTCCTGGCTACTTGAGAGAGCTTATCATCACTCCACTTTCAGTACCGGCTTGGAATTTCCACTTTGTCTGGAATAGTTGCGGACACCTGCCGGGCTTTGTGGAACGTTCTGCGGGATGAATTTATCCCCCTACCCACCGCGGACATGTGGATGGAAATTGCCGAAAAATTCTGGAGTGTGTGTAATTTCCCCAACTGTTTGGGAGTGGTGGATGGAAAGCACATACGTATTACCAAACCCGCGAGATCTGGATCTGAGTACTTCAACTACAAAAAATATTTTTCTGTAGTTCTCATGGCAATAGCTGATGCGGACTGTCGCTTTATCACCGTGGACATTGGAGCTTTTGGCCGTGGCAATGACTCCCAGACTTTCAAGAACTCGGATATGGGCCGACGTTTGTATGGCCCACCGATGCCATTTGTTATGGTTGAAGATGAGGCCTTTTAGATGTGTGAAAACCTTCTGAAGCCATATTCCATTCGGGAATTGAATCACACTAAAAGGATTTATAACTACAAACTGACCAGGGCCCGAAGAACAGTTGAGTGTACCTTCGGGATTCTTGTCTCAAAATGGCGCATTCTTGGGACAGCCATTAATCTAAAAATGGAGACAGTCAATGAGGTTGTCAAAGCCTGTGTGGTTCTCCACAATTACATAATGGATAAGGAGCGACCCAACATTGAACTGCATGAACCAGTTGCAAATCCATTGCCAGATTACCAGCATCACCTGCTGCGGTCAACTGTTGAAGTTGGCCACATGCGGGACCAATTTGCTGCCTATTTTGTTTCTGATATTGGATGTGTGGCACGGCAAGATAATATTTTGTAAAATGTGCTGTTGGGTTCGGGTCTGTACCAATTATGTTTTAAATGTTACTAATATTTTTTGTTACTAAACAACGTGTTTTGATACCTGTACCTAGTCTCCTATGTATTTCCTCTAAAAACCACTTAGGTTGCTAGTGATAAGGTAGTTGACGTCATTACATCCTGTTTCTGTTCTGCAGTATCTATTGGAGGCAGACTGAAGAGACGATGGAGGTATAATGCAAAGCAGATCTATACTCACCAAGTCATGTGTGAGAAATAATGACTTCATGAGTACAAAACCCAGCCTCATAAATTCACTATTTCTGACACCTCTTCATTTGAGTATAGATATGCCTTGTATGACCTCCATCGTCTCTTCAGTTTGTGTGAAATAGATTACGTAGACTGAAGAGAAAATGGAGGTTATACAAGGCAGTTCTAGACTCACCAGGTCAGGAGTCATAAATAATGAGTTTTTTGACACATGACCTGTTGAGTATAGTTCTGCTTTGTATTACCGCCATTGTCTCTTCAGTCTGCGACACAGATTAAGCAGACTGAAGAGATTATGGAGAAAATACAAGTAATATTATTTTTTGACAACTCATAGCTCCATACCAAACACACAAAGCTGCAGTGTTGTACTTAATAACTACTGGAGCTATGAGGTGGCAAAAAAACAAAGTGTACGGCGCAGTGTGTTTATTCGGCGCACGGTGTGTGTTGCCGGCGGCAAAATACACAAATATCCAAACAGTATTGGGGGCAAAAAACATTAACATTTATTTATAAACAAAAAAAAAATCAAATTAACTGTGCCTGTTTGGGATAGAGTGACGGAACTGGGGTGTGTGTAGCTGTGAGGCCTGGCTAACTGTAGACGACGCAGGGGTTGCAGGAGAAGGGGCAATTAAAGTAGTGGGGTCTGGGAGTTCGGGGATGGTGCTAGATGCATGAGAAGGCAGAGACACACTAGAAGGGTGAGACAAATCTGACATAACAGACACATTGGGAGGTGAGGGGGGAGAAATAGAGATAGTCCGCTGCTTTTTATTTTTTTCCCTTTTTGGGATCGGCTCTGCGGTCTGGGGAGCCTCGGTGGGCTCATTTCTTGCGGCCTGTGTTGTGAAATTGGATTCTGGGCTCCCCCGGTGGCCACTTGTGGAATTGTACTTGTGTGCATCATCCCCTCTGTTCACCTGCTCCTATCAGGATGTGGGAGTCGCTATATAACCTTGCTCCTCTGTCAGTTTCATGCCGGTCAACAATGTAATCAGAAGCCTTTCTGTGCATGTTCCTGCTACTAGACAACTCCCAGCTAAGTTGGACTTTTGTCCTTGTGTGTTTTTGCATTTTGTTCCTGTTCACAGCTGCTGTCTCGTTACTGTGTCTGGAAAGCTCTTGTGAGCGGAAATTGCCACTCTGGTGTTATGAGTTAATGCTAGAGTCTTAAAGTAATTTCTGGATGGTGTTTTGATAGGGTTTTCTGCTGACCATGAAAGTGCCCTTTCTGTCTTCTTGCTATCTAGTAAGCGGACCTCGATTTTTGCTAAACCTATTTTCATACTACGTTTGTCATTTCATCTAAAATCACCGCCAATATATGTGGGGGCCTCTGTCTGCCTTTTGGGAAAATTTCTCTAGAGGTGAGCCAGGACTGTCTTTTCCTCTGCTAGGATTAGGTAGTTCTCCGGCTGGCGCTGGGCATCTAGGGATAAAAAAACGTAGGCATGCTACCCGGCCACTTCTAGTTGTGCGGCAGGTTTAGTTCATGGTCAGTATAGTTTCCATCTTCCAAGAGCTAGTTCTCATATATGCTGGGCTATGTTCTCTCGCCATTGAGAATCATGACAGTTTGACCGGCCCAAAAAAAAGGGTTAAATTACTGGCTGAGAAAGGAGAGAAAAAAGAAGTCTGCTACAATTTTTTTTTTTTTTTTTTTCCTCTAGTTCTGAGTGTGCTCTTAATTGAATCACTTGCTAGTCTGCCTATACTGCAGCCTTCCTCTCTTTCTCTCCTTCTAATCCTTGAATGGCTCTGTGTTCACCTGTTTCAAATGGATCTTCAGAGTGTAGCTACAGGTTTGAATAATCTCGCCACAAAGGTACAAAATTTGCAAGATTTTGTTGTTCATGCACCTATGTCTGAGCCTAGAATTCCTTTGCCTGAATTCTTCTCGGGGAATAGATCTCACTTTCAAAATTTTAAAAATAATTGCAAATTGTTTTTGTCCCTGAAGTCTCGCTCTGCCGGAGACCCTGCACAGCAGGTCAGGATTGTAATTTCCTTGCTCCGGGGCGACCCTCAAGACTGGGCTTTTGCATTGGCACCAGGGGATCCTGCGTTGCTCAATGTGGATGCGTTTTTTCTGGCCTTGGGGTTGCTTTATGAGGAACCTCATTTAGAGCTTCAGGCGGAAAAGGCCTTGATGTCCTTGTCTCAGGGGCAAGATGAAGCTGAAATATACTGCCAAAAATTCCGCAAATGGTCTGTGCTTACTCAGTGGAATGAGTGCGCCCTGGCGGCGATTTTCAGAGAAGGTCTCTCTGATGCCATTAAGGATGTTATGGTGGGGTTCCCTGTGCCTGCGAGTCTGAATGAGTCCATGACGATGGCTATTCAGATCGATAGGCGTCTGCGGGAGCGCAAACCTGTGCACCATTTGGCGGTGTCTACTGAGAAAACGCCAGAAAATATGCAATGTGATAGAATTCTGTCCAGAAGTGAGCGGCAGAATTTTAGACGAAAAAATGGGTTGTGCTTCTATTGTGGTGATTCAACTCATGTTATATCAGCATGCTTTAAGCGTACTAAGAAGCCTGACAAGTCTGTTTCAATTAGCACTTTACAGTCTAAGTTTATTCTATCTGTGACCCTGATTTGTTCTTTGTCATCTATTACCGCGGACGCCTATGTCGACTCTGGCGCTGCTTTGAGTCTTATGGATTGGTCCTTTGCCAAACGCTGTGGGTATGATTTGGAGCCATTGGAGGCTCCGATACCTCTGAAAGGGATTGACTCCACCCCATTGGCTAGTAATAAACCACAATACTGGACACAAGTGACTATGCGTGTTAATCCGGATCACCAGGAGGTTATTCGCTTTCTGGTGCTGTATAATCTACATGATGTTTTGGTGCTGGGATTGCCATGGCTGCAATCTCATAACCCAGTCCTCGACTGGAGAGCTATGTCTGTGTTAAGCTGGGGATGTAAAGGAACTCATGGGGACGTACCTTTGGTTTCCATTTCATCATCTATTCCCTCTGAGATTCCTGAATTCTTGTCTGACTTTCGTGACGTTTTTGAAGAACCCAAGGTTGGTTCACTACCTCCGCACCGGGAGTGCGATTGTGCCATAGACTTGATCCCGGGTAGTAAATACCCTAAGGGTCGTTTATTTAATCTGTCTGTGCCTGAACACGCGGCTATGCGAGAATATATAAAGGAGTCCTTGGAAAAGGGACATATTCGTCCTTCGTCATCTCCCTTAGGAGCCGGTTTTTTCTTTGTGTCTAAGAAAGACGGCTCTTTGAGGCCGTGTATTGATTATCGACTTTTGAATAAAATCACGGTTAAATATCAATATCCGTTACCACTGCTTACTGATTTGTTTGCTCGTATAAAGGGGGCCAAGTGGTTCTCTAAGATTGATCTCCGTGGGGCGTATAATTTGGTGCGAATCAAGCAGGGGGATGAGTGGAAAACCGCATTTAATACGCCCGAGGGCCATTTTGAGTATTTGGTGATGCCTTTTGGTCTTTCAAATGCCCCTTCAGTCTTCCAGTCCTTTATGCATGACATTTTCCGCGATTATTTGGATAAATTTATGATTGTGTATCTGGATGATATTCTGATTTTTTCGGATGACTGGGACTCTCATGTCCAGCAGGTCAGGAGGGTTTTTCAGGTTTTGCGGTCTAATTCCTTGTGTGTGAAGGGTTCTAAGTGTGTTTTTGGGGTTCAAAAGATTTCCTTCTTGGGATACATTTTTTCCCCCTCTTCCATCGAGATGGATCCTGTCAAGGTTCAGGCTATTGGTGATTGGACGCAACCCTCTTCTCTTAAGAGTCTTCAGAAATTTTTGGGCTTTGCTAACTTTTATCGTCGATTTATTGCTGGTTTTTCTGATGTTGTAAAACCATTGACTGATTTGACTAAGAAGGGTGCTGATGTTGCTGATTGGTCCCCTGATGCTGTGGAGGCCTTTCGGGAGCTCAAGCGCCGCTTTTCTTCCGCCCCAGTGTTGCGTCAGCCTGATGTTGCTCTTCCTTTTCAGGTTGAGGTCGACGCTTCTGAAATCGGAGCTGGGGCGGTGTTGTCGCAGAGAAGTTCCGACTGCTCCGTGATGAGACCTTGTGCTTTTTTTTCCCGTAAATTTTCGCCCGCCGAGCGGAATTATGATATTGGGAATCGGGAGCTTTTGGCCATGAAGTGGGCTTTTGAGGAGTGGCGTCACTGGCTTGAGGGGGCCAGACATCAGGTGGTGGTATTGACTGACCACAAAAATTTTATTTACCTTGAGTCTGCCAGGCGCCTGAATCCTAGACAGGCGCGCTGGTCGTTGTTTTTCTCTCGGTTTAATTTTGTGGTGTCTTACCTACCGGGTTCTAAGAATGTTAAGGCGGATGCCCTTTCTAGGAGTTTTGAGCCTGACTCCCCTGGTAATTCTGAGCCCACAGGTATCCTTAAAGATGGAGTGATATTGTCTGCCGTTTCTCCAGACCTGCGGCGGGCCTTGCAGGAGTTTCAGGCGGATAGACCTGATCGTTGCCCACCTGGTAGACTGTTTGTTCCTGATGATTGGACCAGTAGAGTCATCTCTGAGGTTCATTCTTCTGCGTTGGCAGGTCATCCTGGAATCTTTGGTACCAGGGATTTGGTGGCAAGGTCCTTCTGGTGGCCTTCCCTGTCACGAGATGTGCGAGGCTTTGTGCAGTCTTGTGACGTTTGTGCTCGGGCCAAGCCTTGTTGTTCTCGGGCTAGTGGATTGTTGTTACCCTTGCCTATCCCGAAGAGGCCTTGGACGCACATCTCGATGGATTTTATTTCGGATCTGCCTGTTTCTCATAAGATGTCTGTCATCTGGGTGGTGTGTGACCGTTTCTCTAAGATGGTCCATCTGGTTCCCTTGCCTAAGTTGCCTTCTTCTTCCGAGTTGGTTCCTCTGTTTTTTCAAAATGTTGTTCGTTTGCATGGTATTCCGGAGAATATCGTTTCTGACAGAGGGACCCAATTCGTGTCTAGATTTTGGCGGGCATTCTGTGCTAGGATGGGCATAGATTTGTCTTTTTCGTCTGCTTTCCATCCTCAGACTAATGGCCAGACCGAGCGGACTAATCAGACCTTGGAGACATATTTGAGGTGTTTTGTGTCTGCGGATCAGGATGATTGGGTTGCTTTTTTGCCTTTGGCGGAGTTCGCCCTCAATAATCGGGCCAGCTCTGCCACCTTGGTGTCCCCGTTTTTCTGTAATTCGGGGTTTCATCCTCGATTTTCCTCCGGTCAAGTGGAATCTTCGGATTGTCCTGGAGTGGATGCTGTGGTGGAGAGGTTGCATCAGATTTGGGGGCAGGTGGTGGACAATTTGAAGTTGTCCCAGGAGAAGACTCAGCTTTTTGCCAACCGCCGTCGTCGTGTTGGTCCTCGGCTTTGTGTTGGGGACTTGGTGTGGTTGTCTTCTCGTTTTGTCCCTATGAGGGTTTCTTCTCCTAAGTTTAAGCCTCGGTTCATCGGCCCGTACAAGATATTGGAGATTCTTAACCCTGTGTCCTTCCGTTTGGACCTCCCTGCATCCTTTTCGATTCATAATGTTTTTCATCGGTCATTGTTGCGCAGGTATGAGGTACCGGCTGTGCCTTCCGTTGAGCCTCCTGCTCCGGTGTTGGTTGAGGGTGAGTTGGAGTACGTTGTGGAAAAGATCTTGGACTCTCGTGTTTCCAGACGGAAACTCCAGTATCTGGTCAAATGGAAGGGATACGGTCAGGAGGATAATTCTTGGGTCACTGCCTCTGATGTTCATGCCTCCGATCTTGTCCGTGCCTTTCATAGGGCTCATCCTGATCGCCCTGGTGGTTCTGGTGAGGGTTCGGTGCCCCCTCCTTGAGGGGGGGGTACTGTTGTGAAATTGGATTCTGGGCTCCCCCGGTGGCCACTTGTGGAATTGTACTTGTGTGCATCATCCCCTCTGTTCACCTGCTCCTATCAGGATGTGGGAGTCGCTATATAACCTTGCTCCTCTGTCAGTTTCATGCCGGTCAACAATGTAATCAGAAGCCTTTCTGTGCATGTTCCTGCTACTAGACAACTCCCAGCTAAGTTGGACTTTTGTCCTTGTGTGTTTTTGCATTTTGTTCCTGTTCACAGCTGCTGTCTCGTTACTGTGTCTGGAAAGCTCTTGTGAGCGGAAATTGCCACTCTGGTGTTATGAGTTAATGCTAGAGTCTTAAAGTAATTTCTGGATGGTGTTTTGATAGGGTTTTCTGCTGACCATGAAAGTGCCCTTTCTGTCTTCTTGCTATCTAGTAAGCGGACCTCGATTTTTGCTAAACCTATTTTCATACTACGTTTGTCATTTCATCTAAAATCACCGCCAATATATGTGGGGGCCTCTGTCTGCCTTTTGGGAAAATTTCTCTAGAGGTGAGCCAGGACTGTCTTTTCCTCTGCTAGGATTAGGTAGTTCTCCGGCTGGCGCTGGGCATCTAGGGATAAAAAAACGTAGGCATGCTACCCGGCCACTTCTAGTTGTGCGGCAGGTTTAGTTCATGGTCAGTATAGTTTCCATCTTCCAAGAGCTAGTTCTCATATATGCTGGGCTATGTTCTCTCGCCATTGAGAATCATGACAGGCCTGGTCATGGCTGCCAAGCTGTCAGGGTCCGTGTGCCGCTGCTGCTGCATGGATGTGGTGGTGGGGAAGGCCATGCCACGGTCCTGCTGCTGCATAGTGGTGGTGGGGAAGGCCATGCCAGGGTATGGCTGTTGCTGCTGCATGGTGGTGGTGCGGAAAGCCATGCCAGGATCCTGCTGCTGCATGGTGGTGGTGGGGAAGGCCATGCCAGGGTCCGGCTGCTGCTGCATGGTGGTGGTACAGAAAGCCATTCCAGGGTCTGGGTGCTGCTGTTGCTGCTGCTGCATGGTGGTGGCAGTGGAGGATGTCCAAGCAGGAGCAGCAGTTGTCATGGTGGTGGCGATGGGCTGTCCAACAGCACTCGGCATGGGGGTGGCGCTGTAGTGGTGTCTAGCAGTGCTTGGAATGGTGGTGGCCGTGCAGTGGTATGCAGCAGAGCTCGGCATTGAGGTCAAGCATGACAGTGTTGGCATAGGTGGAAATGCCACCACTGGTTGCTGAAAATACCGACTCTGCTGCATAACCTGCACGTAAGCAGCATTGCAGGTCTGCATGACACTAAGCTGGAGATCAGGAGTAAGGTGTTCCGACATGCCCTTCTCTAGTTGATTAAAAAAATTATGTGCTGGCCTCTGGAGGTCGGTTTTCACTTGGTCAAGGCTTCTGGTGACATCCTGGATAAGTGTATTCATATGGTTTATGGCACTATCCATTCTGTCTCCCATCGCCTTGAGTCCATCATGAAAGTCCGAGCTCAAGTGCAAAAACTCGGGCATGAGTGACCTGTCCGAGGCCCTCTGACGCTGCCGGGAAGAGCCCAAAAAAAAGAGGCAGAGGCAGAGGACTGGGACAGGGGAAAACCTGATGGACCAGATTCCTGGTCTCCAGTGTGTGTTGCAGGCCCACTTGCTGCAGCGCTGCTGGATGGCTGGGACGGGCCCGTGGCTGTTTGGTGAAGGACCGTTCCAGAACCAGGGTCAAGAGTGCTGCTCCATGTGCTGTGAAAAAAAAAACATTAGTACCAAACATTTGCAAAAGCGACAACTCCTGTGGAATAGAAAAATACAGATTAGGCAATGAAACACAACCCAATACACCACAAAAAATACTTACGTTCTCTGGGCAAGGACCGGTCTCAAAAATGCCAGGATGCAGTGATATTTATATTTTTGGATCCTTGCTCCAGAACCACTAGGAACCCGGCTCTCTTGACGAAGGTCCTTGTTGAAGCGATCTGTAATAATTATAGGGGATAACTCAGGAGACTCTTTGCGTGGAACAAGACAACTACAGGACACAATTTTATAAGTGGTAAAGTCTATATTATCACATGGTGATTCAAACAGGTGCAGAGAGAAACTCAAGTCCACAACACTTGTTGTAAATATTAAACGTAGCTTAACAGTCTATAGGGAACTTCAGAGGAAAATGCAATCACGCAGAAAAACTATGAAGCATAATTATTCTTGAGGATACTTGACACGAATAAGTCCTTGTTTAGTCCAAACACAGATAGCTATGCTTATAAGGCAGTTCAAATAATATCTTAGCTCAACCAGGGAGGCCTGGGTAATAGTCTCAGGTTTAAGCAGAGCAGCAACAGCTTCCATGTCCAGCAAATGCAGATGGAAGAAAACACAAGCAGCAGATGAAGGAGGATTACTGGAAACTGGTGTATGCAGCAGGAACTCAGAGCTAGTAGCAGAGTAGTAGTAGAGTAGCAGGATCACCACACAGGTTCACAGGAGTAGGTATATAGCCAGGGAGTCATCAGGGTCAGGAGCTGGATGCAAGGCAGAATACTCTAGCACAGACTGAAGGCTGGGGTGGAGTTTTATAGCAGGAAGACACAGTGCACATGAGACCAAAGATGCCATCTTGGAAAAGGGCAGTAATGCACAAAAGGTAATAAAAATATTCAGAGTCCTGACACGATCCTTCATCGAACGCCAACGTGTTTTGACTTTGCGCACTGTTGAAAAATAAAAATTATGGTTAGACAATGCACTTTTGAACGTGATCACACAACTGTGTGTGGTGAGAGAAACTCTCAGGAGTTTCTCTCATCACACACAGTTGTGTGATCATGGCCAAGGTCACTGCTGCATCACACCGCATGACCATACTTACAAAATGCATTGCGGACCCAAGTCGGGGCATTGTCCCAGCCATACCACATCGCTTTGGCCACCTCATTCCATAGCCGCCGGATTGTCACGTTGTCCGAGTGCTGCGGAACCCGGGTGTCCCACAACGGGACTCGATCATGGACCAGGGAGATGAGGATATCGTTGTCAATAAGGTCCTCATCCCGTTCTGGAACCTAAAAATAAATAAATACATTAATGTTGAAGACATTAACTTAAGGAAAAGAAAGAAAACAGCAGAGACAGAAAACTGGCAAGAATATTCAAAGTCAAGAAAAAAAAGGAGTCAAGAAGAAAAAGGGAAAGAAAGAGGAAAGTAAAGAAATGAACAGTCAAGAATAGTAAAGTCAGGATACAATAAACAGAGTACAGTCAGCCAGGTATACTTACACACCGCCTTGCCACACGACCGTGTGCACGCTGCTCCTGCTCTGCCTCTGCCGCAGTGGAAGAACTGTTCTGAAAAAGAAACAAAAAAAAATTGGTCACATGTGTAGATGTGACAGTGTATACTTACCAATCTGAAGAGGTGAATACTCACTTCACTGTCATTTCCATCTTGGGCAGGCCCAAGACATTGCCTCTCAGAAGAAGAAGATGACATTCTGATACATGCAGCAAGAAAAAAAAGACAAATTATTAGGACATATAGAGACAGAAAAAAGAAAATAAAGACAATGGCTTTGATACTCACATTGTTCAGTGTGTAGATTCCTCCCAGGTTCTTTCCAGCGTCTGTCTGATCTTCTTCCCAGTCAGCTGAGAAGCGACCTTCAAATGCCCACTCCTTCCTTTTATCAGTTTGCATGTGGGGGGTGGCTAATCAGTGTCTAGACAGGTTTTCCTGTGTTAAAACGCATGCATTTACAAACGCAAACAAACGCATGTGCTTACGAACGCATGCGTTCACATAGACTGTAATGCGTTTTTTTGACGCATTCCTTCCGCTAACAATCGCATATGTTTCGAGGCGGCAAATTGACGCCTCTGAAACTACAACATGCAGCATTTACCGCGCCAAGCCGCAGACAGCGAAACGACGCATAAGTCGTCAAAGGCGGCAAAACGCAACCTATCGCAGGCACCTGCATCCCTAATGTTAAAGATAGGAATAGAAGACGAATGCGGAAAATTGCGGCACAAACGCTGCGGACACAACTACAAATGTGAAACCAGCCTAATTCACATGGATCAAGAGTTATTCCCATCACAGAAAATGCTGGAAACCAATTTAATTGTCCCATTACCCCACTGATACTGAGCTTGCACTGCAATCCACTTTCAATGGAAATTACCAATAGGGGATGTCACACAGTTTTTTGTAACAGTTTTTGATGCATTTTGTCAAGCCAAAAGCCAGAAGTGGATTTAACCCTTTGGGGACATTCAACGAACATATACATCGGATGTGTATACTTACTGTATGGAGCTGAGCACGGTTGACAAAGCACAGATGCTGGCTGTACTGTCATTGGAGCTAGCTTCAACCTTTTAGATGTCACTGTCAATTGTGATATTGGTATTTACGGGGTTAGGAATGAGGGGGTTGTATCCAACACCCATTGTCCCTCTCCTCCGCATCATGATTGTGCAATGCCGATGAGTTGTCCTAGCAGCTGAAGGCCCCATGTCTGCCTTGTTGGTACACCTACAAAGTTAATTTTACACTACACTGTGGTATTGCAATGTATTGTTTAGGTACAAGTCTTCTAAGGAGACTAATTAAAAATTTTAAAATATTCACAAAAATATAACATTTATATATACACTGCTCAAAAAAATAAAGGGAACACTTAAACAACAGAATAAAGCTTCAAGTAAATCAAACTTCTGTGAAATCAAACTGTCCACTTAGGAAGCAACACTGATTGACAATCAATTTCACATGCTGTTGTGCAAATGGAATAGACAACAGATGGAAATTATTGGCAATTATCAAGACACCCTCAAAAAAGGAGCGGTTCTGCAGGTGGGGACCACAGACCACATCTCAGTACCAATGCTTTCTGGCTGATGTTTTGGTCACTTTTTAATGTTGGTTGTGCTTTCACACTCGTGTTAGCATGAGACGGACTCTACAACCCAGACAAGTGGCTCAGATAGTGCAGCTCATCCAGGATGGCACATCAATATGAGCTGTGGCAAGAGCAAGAAGGTTTGCTGTGTCTGTCAACATAGTGTCCAGAGGCTGGAGGGGCTACCAGGAGACAGGCCAGTACACCAGGAGATGTGGAGGGGGCTGAAGGATTGCCACAACCCAGCAGCAGGACCGCTACCTCAGTCTTTGTGCAAGGAGGAACAGGAGGAGCACTGCCAGAGCCCTGCAAAATGACCTCCAGCAGGCCCAAATGTGCATGTGTCTGCACAAACGGTTAGAAACCAACTCCATGAGGATGTCTGATTGCCCGACGTCCACAGATGGGGTTGTGTTCACAGCCCAACACCGTGCAGGATGCT
Organism: Ranitomeya variabilis; assembly: GCF_051348905.1. Classification (NCBI taxonomy): domain Eukaryota; kingdom Metazoa; phylum Chordata; class Amphibia; order Anura; family Dendrobatidae; genus Ranitomeya; species Ranitomeya variabilis. The sequence goes on along the minus strand of NC_135234.1, from coordinate 712,548,521 downwards.
TGGCATTTGCCACAGAACACCAGGATTGGCAAATTTGCCACTGGTGCCCTGTGCTCTTCACAGATGAAAGCAGGTTCACATTGAGCACATGTGACAGATGTGACAGAGTCTGGAGACGCCGTGGAGAGCGATCTGCTGCCTGCAGCATCCTTCAGCATGAATGGTTTGGCAGTGGGTCAGTAATGGTGTGGGGTGGCATTTCTTTAGAGGGCCGCACAGCCCTCTATGTGCTCACCAGAGGTAGCCTGACTGCCATTAGGTACTGAGATGAGATCCTCAGATCCCTTGTGAGACCATATGCTGATGCGGTTGGCCCTGGGTTCCTCCTAATGCAGGACAATGCCATACCTCATGTGGCTGGAGTGTGTGAGCAGTTCCTGCAAGATGAAGGCATTGAAGCTGTGGACTGGCCTGCCCATTCCTGAATCCGATTGAACTCATCTGGGACATCATGTCTCGCACCATCCACCAACGTCACGTTGCACCACAGACTGTCCAGGAGTTGGCAGATGCTTTAGTCCAGGTCTGGGAGGAGATCCCTCAGGAGACCATCCATCACCTCATCAGGAGCATGCCCAGGCATTGTAGGGAGATCATAAAGGCACGTGGAGGCCACACACACTACTGAGCATCATTTCCTTGTCTTGAGGCATTTCCACTGAAGTTGGAACAGCCTGTAATTTCATTTTCCACTTTGATTTTGAGCATCATTCCAACTCCAGACCTCCGTGGGATATTAGTTGTGATTTACGTTGATCATTTTTAGGTTTTATTGTTCTCAACACATTCCACTATGTAATGAATAAAGATTTACAACTGGAATATTTCATTCAGTGATATCTAGGATGTGGGATTTTAGTGTTTCCTTTATTTTTTTGAGCAGTGTATATACAGTATATATACATACTGTGACAAAGTCACTGGCAAAGAAGTGAAGGGGAGATGTGTATCACTGAGGTTTTTAGTTTCAGTGATATGAATTTACAAAAATTCTCCAGCACACTAACTGCTGAGAGGGGTTAATCAGCCATGTTAAGGGCTAGGTTTAGCGAGTAGCCGTAGAATGGGTGGGAGACTGTTCACCATATCTCCACTCCAGGGTGTGATGTAGGAGATAAATAGTCAGCCTTCTGAGCCATTGGGTGTGTCTGGAGGTGTGAGCTCCAGAGAAGTGTGTGAAGATAAAGGAAAGTTGTACCTTTTTTTCCCTATGTTTGTTTCCTGAGCGGGTGATGTCCGCAGTAACACGAACTATACCATTTGTTTTTGTTTTGCTTTCCCGTTAGGCCAGAAAGGTCGTATTTAAATTGCTATCCCTGCCCTGGTTTATGCTGTACCTAAATAAACCAATGGAAAAGTTCCTGTCTCTACCTCTATAAGCAACCGAGTGAGCCGACCTACCATAATACACACAGTACTGTGCAGAGGTTTTAGACAAGTGTGGAAAAATGCTGCAAAGTAAAAATGTTATCAAAAATAGAAGTGCTAATAGCTTACTTTTATCAGTTAACAAATCAAAATAAACATTTGGTGTGACCATCCATTGCCTTCACAACACACTTTACCCACTATTTGCTGCCAGTTCTGAACTGATAAAACACTCATCATGCTTACTTTCCTTTGTAATCGGAAGATGTATAACAGTGTCATAAGCTCAGAACTGACAACAACCAGTGGGAACGATCTACACCTATCTACTGTTTGGAGAAGTCTGCCCAGAAGTGGTCTTTATGGAACAACTGAGATTAAAAAAACCCATACCTTCAGCATGGAAACAAAGCTAATCAACAAAACTATACATTAAACCATAGGAATTATAGTGTAGAAAAATGGGTGCAGGTGCTCTGAACGATGAGTCAAAGTTTTAAAGACGTACTCCAATCAAATTTTTTATCCTCTTAATATATTGCAGTCATCATATTATATACCACTGTCTACTTACAATTGCTCATTTTCTTATATTTTCTCTGCTCTATATAGAAACAGGAAGTCTCTTGTCCCTGCAGAAATCATTCCACGTTTCAACTTCTGACCCTGCTGCTCCCTTCTCCCCCTGCCAGGGACTTTTGCAGTGACTGATGACTCATACAGGGAAATTTCCTTACTGTTTCTACTTAGACAGTTTTTAATCATGAGGTGTCATAGACCTAATGGAAAGCAGAAGAATTAAATGAGAAGAAAGGCAAAATGAGCAATTTTAAGTACACAGTGATATATAATATGATGATTGCAATATATTAAGATGCTAAAAATTTGGATGGGAGTGTTGCTTTAAATATTTGGCTGTAACAGAAGGTAGATTGTTTGCCGAAGGGCTGGAGAACGGTGCAATAATCAGTGTCTATACGCAGCAGTGAAGCAAGGTGTAAGGTCCTTGCAAGTTTAGGGTTGCATTTTGGCAAATGGAGTTGGGGATATGGTCAGGAATATTAATGGTGTTGTCAATGCTGCAAAATACAGCTAGATACTTAACCATCATACAATATTATCAAGGAGGTGTCTGATTGGTTCAAAATGAATTCTGCAGCAGGACAAGATTCCCACACATACAGCCAATGTCATAAGACTTATCTTCACTATAAAGAAGAACAAAGAGTCCTGGAACTGTTGATATGTCCCCCACAGGGCCCTGCTATCAATGTAACCGAATCTGGGATTTTAAGAAAAGACATAAGGATTTGTGTAAGCCTACATTCACAGAAGATCTGTCATTAGTGTCACGCCGTTCTGTCTGTATCTGGTTTTCGGTGTGACAATTAGTGTTGAGCATTCCGATACCGCAAGTATCGGGTATCGGCCGATATTTGCTGTATCGGAATTCCGATACCGAGATCCGATACTTTTGTGGTATCGGGAATCGGAATCGGAAGTTCCCAGTGTATGGTTCCCAGGGTCTGAAGGAGAGAAAACTCTCCTTCAGGCCCTGGGATCCATATCCATGTAAAGAATAAAGAATTAAAATAAAAAATAGGGATATACTCACCCTCGGACGCGCCCTGGTAGTAACCGGCAGCCTTCTTTGCTTAAAATGAGCGCGTTCAGCACCTTCCATGACTAGGAATTTAGGACCTGAGGGATGACGTCACAGCTTGTGATTGGTCGGGTGGCGGTCACATGAGCGGCACGCGACCAATCAGAAGCCGTGACGTCATGGAAGGTACTGAACGCGCTGATTTTAAGCAAAGAAGGCTGCCGGTTCACAGCGGTAAGGTCCAGGCTGCGTCGGAGAGGTGAGTATATCAATATTTTTTATTTTAATTCTTTATTTTACACATTAATATGGATCCCAGGGCCTGAAGGAGAGTTTCCTCTCCTTCAGACCCTGGGAACCATCAGGGATACCTTCCGATACTTGAGTCCCATTCACTTGTATTGGTATCGGGTATCGGTATCGGATCAGATCCGATACTTTGCCGGTATCGGCCGATACTTTCCGATACCGATACTTTCAAGTATCGGACGGTATCGCTCAACACTAGTGACAATGCATGTCTTTGCTTTAACCCTTTGCTCCTTTCCCCCTAATTCAGCTGGGATACTGTTGGCTGTTACCTGTATGGAGCCTGCTTAGTACTCTGCTCTGCTGCGTAGCCGTACATGGGTGGTTAGGTCTTTGCTCTGCTGCATGACCATCCGCTTGTGCGGTCTCTAGTTGCTGCTGTGGAAGCTGTCCGCTGGTTGCGAGGTCATTTGCAGCTGGTGCATGACTTTCCACGTGTGTCTGGGTGTGCAGCCACTGCCAGGTGCCCTGAGCCTCAGTTCCTGCACTGATTGTGCTGTAATGGTTTCTGTTTGTGCTAAGGGCATGCATTGCCACACTTCCCCTGCTTTTATTAGAGTTAGTGTGTGTACTTGAAATGCTGTCCCCAGCCAATTGCTGAGGGGCAGCACTGTTGTGAATTCCGTTCTGGAGCTCCCTCCTGTGGTTGCTAATGGTATTTTTGTGAGTTCTGCCCTTGGGCTCCCTCTGGTGGTTTCGAGTGGAACTGCTGCTCCTTTAGGTGGCTGTAGCAGCTGCCTTCACTAATCGTCTTGCCTGGGTTTGTTATTTAAACCTGCTCTGGGCTTTAGTTCATGCCAGCTGTCAATGTTCTTGGTTGGATTTGGTTCTCTCCTTGGATTTCTCATATGGCCTGTCCTTGTCAGCAAAAGATAAGTTTTTGCTAGTCCTTGTTTGTCCATTTGTTTTGGACTTTATTGCTTTGCAAATATGTCTCTTTTTGTCCAGCTTGTCACTATGTCATATTCAGGCTAGCTGGAAGCTCTGGGAAAGCAGATTTGCCCCTCCACACCGTGAGTCGGTGTGGAGTTCATTTTTGTAAACTCTGCGTGGATTTTGCAGTTTTTAATACTGACCGCACAGTATCCTTTTCTCTCTGTCTATCAAGTTTAGTATTGGCCTCCTTTGCTGAAACCTGATTTCATTTCTGTGTACGTCATTTCCCTCTCCAATTTTTGGGCTTTGCTAATTTTTATAGCCGCTTTATTGCTAATTTTTCTAGTGTGGTGAAGCCTCTGACCGATTTGACGAGGAAGGGCGCTGATGTGATGAATTGGTCCTCTGCGGCTGTTGAGGCCTTTCAGGAGCTTAAACGTCGTTTTACTTCTGCCCCTGTGTTGCGTCAGCCAGATGTTTCTCTCCCTTTTCAGGTTGAGGTTGATGCTTCTGAGATTGGGGCAGGGGCCGTTTTGTCTCAGAGAAATTCTGATGGCTCTTTGATGAAACCATGTGCTTTCTTCTCCAGAAAGTTTTCGCCTGCTGAGCGTAATTATGATGTCGGTAATCGGGAGTTGTTGGCTATGAAGTGGGCATTTGAGGAGTGGCGACATTGGCTTGAGGGAGCCAAGCATCGTGTGGTGGTCTTGACTGATCATAAGAATCTGATTTACCTCGAGTCTGCTAAGCGGTTGAATCCTAGACAAGCTCGGTGGTCTCTGTTTTTCTCCCGTTTTGATTTTGTGGTCCCGTATATTCCGGGATCTAAGAATGTAAAGGCTGATGCCCTTTCTAGGAGTTTTTTGCCTGATTCTCCGGGAGTTCTTGAGCCGGCTGGGATCCTCAAGGAGGGGGTGATTCTTTCTGCCATCTCTCCTGATTTGCGGCGGGTACTTCAGGAGTTTCAGGCTGATAAACCTGACCGCTGTCCAGTGGGGAAACTGTTTGTTCCTGATAGATGGACTAGCAGGGTAATTTCTGAGGTTCATTGTTCGGTGTTGGCTGGTCACCCTGGGATTTTCGGTACCAGAGATTTGGTGGCTAGGTCCTTTTGGTGGCCTTCCTTGTCGCGGGATGTGCGTTCGTTTGTGCAGTCCTGTGGGACTTGTGCTCGGGCTAAGCCTTGCTGTTCCCGTGCCAGTGGGTTGCTTTTGCCTTTGCCTATTCCTGAGAGGCCCTGGACGCATATTTCCATGGATTTTATTTCTGATCTTCCTGTTTCTCAGAAGATGTCTGTCATCTGGGTGGTTTGTGACCGGTTTTCTAAGATGGTCCATTTGGTACCGTTGCCTAAGTTGCCTTCCTCCTCTGATTTGGTTCCATTATTTTTTCAGCATGTGGTTCGTTTGCATGGTATTCCGGAGAATATTGTGTCTGACAGAGGTTCCCAGTTTGTTTCTAGGTTTTGGCGGTCCTTTTGTGCTAGAATGGGCATTGATTTGTCTTTTTCTTCAGCATTCCATCCTCAGACAAATGGCCAAACGGAGCGAACCAATCAGACCTTGGAAACCTATTTGAGATGCTTCGTGTCTGCTGATCAGGATGATTGGGTGACCTTTTTGCCGTTGGCCGAGTTTGCCCTTAATAATCGGGCTAGTTCGGCTACCTTGGTTTCGCCTTTCTTTTGTAACTTTGGTTTTCATCCTCGTTTTTCTTCGGGGCAGCTTGAGCCTTCTGACTGTCCTGGTGTGGATTCTGTGGTGGACAGGTTGCAGCAAATTTGGACTCATGTGGTGGACAATTTGACGTTGTCTCAGGAAAAGGCTCAACGTTTTGCTAACCGTCGTCGGTGTATTGGTCCCCGGCTTCGTGTTGGGGATTTGGTCTGGTTGTCCTCTCGTCATGTTCCTATGAAGGTTTCTTCCCCTAAGTTCAAGCCTCGCTTTATTGGGCCTTATAAGATTTCTGAAATTATCAATCCGGTGTCTTTTCGTTTGGCCCTTCCAGCTTCTTTTTCCATTCATAATGTGTTCCATAGATCCTTGTTGCGGAGATATGTGGTACCTATGGTTCCCTCCATTGATCCTCCTGCTCCGGTGTTGGTTGAGGGGGAATTGGAATATGCGGTGGAGAAGATTTTGGATTCTCGTTTTTCAAGGCGGAAGCTTCAGTATCTGGTCAAGTGGAAGGGTTATGGCCAGGAGGATAATTCTTGGGTTGTTGCCTCCGATGTTCATGCTGCCGATTTGGTTCGTGCTTTCCATTTGGCTCATCCTGATCGGCCTGGGAGCTCTGGTGAGGGTTCGGTGACCCCTCCTCAAGGGGGGGTACTGTTGTGAATTCCGTTCTGGAGCTCCCTCCTGTGGTTGCTAATGGTATTTTTGTGAGTTCTGCCCTTGGGCTCCCTCTGGTGGTTTCGAGTGGAACTGCTGCTCCTTTAGGTGGCTGTAGCAGCTGCCTTCACTAATCGTCTTGCCTGGGTTTGTTATTTAAACCTGCTCTGGGCTTTAGTTCATGCCAGCTGTCAATGTTCTTGTTTGGATTTGGTTCTCTGTCATGATTCTCAATGGCGAGAGAACATAGCCCAGCATATATGAGAACTAGCTCTTGGAAGATGGAAACTATACTGACCATGAACTAAACCTGCCGCACAACTAGAAGTGGCCGGGTAGCATGCCTACGTTTTTTTATCCCTAGATGCCCAGCGCCAGCCGGAGAACTACCTAATCCTAGCAGAGGAAAAGACAGTCCTGGCTCACCTCTAGAGAAATTTTCCCAAAAGGCAGACAGAGGCCCCCACATATATTGGCGGTGATTTTAGATGAAATGACAAACGTAGTATGAAAATAGGTTTAGCAAAAATCGAGGTCCGCTTACTAGATAGCAAGAAGACAGAAAGGGCACTTTCATGGTCAGCAGAAAACCCTATCAAAACACCATCCAGAAATTACTTTAAGACTCTAGCATTAACTCATAACACCAGAGTGGCAATTTCCGCTCACAAGAGCTTTCCAGACACAGTAACGAAACAGCAGCTGTGAACAGGAACAAAATGCAAAAACACACAAGGACAAAAGTCCAACTTAGCTGGGAGTTGTCTAGTAGCAGGAACATGCACAGAAAGGCTTCTGATTACATTGTTGACCGGCATGAAACTGACAGAGGAGCAAGGTTATATAGCGACTTCCACATCCTGATAGGAGCAGGTGAACAGAGGGGATGATGCACACAAGTACAATTCCACAAGTGGCCACCGGGGGAGCCCAGAATCCAATTTCACAACAGTACCCCCCCCTCAAGGAGGGGGCACCGAACCCTCACCAGAACCACCAGGGCGATCAGGATGAGCCCTATGAAAGGCACGGACAAGATCGGAGGCATGAACATCAGAGGCAGTGACCCAAGAATTATCCTCCTGACCGTATCCCTTCCATTTGACCAGATACTGGAGTTTCCGTCTGGAAACACGAGAGTCCAAGATCTTTTCCACAACGTACTCCAACTCACCCTCAACCAACACCGGAGCAGGAGGCTCAACGGAAGGCACAGCCGGTACCTCATACCTGCGCAACAATGACCGATGAAAAACATTATGAATAGAAAAAGATGCAGGGAGGTCCAAACGGAAGGACACAGGGTTAAGAATCTCCAATATCTTGTACGGGCCGATGAACCGAGGCTTAAACTTAGGAGAAGAAACCCTCATAGGGACAAAACGAGAAGACAACCACACCAAGTCCCCAACACAAAGCCGAGGACCAACACGACGACGGCGGTTGGCAAAAAGCTGAGTCTTCTCCTGGGACAACTTCAAATTGTCCACCACCTGCCCCCAAATCTGATGCAACCTCTCCACCACAACATCCACTCCAGGACAATCCGAAGATTCCACTTGACCGGAGGAAAATCGAGGATGAAACCCCGAATTACAGAAAAACGGGGACACCAAGGTGGCAGAGCTGGCCCGATTATTGAGGGCGAACTCCGCCAAAGGCAAAAAAGCAACCCAATCATCCTGATCCGCAGACACAAAACACCTCAAATATGTCTCCAAGGTCTGATTAGTCCGCTCGGTCTGGCCATTAGTCTGAGGATGGAAAGCAGACGAAAAAGACAAATCTATGCCCATCCTAGCACAGAATGCCCGCCAAAATCTAGACACGAATTGGGTCCCTCTGTCAGAAACGATATTCTCCGGAATACCATGCAAACGAACAACATTTTGAAAAAACAGAGGAACCAACTCGGAAGAAGAAGGCAACTTAGGCAAGGGAACCAGATGGACCATCTTAGAGAAACGGTCACACACCACCCAGATGACAGACATCTTATGAGAAACAGGCAGATCCGAAATAAAATCCATCGAGATGTGCGTCCAAGGCCTCTTCGGGATAGGCAAGGGTAACAACAATCCACTAGCCCGAGAACAACAAGGCTTGGCCCGAGCACAAACGTCACAAGACTGCACAAAGCCTCGCACATCTCGTGACAGGGAAGGCCACCAGAAGGACCTTGCCACCAAATCCCTGGTACCAAAGATTCCAGGATGACCTGCCAACGCAGAAGAATGAACCTCAGAGATGACTCTACTGGTCCAATCATCAGGAACAAACAGTCTACCAGGTGGGCAACGATCAGGTCTATCCGCCTGAAACTCCTGCAAGGCCCGCCGCAGGTCTGGAGAAACGGCAGACAATATCACTCCATCTTTAAGGATACCTGTGGGCTCAGAATTACCAGGGGAGTCAGGCTCAAAACTCCTAGAAAGGGCATCCGCCTTAACATTCTTAGAACCCGGTAGGTAAGACACCACAAAATTAAACCGAGAGAAAAACAACGACCAGCGCGCCTGTCTAGGATTCAGGCGCCTGGCAGACTCAAGGTAAATCAAATTTTTGTGGTCAGTCAATACCACCACCTGATGTCTGGCCCCCTCAAGCCAGTGACGCCACTCCTCAAAAGCCCACTTCATGGCCAAAAGCTCCCGATTCCCAATATCATAATTCCGCTCGGCGGGCGAAAATTTACGGGAAAAAAAAGCACAAGGTCTCATCACGGAGCAGTCGGAACTTCTCTGCGACAACACCGCCCCAGCTCCGATTTCAGAAGCGTCGACCTCAACCTGAAAAGGAAGAGCAACATCAGGCTGACGCAACACTGGGGCGGAAGAAAAGCGGCGCTTGAGCTCCCGAAAGGCCTCCACAGCATCAGGGGACCAATCAGCAACATCAGCACCCTTCTTAGTCAAATCAGTCAATGGTTTTACAACATCAGAAAAACCAGCAATAAATCGACGATAAAAGTTAGCAAAGCCCAAAAATTTCTGAAGACTCTTAAGAGAAGAGGGTTGCGTCCAATCACCAATAGCCTGAACCTTGACAGGATCCATCTCGATGGAAGAGGGGGAAAAAATGTATCCCAAGAAGGAAATCTTTTGAACCCCAAAAACACACTTAGAACCCTTCACACACAAGGAATTAGACCGCAAAACCTGAAAAACCCTCCTGACCTGCTGGACATGAGAGTCCCAGTCATCCGAAAAAATCAGAATATCATCCAGATACACAATCATAAATTTGTCCAAATAATCGCGGAAAATGTCATGCATAAAGGACTGGAAAACTGAAGGGGCATTTGAAAGACCAAAAGGCATCACCAAATACTCAAAATGGCCCTCGGACGTATTAAATGCGGTTTTCCACTCATCCCCCTGCTTGATTCGCACCAAATTATACGCCCCACGGAGATCAATCTTAGAGAACCACTTGGCCCCCTTTATACGAGCAAACAAATCAGTAAGCAGTGGTAACGGATATTGATATTTAACCGTGATTTTATTCAAAAGTCGATAATCAATACACGGCCTCAAAGAGCCGTCTTTCTTAGACACAAAGAAAAAACCGGCTCCTAAGGGAGATGACGAAGGACGAATATGTCCCTTTTCCAAGGACTCCTTTATATATTCTCGCATAGCCGCGTGTTCAGGCACAGACAGATTAAATAAACGACCCTTAGGGTATTTACTACCCGGGATCAAGTCTATGGCACAATCGCACTCCCGGTGCGGAGGTAGTGAACCAACCTTGGGTTCTTCAAAAACGTCACGAAAGTCAGACAAGAATTCAGGAATCTCAGAGGGAATAGATGATGAAATGGAAACCAAAGGTACGTCCCCATGAGTTCCTTTACATCCCCAGCTTAACACAGACATAGCTCTCCAGTCGAGGACTGGGTTATGAGATTGCAGCCATGGCAATCGCAGCACCAAAACATCATGTAGATTATACAGCACCAGAAAGCGAATAACCTCCTGGTGATCCGGATTAACACGCATAGTCACTTGTGTCCAGTATTGTGGTTTATTACTAGCCAATGGGGTGGAGTCAATCCCTTTCAGAGGTATCGGAGCCTCCAATGGCTCCAAATCATACCCACAGCGTTTGGCAAAGGACCAATCCATAAGACTCAAAGCAGCACCAGAGTCGACATAGGCGTCCGCGGTAATAGATGACAAAGAACAAATCAGGGTCACAGATAGAATAAACTTAGACTGTAAAGTGCTAATTGAAACAGACTTGTCAGGCTTCTTAGTACGCTTAAAGCATGCTGATATAACATGAGTTGAATCACCACAATAGAAGCACAACCCATTTTTTCGTCTAAAATTCTGCCGCTCGCTTCTGGACAGAATTCTATCACATTGCATATTTTCTGGCGTTTTCTCAGTAGACACCGCCAAATGGTGCACAGGTTTGCGCTCCCGCAGACGCCTATCGATCTGAATAGCCATCGTCATGGACTCATTCAGACTCGCAGGCACAGGGAACCCCACCATAACATCCTTAATGGCATCAGAGAGACCTTCTCTGAAAATCGCCGCCAGGGCGCACTCATTCCACTGAGTAAGCACAGACCATTTGCGGAATTTTTGGCAGTATATTTCAGCTTCATCTTGCCCCTGAGACAAGGACATCAAGGCCTTTTCCGCCTGAAGCTCTAAATGAGGTTCCTCATAAAGCAACCCCAAGGCCAGAAAAAACGCATCCACATTGAGCAACGCAGGATCCCCTGGTGCCAATGCAAAAGCCCAGTCTTGAGGGTCGCCCCGGAGCAAGGAAATTACAATCCTGACCTGCTGTGCAGGGTCTCCGGCAGAGCGAGACTTCAGGGACAAAAACAATTTGCAATTATTTTTAAAATTTTGAAAGTGAGATCTATTCCCCGAGAAGAATTCAGGCAAAGGAATTCTAGGCTCAGACATAGGTGCATGAACAACAAAATCTTGCAAATTTTGTACCTTTGTGGCGAGATTATTCAAACCTGTAGCTACACTCTGAAGATCCATTTGAAACAGGTGAACACAGAGCCATTCAAGGATAAGAAGGAGAGAAAGAGAGGAAGGCTGCAGTATAGGCAGACTAGCAAGTGATTCAATTAAGAGCACACTCAGAACTAGAGGAAAAAAAAAATAAAAAATTGTAGCAGACTTCTTTTTTCTCTCCTTTCTCAGCCAGTAATTTAACCCTATTTTTTTGGGGCCGGTCAAACTGTCATGATTCTCAATGGCGAGAGAACATAGCCCAGCATATATGAGAACTAGCTCTTGGAAGATGGAAACTATACTGACCATGAACTAAACCTGCCGCACAACTAGAAGTGGCCGGGTAGCATGCCTACGTTTTTTTATCCCTAGATGCCCAGCGCCAGCCGGAGAACTACCTAATCCTAGCAGAGGAAAAGACAGTCCTGGCTCACCTCTAGAGAAATTTTCCCAAAAGGCAGACAGAGGCCCCCACATATATTGGCGGTGATTTTAGATGAAATGACAAACGTAGTATGAAAATAGGTTTAGCAAAAATCGAGGTCCGCTTACTAGATAGCAAGAAGACAGAAAGGGCACTTTCATGGTCAGCAGAAAACCCTATCAAAACACCATCCAGAAATTACTTTAAGACTCTAGCATTAACTCATAACACCAGAGTGGCAATTTCCGCTCACAAGAGCTTTCCAGACACAGTAACGAAACAGCAGCTGTGAACAGGAACAAAATGCAAAAACACACAAGGACAAAAGTCCAACTTAGCTGGGAGTTGTCTAGTAGCAGGAACATGCACAGAAAGGCTTCTGATTACATTGTTGACCGGCATGAAACTGACAGAGGAGCAAGGTTATATAGCGACTTCCACATCCTGATAGGAGCAGGTGAACAGAGGGGATGATGCACACAAGTACAATTCCACAAGTGGCCACCGGGGGAGCCCAGAATCCAATTTCACAACAGTTCTCTCCTTGGATTTCTCATATGGCCTGTCCTTGTCAGCAAAAGATAAGTTTTTGCTAGTCCTTGTTTGTCCATTTGTTTTGGACTTTATTGCTTTGCAAATATGTCTCTTTTTGTCCAGCTTGTCACTATGTCATATTCAGGCTAGCTGGAAGCTCTGGGAAAGCAGATTTGCCCCTCCACACCGTGAGTCGGTGTGGAGTTCATTTTTGTAAACTCTGCGTGGATTTTGCAGTTTTTAATACTGACTGCACAGTATCCTTTTCTCTCTGTCTATCAAGTTTAGTATTGGCCTCCTTTGCTGAAACCTGATTTCATTTCTGTGTACGTCATTTCCCTCGCCACTCACAGTCAATATTTGTGGGGGGCTGTCTTTCCTTTTGGGGTTTTCTCTGAGGCAAGATAGCTTTCTATTTCCTTCTTTAGGGGTAGTTAGTTCTTAGGCTGTGAAGAGGTGTCTAGGGAGAGTCAGGAACATCCCACGGCTATTACTAGTGTTGTTGTTTGGATTAGGGACTGCGGTCAGTAGAGATACCACTTCTCAGAGCTCGTCCCATGTTGCGTTTTAGCCACCAGGTCATATTAGTGCGGCCTTTTAACCACCAGGTCATAACACAGCACCTATATAAAGTTCCCCTGCCCTATGGGCGGGGCCTGAGCTACTCACAAAGCTCCTGAACTTTGCTATGTGTGTTTGTGTTCCTGCACCTCTCCTGATTATGTTTTTGTACCGAAGTCTTTGCCTTGATTCCTGTTATGTCCTGTTCTGGCGCCTGTCCTGGAGGCGGTATATCCAGGCCTGAATCCTTGATCCTGTACCTGACTCTGTCTGAACGTCTGTCCTGTGGCGGTATATCCAGACCTGAATCCTTGATCCTGTACCTGACCTGTATCTGACCCTGTCTGAACTGTGTCTGCTGTTATGTTCCTGGAATCCCTCTGCACCTGGAGTCTTGCACCCAGTGACTTGGACTTTCTTGTAACCGGTGTTTCTGCTGAGTATCTACTGCTCTGTGCTCTGACTACCATGCAGTGCTAGCTCCTGGCAGGCCCAGCAATCCTGGCACCAACCCCAAAGGGTATGCCACAAATGCCAGGTTGATGGGTTCCAAATCGTTCAGAAGAATGAGGACCCGGGTATCCATAGGGAGTGCATACATGCTTTTCCAGAAGTGCCCAAACCAGATGGGCACATATTTTGCATTATTTACATTATCAGGGTTTAAGTAAACCTCCCCTCTTTTCATACTAGGACATGCCTGATTTTGCCAGCATTTTTTTCAGAAAATTGAGAACTCTTGGCAGTGGCTGTCATGCTTTCTTGATAGGAGTTTATCCCTTCTCTCGGTCTCACAACTATCAGAAATTTATAACAAAATAAAGGAATCTGGCAATCCAAATTGTGATAAAGATTGTAGAGGTTTCTTATTAAATCAAACAGTCCGACGTGTGACATGTGACGTTTCGGTCTATACTTCCAGTCCTTCCTCAGACATGAATTTCTGACAGTAAACAGCGATAAAGAGGTTTGACAGTGCTGTAAGTAATGCAGGATGCCTTGCTACAGAATGGGTAATTTCTAATACAACAATGTGGGAACACATTAATGGAAACACTAATCCAATGGAGAAAATTAAATAAGAATTTCCAGTACTCCGATGCCAAATATTAGTCAAAAATTAGCTTTTTATTTAATTCCAACAGGTAATAAAAACATCCCTTGCTCCAATGCATTTCGATCTTAAGGTTCTTTTTCGAAGCCTGAAAAAGAACTTTGAGCTAGAAACACGTTGCTGCAACGGATTTTTATGTAACTTGTTGCTGTAATTAAATAATTTTTGACTCACATCAGACAGCAGAGTTTTGGCAATTCTTATTTATTTTTTTCTTCGTTTTCCTCAACAAAATAAATAAATAAAAATTGATTTATTAGTCATATTTACCTTCTGTAAATTGTACCATAAAGATATAACTCAGCGCACAAAAAATAGGCTTTTGTAAAGTTTAACATTTTTTAAAGCCAGTAAAATAGTCAAAATCTATATTAGTTTGGCATCACCATCATCGCACTGACCAGTAAAATCATGATGCCAAGTAATTTTTTGTGCATAATAAACGCAGAATAAATCTAAACCCAAAAAACAATGGCTATGTTGCATTTTTCTTTCACCATTTTACCTGACTTGGGATTGAACATTCCAGTGTAATGGTGGCCACTAGTGATGTGAGCGTTCGTGCTCAGATAAAGTCTTATCCGAACAGACTCGTTTGCTCATCACTAGTGGCCTCATAATAAAAATCCTAAAGCTGTGACTATAGTCTGCAACATGTTGGGATGAGAAAAAAAAAGTGGAATCTGGCAATATGCTTCAGGACTCCAGCCCCAACCTTGACTTCTGTCGGTTGCAGTTTATATGTTTCTGTGACTACAAATATTTTCTGTATAATTACTTTTTCAAGTTCAGGAAACGACCTAAAATGTTGTTGTGGAAAAGGGAATTTGGGTGAGCCCTAATTAGGATGTACTATTGTCTGTCCTGTCGTTTCCTTGTTATTTATATGATTGTTTTATTGTTTGTTTTTGGTCAGTTTCTATTCCGTGTCCTGGGGTGTCTGGATGCAGACCGCTTTAAACCTGCTGCAAATAAATAAATAGCATTAATCGTTATGACGCAAATATCGGACCACGCATCCAGCAGACCAATGGCTTGCATCGGGAGCAGCACGTTTTTAGTCTCAGTAATTCAGAATGGAGGTGATAGATTATTTATAAATCAGTCCTCCACTCTTAGAATTCCTACCTATTTGGATAGATTGCCTTCCTATTTATATCAGCATTGAACATATCATATCCAAACACATACTAATAGGGAATGTAGATTGTGAGTCCCAATGGGGACAGCGATGATGTCTGTAAAGCGCTGCGGAGTATGGTGGCGCTATATAAAAGTAAGTAAAATAAATAAAAACCATAAAGAAAGTTAAAAGGATTTGCCCATTTTATAAATTCATGTTTCCCAAAGACAACTTGTTTTAAATCTGCTGTAAGATCAATGTCCCTTGCAGTGCCAATGCTCGTGAGATTATTTCACAAAGAACATTTATCACCTACCCATCACTCCCTGTTATGTATTTCTATGTTATGCATTTAATTCTGCTGTTGCTAGGGAGAAGCTTGCCCTCTAAAGTTTGTCCCTTTGTCTCCTGTAGTTGATGATGTTATCCCTTGCTCCTCCCTTACAGTTTGCTGTAACCATCTTTGGATGCACATGTATACTTCTCTGTTTGGGATTGCTCTTTCCACCTGTTGCATTGTACTTAATACAAGATTTCAGAGAATATCAACTCTGTTTCTCCTGGACTCTTATTACAAGTCACTGCTAGCTGAGTAGGCACTGTCTGAGGAAGCCTGGCATGTGAGTACAACAATCATACTGTTATCTAAGGGATTGATGGCTAAGGAGTTAAGGCCCCGTCTCACATAGCGAGATCGCTAGCGAGATCGCTGCTGAGTCACAAGTTTTGTGACGCAACAGCGACCTCAGTAGCGATCTCGCTATGTTTGACACGTACCAGCGACCAGGCCCCTGCTGTGAGATCGCTGGTCGTGTCGGAATGGCCTGGACCTTTTTTTGGTCGTTGAGGTCCCGCTGACATCGCTGAATCGGTGTGTGTGACACGGATTCAGCGATGTCTTCACTGATAACCAGGGTAAACATCGGGTTACTAAGAGCAGGGCCGCGCTTAGTAACCCGATGTTTACCGTGGTTACCAGCGTAAAAGTAAAAAAAAAAAAAAACGTACATACTCACATTCCGGTGTCCTTCAGGTCCCTTGCAGTCTGCTTCCCGCTCTGACTGACTGCCGGCCGGAAAGTAAGAGCAGATCACAGTGGTGACGTCACCGCTGTGATCTGTTTTCACTTTACGGCGGCACTCAGTCAGAGCGGGAAGCAGACGGCAAGGGACCTGAAGGACACCGGAATGTGAGTATGTACGGTTTTTTTTTTTTTACTTTTACGCTGGTAACCACGGTAAACATCGGGTTACTAAGCGCAGCCCCGCGCTTAGTAACCCAATGTTTACCCTGGTTACCCGGGGACCTCGGCATCGTTGGTCGCTGGAGAGCGGTCTGTGTGACAGCTCCCCAGCGACCACACAGCGACAAAACAGCGACGCTGCAGCGATCAGCATCGTTGTCTGTATCGCTGCAGCGTCGCTGTGTGTGACGGGGCCTTTAGAGACTCATACTGCCTTGAAGAATCAGAATACTCCCATAGACAGTGGATGGAGCGATAGTCCGGCGTGCGCATTACTGCACCATTCACATGTGGTAGGACTCAGGCCTGCTCTTCTCATAATCAATGGGGGTTCCAGGAATTGGACTACCACCGATGTAACATTTATCACCTAGCCATCAGTCCCATAGGAGTGATAGTCCCGCATGCACATTACTGCATGGTTCACATGAATGGGAGGGCACAGGCCTGCTCTTCTCATAATCGATGGGGGTTCCAGGAATTAGACTACCACTGATAAAACATTTATCACCTATCTTGACGATCAGTGATGAAAAAGAAGTGAGTGAAAAGATTCATGCTGCCGTGGTCAGACGTCCAGTCCTCTGTGGCCGCTGGTGCTCAAGAGGTGCCCATGATGCCCAGCCAAGAATGCCAGCTACAGAACTGAAGACTACACTGGGTGGTCCAGCTGCCATGCAGTGCTGAGCTGGATGACATCTATCTGCTCCACTTTAGCAATGAATGTTGTTTTTTAGGATGTACATCTTGAGCATTACACATTTTCATCTTCATTCTCAGCCATCTGATCATCAGATACCAGAGAACACATCTACTGTTCTGTGTTTCTTCACCATGTCTCACCTTTGGCATACTTACCGTGGAGCCTGGGTACATGACTGCACTGCAGGGGTGGGGTCTGACACAGAATTACTTACTCGCCCACTAGCTTCCCATAGTGTTACCTGCATGCAGACAGAATTTTTGTTAGAAGAGCAATTGGAAACTAATCTTGACACTCCTGTTCCTTTATAGGGCATTTGAATATGGATGACTTGATGGAATACTCCTTTCAAAGAATGTCACTTAGGTCCATTCATCTAGGAGAGAATATTTTCCTTTCTTCTTTATTTTGTTCACTGGTAAAGCAGGTTTTCCCGCAGCAGAGTAGTTGTCTCAGATCAGGCCAATCCAAGCATCAGCTAACATGGAAAAAGACTACTAATAGTAAATATTATATAAATCCCTTTATTTAATAATTTCTACAATAAACTGTGAGTGAACTCATTAAAACATTTCAGCTTCCAGTGGTCATCTGCTGAATTTTTCAACTAATTTCCCCAATGTGATAAAGCAGTAAGATCAAGACTCTAAATGCAAACATATGCTACATAAAATGATTGCAATGTGTGGAATGAATAGTCTGCTATGTATCAGAAACATAAAAGTGGATGCAGTGCCCAATTTCTTCCACATCAGATCTGCAACAGAATTTCCCAGAGATTTGAACTCAATAAACTGCATTTTTTGCTTCTGAGCCCAGACACAAAAGTGTAAAAACAAAAATGATAAACGTCAGGAAAATAAATGTCTGCAACTAAAGTAAACAGGTCCCAAAAATATCTAAATAAAATAATATATATATAATAATAATAATAATAATAATAATTATATATACAAGGTGTATATATATTTTTGTGGTTTTTTTTGTATATATATATATATATATATATATATATATATATATACACTCACCGGCCACTTTATTAGGTACACCTGTCCAACTTCTTGTTAACACTTAATTTCTAATCAGCCAATCACATGGCGGCAACTCAGTGCATTTAGGCATGTAGACATGGTCAAGACAATCTCCTGCAGTTCAAACCGAGCATCAGTATGGGGAAGAAAGGTGATTTGAGTGCCTTTGAACGTGGCATGGTTGTTGGTGCCAGAAGGGCTGGTCTGAGTATTTCAGAAACTGCTGATCTACTGGGATTTTCACGCACAACCATCTCTAGGGTTTACAGAGAATGGTCCGAAAAAGAAAAAAAATCCAGTGAGCGGCAGTTCTGTGGGCGGAAATGCCTTGTTGATGCCAGAGGTCAGAGGAGAATGGGCAGACTGGTTCGAGCTGATAGAAAGGCAACAGTGACTCAAATCGCCACCCGTTACAACCAAGGTAGGCCTAAGAGCATCTCTGAACGCACAGTGCGTCGAACTTTGAGGCAGATGGGCTACAGCAGCAGAAGACCACACCGGGTACCACTCCTTTCAGCTAAGAACAGGAAACTGAGGCTACAATTTGTACAAGCTCATCGAAATTGGACAGTAGAAGATTGGAAAAACGTTGCTTGGTCTGATGAGTCTCGATTTCTGCTGCGACATTCGGATGGTAGGGTCAGAATTTGGCGTAAACAACATGAAAGCATGGATCCATCCTGCCTTGTATGGAGCATCTTTGGGATGTGCAGCCGACAAATCTGCGGCAACTGTGTGATGCCATCATGTCAATATGGACCAAAATCTCTGAGGAATGCTTCCAGCACCTTGTTGAATCTATGCCACGAAGAATTGAGGCAGTTCTGAAGGCAAAAGGGGGTCCAACCCGTTACTAGCATGGTGTACCTAATAAAGTGGCCGGTGAGTGTATATATATATATATATATACTGCTCAAAAAATAAAGGGAACACTTACACAACAGAACATAGCTCCAAGTAAATCAAACTTCTGTGAAATCAAACTGTCCACTAAAGGCCCCGTCTCACTAAGCGATTTACCAACGATCACGACCAGCGATACGACCTGGCCGTGATCGTTGGTAAGTCGCTGTGTGGTCGCTGGGGAGCTGTCACACAGACAGCTCTCTCCAGCGACCAACGATCAGGGGAACGACTTCGGCATCGTTGAAACTGTCTTCAACGATGCCGAAGTCCCCCTGCAGCACCCAGGTAACCAGGGTAAACATCGGGTTACTAAGCGCAGGGCCGCGCTTAGTAACCCGATGTTTACCCTGGTTACCAAAAAAAACAAACAGTACATACTCGCCTTTCGGTGTCCAGGTCCCTTGCCGTCTGCTTCCTGCTCTGACTGAGATCCGGCCGTACAGTGAGAGCAGAGCGCAGCGGTGACGTCACTGCTGTGCTCTCACTTCTCACTGTACGGCCGGCAGTCAGTGAGAGCAGGAAGCAGACGGCAAGGGACCTGGACACCGAAAGGCGAGTATGTACTGTTTGTTTTTTTTGGTAACCAGGGTAAACATCGGGTTACTAAGCGCGGCCCTGCGCTTAGTAACCCGATGTTTACCCTGGTTACCAGTGAAGACATCGCTGGATCGGTGTCACACACACCGATTCAGCGATGTCAGCGGGGCCTCAACGACCAAAAAAAGGTCCAGGCCATTCCGACACGACCAGCGATCTCACAGCAGGGGCCTGGTCGCTGGTACGTGTCACACATAGCGAGATCGCTATGGAGGTCGCTGTTGCGTCACAAAACTTGTGACTCAGCAGCGATCTCGCTAGCGATCTCGCTATGTGAGACGGGGCCTTTAGGAACCAACACTGTTTGACAATCAATTTCACATGCTGTTGTGCAAATGGAATAGATAACAGATGTAAATTATTGTCAATTATCAAGATACCCTCAATAAAGGAGTGGTTCTGCAGGTGGGGACCACAGACCACATCTCAGTACCAATGCTTTCTTGCTGATGTTTTGGTCACTTTTGAATGTTGGTTGTTCTTTCACACTCGTGGTAGCATGAGACGGACTCTACAACCCACACAAGTGGCTCAGGTAGTGCAGCTCATCCAGGATGGCACATCAATGCGAGCTGTGGCAAGAAGGTTTGCTGTGTCTGTCAGCGTAGTGTCCAGAGGCTGGAGGTGCTACCAGGAGACAGGCCAGTACACCAGGAGATGTGGAGGGGGCCGTAGGAGGGCAACAACCCAGCAGCAGGACCGCTACCTCAGCCTTTGTGCAAGGAGGAACAGGAGGAGCACTGCCAGAGCTCTGCAAAATGACCTCCAGCAAGCCACAAATGTGCATGTGTCTGCACAAACGGTTTGAAACCGACTCCATGAGGATGGTCTGAGTGCCTGTCATCCACAGATGGGGGTTGTGCTCACAGCTCAACACCATGGAGGACGATTGGCATTTGTTACAGAACACCAGGATTCGCAAATTCACCACTGGCGCCCTGTGCTCTTCACAGATGAAAGCAGTTTCACACTGAGAACATGTGACAGACATGACAGAGTCTGGAGATGCCATGGAGAGTGATCTGCTGCCTGCAACATCCTTCAGCATGACCGATTTGGCAGTGGGTCAGTAATGGTGTGGGGTGGCATTTCTTTAGAGGGCTGCACAGCCCTCCATGTGCTCGCCAGAGGTAGCCTGACTGCCATTAGGTACCGAGATGAGATCCTCAGACCCAGGGCTGCCCTTACTATAGTATGGGGCCCGGTGATGAGGAGCAAAAAAGGGGGCCCGAGCACGCTGGCAGCCCGGTCCGCGCTACACTGGGGCCCCCTGACATTTTGTTCAGGCTTCCGAACGCCAACAACACTGTGGTGTAAAGACACCTACAGTGTTGTAAATGCAGCAGAAATGGGCACTGTAGCTTTAAGCTGCGGCCCGGTGCATCATGTTCCAGTTCATGACATCACACACTGCCCTGCTCCACTTCCTCATTCCGGAGCAGAGCAGCATGCAGTGTGCCACGTGGCTGTGGTCGTGCGGATGGTGGATGGCAGACCAATAGAGGCAGCGGGGGACCGGACCAGGCGACGGGGGACAGGATGAGGTCGACGTGCAGGCTGCAGACCGGATGAGCAGGTGGAGGCGGCGGGCGAGCAGGGTGAGTACCGTGAGGCGAGAGCTGACTCTAGACTCAGTGGTGACTGACTGGGTGGGGCAGCCGGCAGGGGGCCCACATTCCAACAGGGTTGGGAGGGGGGGTGGCTGCTGCACATTCCAACAGGGCCTGGAGGGGGGCTGCTGCACATTCCAACAGGGCCCGGAGGGGGGGGGCTGCTGCACATTCCAACAGGGCCTGGAGGGGGGGCTGCTGCACATTCCAACAGGGCCCAGGGGGGGCTGCTGCACATTCCAACAGGGCCCGGGGGCGGCTGCACATTCTAACAGGGCCGGGGGGTGGCTGCACATTCCAACAGGGTCCGGGGGCGGCTGCACATTCCGACAACAACACGGGGCAGGAATGAAAACAACATGGGCAGGAATGAAAACAACAGGGGGCAGGAATGAAAACAACGCGGGGCAGGATTCAGGAATAACCATGGGGCAGGAATGAAAACAACACGGGCAGGAATGAAAACACAGGGGGCAGAAATGAAAACAACACGGGGAAGGATTCAGTGATAACAACACGGGGCAGGAATTAAAACGGGGCAGGAATGAAAACAACACTGGGGGTAGGAATGGAAACTATACAGGGGGCAGAATGTGAGACATGGGGGCAGAATGTGAGATACAGGGGGTAGAATGTGAGACACAGGGGGCAGGTATGAAAACTACACAGGGGGCAGAATGTGAGACACGGGGGCAGAATGTGTGACACAGGGGGCAGGATGTGACACGGGGCAGGATGCGAGACACGGGGCAGGATGTGAGACACGGGGGCAGGATGTGAGACAAAGAATTGGGACAGATGGGGCAGGATCATGGTGCAGGATGGAGACACATGGTGCAGGATCACGGGACAGGATGGATACGATGGAGACAGATGGGGGCGGCAGGATCATGGGACAGATGGGGCGGCAGGATCATGGGACAGATGGGTCAGAATGGGGAGATCATATGGGGGCAGAATGGATACTCATGAGGGCAGGATGTGAGCCAGGAATGAGATACACGGGCCAGGATGGGGGATATTATTACCATAGGGGTTAATTAAGGGATATTATTACTGCAGTGATGTATTTATTTTATTTTTTGAGGATACTGTTTTAAATGGGGGGCGGTCCTGTTACTGTGCAGAGCGACACTAGGTCACCTTTTTTTCTTCATCTGGTGTAGTGTAGAAGTCAGGAAAAAATTAAGCAATGTGTTCTGCAAGCGGAGCTCTAGATAACTATGTTATTTCCTGCAGAAATGAGGCCTGGCTGAAAGATGTGATGGCGGTCTGTGCTGGATGAAGATAAAAAGCGAGGCTGAAGGACTTCACCTAGAGACGTCACTGGTGAGTTAGTGTGTTAACTGTACACAGACACTATACACTGTATACTATATACAGATCTCCTGTGTACAATGGTACTTATGGTGATAGTATTGTGCTTTTTTTATTAATGATCAGTATTGCGGTATTCAGTCACTATGCGGTGGTAATATGTTGTCCGGCCATGGTGTGGCAGTATTTGTCCCTTGTATATGCTATATTTGGTCACTGTGGTGGTAATATGTGATCTGGTCATGGTGTGGTGGTATTTGTTCCCTGTATGTGGTATTATTGGTCACCATGTGGTGGTAATATGTGATCTGGACATGGTGCCGTGGTATATGTTCCTTGTATGTGCTATTATTCTGTCATTGTGGTGGTAATATGTGATCTGGACATGGTGTGTGTTGTGGGTTCGGTTTGTGGGCTCCCCCGGTGGTCTGTTATGGTAGTGTCTCTTGTGTGCCTTTCTCCATCTCTGGTTACCTGTCGCCACCCTCTAGGGGAGTTTCCTATTTAAGGCTGCTTGGCTGTTAGTCACATGCCGGCCAACAATGTGCTAGTAGCATTCTGTTGCATTCACCTGCCTCAAGTTCCAGTTCAGCTAAGTTGAATTTTGTTTCTTGTTTTGCTATTTTTGTCCAGCAATCTGCAATGTGACTCGTCAGTGCTGGAAGCTCTTGTGGACAGAAAATTACTACTCCAGTGGCATGAGTTGTCACTGGAGTTTAAAGTAATTTCTGGATGGTGTTTTTGAATAGTGATTTTTAGGTCGACCGTGAAGTAACTCTTTCCTGTCCTTCTGCTATCTAGTAAGCGGACCTCACTGTGCTAAATCTGCTGTTCATCCTACGTATGTCATTTCCTCTGAACTCACCGTCAATATCTGTGGGGGCCTACTATCATCTTTGGGGGTTCCTCACTGGAGGTAAGACAGGCCTGTATATTCCTCTTATAGGGGTAGTTAGATCTCCGGCTGGCGCGTGGTGTCTAGGGCATCGTAGGTACATCCCCCGGCTACTGTAAGTGTTGGGTCAGGTTCAGGTCACGGTCGACCTTAGTTTCCATCACCCGAGAGCTAGTCCGTTTTGTATTTTTTCCCATGGTCATTGGGGTAACCATAACAGTTTGGCCGGCCCGTAAAAAATCTATGTGTTAAAATATGCACTAAAGTAGGAAGGAGAAGAAAAGATTTTTTTTTCTGTGTTTGAAAGTGCACCTTAGTTGGATCATTTGTATTCCTTGCTTAAACTGCAGTCTTCAGCCTTTTTTTTTTTTCCTCTCCTCTTAACCTTTGAATGCTTGGGTTACACCCATTTGAAACATGGATCTACAGAGTTTAGTTGCAGGTTTGAATAACCTTGCGACAAAAGTACAGAACCTACAAGATTTTGTTATACGTGCTCCAATGTCTGAACCTAAGATTCCTCTGCCTGAATACTTTACCGGAGACAGATCCCGGTTTTTGAGTTTCAGAGAAAATTGCAAATTGTTTTTGTCTCTGAGATCTCACTCTGCTGGTGATCAGACTCAACAAGTTAAAATTGTTATCTCTCTACTGCGCGGCGACCCACAAAGTTGGGCATTTGCATTATCGCCAGGGGATCCTGCGTTGTTAAATGTAGATGCGTTTTTTCAGGCTTTGGGGTTGCTTTATGAAGAACCTAATTTGGAGATTTTGGCTGAGAAAGCCTTGATAGCTCTTTCCCAAGGGCAAGATGAAGCTGAGATATACTGCCAGAAATTCCGTAAATGGTCGGTGCTTACTAAATGGAATGAGTGCGCTTTAGCAGCTAATTTCAGAGAAGGTCTCTCTGATGCCGTGAAGGATGTCATGGTGGGGTTCCCTGTGCCTACAGGTCTGAATGATGCCATGAAATTGGCTATCCAGATTGATCGGCGTTTGCGGGAGCGCAAATCTGTGCACCATATGGCGGGGTCTCCTGAGGAAAAATCTGTGCACCATATGGCGGTATCTTCTGAGCAAAAACCTGTGCACCATATGGCGGTGTCTTCTGAGCAAAGACCTGTGCACCATTTGGCGGTGACCTCTGAAAAGGCATTAGAGCATATGCAATGCGATCGTGTTTTGTCTAGAGGCGAACGTCAAAATTACAGGCGCAAAAATGGATTGTGCTTCTACTGTGGAGATCCAGCTCATGTTATATCAGCATGCTCTAAACGTATAAATAAGGTTGATAAAAAGGTTGATAAATCTTTTTCTACAGGTACCTTGCAGTCAAAATTTCTTTTGTCCGTGACATTGATTTGTACCTTATCATCTGTGACTGTGAATGCTTATGTGGATTCTGGCGCCGCTCTGAGTCTCATGGATTGGTCCTTTGCCAAGCGTTGTGGGTTTGATTTGGAGCCGTTGGAAGTTTCTATTCCCCTGAAGGGTATTGATTCTACACCTTTGGCTAGCAATAAACCACAATATTGGACACAAGTGACTATGCGTCTTACCCCAGACCATCAGGAGATTATTCGTTTCCTTGTATTATATAACCTACATGATGTCTTAGTGCTTGGATTACCATGGTTACAGATTCATAATCCCGTCTTGGACTGGAAATCTATGTCTGTGTTGAGCTGGGGATGTCGGGGTATTCATGGGGATGCACCTTTGGTTCCTATTTCTTCATCTACTCCCTCTGAGATCCCAGCATTTCTGTCAGATTTTTATGATGTCTTTCAAGAGCCTAAAGTTGATTCTCTCCCTCCCCACAGAGAGTGTGACTGCGCTATTGAATTGATCCCCGGTAGTAAGTTTCCTAAGGGTCGCTTGTTTAATTTGTCTGTACCTGAACATACTGCTATGCGGGAGTATATCAGAGAATCCTTGGAAAAGGGTCATATTCGCCCCTCGTTGTCTCCACTAGGGGCAGGATTTTTCTTTGTAGGTAAAAAGGATGGTTCATTGAGACCTTGTATCGACTATCGACTTTTGAATAAGATTACAGTTAAATACCAGTACCCGTTACCTTTACTGACTGATCTGTTTGCTCGTATAAAGGGGGCTAAGTGGTTCACTAAGATCGATCTACGTGGTGCGTATAATTTGGTGCGGATTAAGCAGGGGGATGAGTGGAAGACCGCATTTAATACGCCTGAAGGCCATTTTGAGTATTTGGTAATGCCTTTCGGTCTCGCAAATGCCCCTTCCGTTTTTCAGTCCTTTATGCACGATATTTTCCGTGAATATCTGGATAAGTTTATGATTGTGTATTTGGATGATATTCTTGTTTTTTCGGAGGACTGGGAATCTCACGTTCAACAAGTCAGGAGAGTTTTTCAGGTTTTGCGAGCTAATTCTCTTTTTGTAAAGGGCTCAAAGTGTAGTTTTGGAGTTCAGAGAATTTCCTTTTTGGGATATATTTTTTCCCCTTCATCTATGGAGATGGACCCTGTCAAGGTCCAGGCTATTTGTGATTGGATGCAACCTACTTCTTTGAAGAGTCTGCAAAAGTTCTTGGGTTTTGCTAATTTCTATCGCCGATTTATAGCGGGTTTTTCTGCCATTGCTAAACCTTTGACTGATTTGACCAAAAAGGGTGCTGATGTTGCTAATTGGTCCTCTGCGACTGTGGAGGCCTTTCAAGAGCTTAAGCGCCGCTTTTCTTCCGCTCCTGTGTTGCGCCAACCTGATGTGTTACTTCCGTTCCAGGTTGAGGTGGATGCTTCGGAGATCGGAGCAGGTGCAGTTTTGTCGCAGAAAGATCCTGACTGCTCAGTAATGAGACCATGTGCGTTTTTCTCCCGAAAGTTTTCGCCCGCTGAGCGAAATTATGATGTGGGAAATCGGGAACTTCTGGCCATGAAGTGGGCGTTTGAGGAGTGGCGTCATTGGCTTGAGGGTGCTAGACACCAGGTGGTGGTCCTCACTGACCACAAGAATCTAATTTATCTTGAGTCGGCCAGGCGTCTGAATCCTAGACAGGCGCGCTGGTCGTTGTTTTTCTCCCGATTTAACTTTGTGGTGTCATATCTGCCTGGGTCCAAGAATGTGAAGGCGGATGCCCTCTCTAGGAGTTTTGAGCCTGACTCGCCTGGTGATTCCGAACCTACCGGCATCCTGAAGGATGGGGTGATATTGTCAGCTGTCTCCCCAGACCTGCGGCGTTCTTTGCAGGAGTTTCAGTTGGATAGGCCTGATCGCTGTCCGCCTGGTAGACTGTTTGTCCCTGATGATTGGACCAGTAGAGTTATCTCGGAGGTTCATTCTTCCGCGTTGACAGGTCATCCTGGAATTTTTGGCACCAGGGATTTGGTGTCTAGGTCCTTCTGGTGGCCTTCTTTGTCTCGAGATGTACGCATGTTTGTGCAGTCTTGTGATGTTTGTGCTCGGGCCAAGCCCTGCTGTTCTAGGGCCAGTGGGTTGTTGTTGCCCTTGCCTATTCCTAAGAGGCCTTGGACGCACATCTCTATGGACTTTATTTCTGACCTTCCGGTTTCTCGTAGGATGTCTGTCATCTGGGTGATTTGTGACCGTTTTTCCAAGATGGTTCATTTGGTACCTTTACCCAAATTGCCCTCCTCCTCTGAGTTGGTTCCTCTATTTTTTCAGAATGTGGTGCGTTTGCATGGTATTCCTGAGAATATAGTGTCTGACAGGGGTACTCAGTTTGTGTCTAGATTTTGGCGGACGTTCTGTGCCAGGATGGGTATTGATTTGTCTTTTTCGTCTGCATTCCATCCTCAGACTAATGGCCAGACTGAGCGTACTAATCAGACCTTGGAGACTTACTTGAGGTGTTTTGTGTCCGCTGATCAGGATGATTGGCTTGACTTTTTGCCATTGGCAGAGTTTGCCCTTAACAATCGGGCTAGTTCTGCCACTTTGGTTTCTCCATTTTTTTGTAATTCAGGGTTTCACCCTCGGTTTTCGTCCGGTCAATTGGAGTCTTCGGATTGTCCTGGAGTGGATGCTGTGGTTGATAGGATGCATCAGATTTGGGGACAGGTTGTGGACAATCTGAAGTTGTCCCAGGAGAAGACTCAACAGTTCACTAATCGTCATCGGCGTATTGGTCCTCGTCTTTGTGTTGGGGACCTGGTGTGGCTGTCTTCTCGATTTGTTCCTATGAAGGTCTCGTCTCCTAAGTTTAAGCCTCGGTTTATCGGCCCTTATAGGATTCTGGAGGTTCTTAATCCTGTGTCCTTTCGTTTGGACCTCCCAGCATCTTTTAATATCCATAATGTTTTCCATCGGTCATTATTGCGGAGGTATGAGGTACCGGTTGTTCCTTCTGCTGATCCACCTGCTCCTGTGTTGGTTGAGGGTGAATTGGAGTATGTGGTGGAAAAGATCTTGGACTCCCGTGTTTCCAGACGGAAACTTCAGTATCTGGTTAAGTGGAAAGGTTATGGCCAGGAGGATAATTCTTGGGTGACAGCATCCGATGTTCATGCTCCCGATTTGGTTCGTGCATTTCATAGTGCTCATCCAGGTCGCCCTGGTGGTTCTGGTGAGGGTTCGGTGCCCCCTCCTTAAGGGGGGGGTACTGTTGTGGGTTCGGTTTGTGGGCTCCCCCGGTGGTCTGTTATGGTAGTGTCTCTTGTGTGCCTTTCTCCATCTCTGGTTACCTGTCGCCACCCTCTAGGGGAGTTTCCTATTTAAGGCTGCTTGGCTGTTAGTCACATGCCGGCCAACAATGTGCTAGTAGCATTCTGTTGCATTCACCTGCCTCAAGTTCCAGTTCAGCTAAGT
The DNA here is from genome assembly GCF_051348905.1 of Ranitomeya variabilis. NCBI lineage: Eukaryota > Metazoa > Chordata > Amphibia > Anura > Dendrobatidae > Ranitomeya > Ranitomeya variabilis. Next base: position 712,520,180 of record NC_135234.1, on the reverse strand, counting down.
TGAATTTTGTTTCTTGTTTTGCTATTTTTGTCCAGCAATCTGCAATGTGACTCGTCAGTGCTGGAAGCTCTTGTGGACAGAAAATTACTACTCCAGTGGCATGAGTTGTCACTGGAGTTTAAAGTAATTTCTGGATGGTGTTTTTGAATAGTGATTTTTAGGTCGACCGTGAAGTAACTCTTTCCTGTCCTTCTGCTATCTAGTAAGCGGACCTCACTGTGCTAAATCTGCTGTTCATCCTACGTATGTCATTTCCTCTGAACTCACCGTCAATATCTGTGGGGGCCTACTATCATCTTTGGGGGTTCCTCACTGGAGGTAAGACAGGCCTGTATATTCCTCTTATAGGGGTAGTTAGATCTCCGGCTGGCGCGTGGTGTCTAGGGCATCGTAGGTACATCCCCCGGCTACTGTAAGTGTTGGGTCAGGTTCAGGTCACGGTCGACCTTAGTTTCCATCACCCGAGAGCTAGTCCGTTTTGTATTTTTTCCCATGGTCATTGGGGTAACCATAACAGGTGTGGTGGTATTTTTTCCTTGTATGTGGTATTATAGGTCAATATGTGGTAGTAATATGGTGCCTGATCATGGTGTGGCGGTATTTTTCTTTGTTTGTGATATTATTGGTCATTTTAAAAACTGAAAAATAAATAAAAATATACCTAAATTGTATTGGATATTTTAACAAATGTTTAGTAAGTTACAGTAGAGTAGAGTCTGGCCAGAAGAGTCTACCTTGTCTTGGTGGTGGATTAAAAAATCTTTTGGCCAAAACAAAAGCTGCTGGCCATGTATGTGGTGATGGGAACTGTAAATGTGTGACTGGTGAGGATGTGGTGCAGAAGTGGAGTTTTTCCAAGAGAGGGCAATGGGACTGTGGATGGTTCAAAGGGTGGAGGTGGGGCTGGGGAGGAGCCTGGGCGGAGTCTCAAGGGGGGCCCCGAAAATTCTACCAGTATGGAGCCCTGAAATTCCTAGTGGCAGCCCTGCTCAGACCCCTTGTGAGACCATATGCTGGTGCGGTTGATCCTGGGTTCCTCCTAATGCAGGACAATGCCAGACCTCATGTGGCTGCAGTGTGTCAGCAGTTCCTGCAAGATGAAGGCATTGAAGCTATGGACTGGCCCGCACATTCCCCAGACCTGAATCCGATTGAACACATCTGAGACATCATGTCTCGCACCATCCACCAACATCACGTTGCACCACAGACTGTCCAGGAGTTGGTGGATACTTTAGTCCAGGTCTGGGAGGAGATCCCTCAGGAGACCAACCGCCGCCTCATCAGGATCATGCCCAGGCATTGTAGGGAGGTCATACAGGCACATGGAGGCAACACACACACAAGTGAACATCATTTCCTTGTCTTGAGGCATTTCCACTGAAGTTGGATCAGACTGTAATTTGATTTTCCACTTTGATTTTGAGTATGATTCCAAATTCAGACCTCCGTGGAATATTCATTTTGATTTACATTGATCATTTTTATGTTTTATTGTTCTCAACACATTCCACTATGTAATGCAGTGTTCCCCAACTCCGGTCCTCAAGAGCCACCAACAGGTCATGTTTTCAGGATTTGCTTAGAATTGCACAGGTGATTGAATGCTTGCTTGTCCAGGTGATGCAATTATCACCTTTGCAATACTAAGGAAATCCTGAAAACATGACCTGTTGGTGGATCTTGAGGACCGGAGTTGGGGAACACTGATGTAATGAATAAAGATTTGCAACTGAAATATTTCATTCAGTGATATCTAGGATGTGGTATTTTAGTGTTCCCTTTATTTTTTTGAGCAGTGTATATATATATATATATATATATATATATATATATATATATATATATATATATAAATATAGTAAAAAAGGAACAGCACACTGGTATAACTTATCTCCGGGTGCAAAACCTCCAGGCAACCTGTCCACTGGTCGTCCACATTCAGTAAAGATCAAAAAAGGAAGCAGCACTCCATTTTCAAAGCAAGTATAGGATTTATTCAAATCCACATGTCAGTGCGACGTTTCAGCTCTATTGAGCTTTTCTCAAGGCTTGAGAAAAGCTCAATAGAGCTGAAACGTCGCACTGACATGTGGATTTGAATAAATCCTATACTTGCTTTGAAAATGGAGTGCTGCTTCCTTTTTTGATCTTTACTATATATATATATATTTATATATATATATATATATATATATATATATATATATATATATATATATATATATATATATATATATATATATACCCTCCTTGTGGAGTGTGTCAATGACTGCTTTCTGGATATCTGTCAAGTCAGCAATCTTCCCCATGATTGTGGAGCCTACTGAAACAGACTAAGGGACCTTTTTAAATGCTTAGGAAGCCTTTGCAGGTGTTTTTGTTAATTATTCTAATTTACTGAGATAATGACTTTTCATTGGTTTTCATTGGCTGTAAGCCATAATCAACATTAACAGAAATAAGCACTTGAAATAGATCACTCTGTTTGTAATGACTCTATATAAGAGATTCACTTTTTGTATTGAAGAACTGAGATAAATTAACTTTTTGATGATATTCTAATTTTGTGAGAGGCACTTGTATTTATATACAGCTCTAGCAAAAATTAAGAGACCACCACATCAAAACCCTGTCATGGCCAGCCCAATCTCCAGACCTGAACCCCATTGAAAACCTCTGGAATGTAATCAAGAGGATGATGGATAGTCACAAGCCATCAAACTAAGAAGAACTGCTTACATTTTGGCGCCAGAAGCAGTGTGAAAGACATGTTGTCAGAAGTTTATAGAATAAAAGAATAATTTACATTTTACTAAAAAATATACCTAGAAAGAGAAAAATCAGACAAACTGAACATTTTGCAGTGGTCTCTTAATTTTTGCCGGAGCTGTATACGTGTATGCATATGGATTTATACAGTTGTACTCAAAACTTTAAATACCGCGGCAGAATTTTTGCTTTCTTGGCCTTTTTTCAGAGAATATGAACGATAACACCAAAACTTTTTCTCCACTCATGGTTAGTAGTTGGTTGAAGCCAGAGGTGTAGCTAGGGTTTCAACTTAGGGGGGGCGAAACATCTGAGTGGGCCCCTAACCAGCTAACCCTGATTACAGCTACGGTTGCGCACTTATTGTGAATATAGGGGAACCTTAGAATATGACCCTACTGTTATTGAAAATAAATCTATATACAAAAACGAACATTGACTTTACCGCCATATTGTGACCATATGCACAATAATAATGTCCCCTAAGTTCCCCCTTGTACTGCTCCATTATACACAGTATCGTGAACTTAAAGCTTCCCTATACACAGTCTAAGGCTCCCACAGCTCCCCTATACACAGTATGATGATTCTATAACTCCCCTATACACAGTATGATGTTCCCACTGCTCCCCTCTACACAGTATACCACTGCTCTCCTATAGATAGTATGAGCCCAATGCTCCCCTATACACAGTATAATGCTGACAGAACTCCACTATAGAAAGTATAATGCCCCCCAGAGCTCCCCTATATACAGTGTAATGGGCCAACAGCTCCCATATGCACAATATGCCTTCACAGTTTCCCTGTACACAGTATGATGGGCCCACAACTTCCTTATACACAGTATGATGGTCCCACAGCTCCTTTATACACAGTATGATGGGCCCGCAGCTCCCTTATACACAGTATGATGGGCCGCAGCTCCCTTATACACAGTATGATGGGCCCGCAGCTCCCTTATACACAGTATGATGGGTCCGCAGCTCCCGTATACACAGTATGATGGGCCCGCAGATCCCTTATACACAGTATGATGGGCCCGCAGCTCCCTTATACACAGTATGATGAGCCCGCAGCTCCCTTATACACAGTATGATGGGCCCGCAGCTCCTTTATACACAGTATGATGGACTCACAGCTCTCGTATACACAGTATGATGGGCCCGCAGCTCCCTTATACACAGTATGATGGGCCCGCAGCTCCCTTATATACAGTATGATGGGCCCGCAGCTCCCTTATACACAGTATGATGGGCCTGCAGCTTCCTTATACACAGTATGATGGGCCCGCAGCTCCCGTATACACAGTATGATGGGCCCGCAGCTCCCTTATACACAGTATGATGGGCCCACAGCTCCCTTATACACAGTATGATGGACTCACAGCTCTCGTATACACAGTATGATGGGCCTGCAGCTCCCTTATACACAGTATGATGGGCCTGCAGCTTCCTTATACACAGTATGATGGGCCCGCAGCTCCCTTATACACAGTATGATGGGCCCGCAGCTCCCTTATATACAGTATGATGGGCCCGCAGCTCCCTTATACACAGTATGATGGGCCTGCAGCTTCCTTATACACAGTATGATGGGCCCACAGCTCCCGTATACACAGTATGATGGGCCCGCAGCTCCCTTATACACAGTATGATGGGCCCACAGCTCCCTTATACACAGTATGATGGACTCACAGCTCTCGTATACACAGTATGATGGGCCCACAGCTCCCTTATACACAGTATGATTGGCCTGCAGCTCCCTTATACACAGTATGATGGGCCCGCAGCTCCCTTATACACAGTATGATGGGCCCGCAGCTCCTTTATACACAGTATGATGGACTCACAGCTCTCGTAAACACAGTATGATGGGCCCGCAGCTTCCTTATACACAGTATGATGGGCCCGCAGCTCCCTTATACACAGTATGATGGGCCTGCAGCTTCCTTATACACAGTATGATGGGCCCGCAGCTCCCTTATACACAGTATGATGGACCCGCAGCTCCCTTATATACAGTATGATGGGCCCGCAGCTCCCTTATACACAGTATGATGGGCCCCCAGCTCCCTTATACACAGTATGATTAGCCCGCAGTTCCCTATACACAGTATGATGGGCCCGCAGCTCCCTTATACACAGTATGATGGACTCACAGCTCCCATATACACAGTATTATGTGTGCACAGCTCCCTTATACACAGTATGATGGACTCACAGCTCCCTGTCATGATTTGGATGCCTCGGTCATTTACTCATCCTCCGGCGTATTCACTATTTTGTGGCACTGCTGCAGTGCTGCTGGTCAAACTTGTGAGCGCAGCTTCTGACAGGCCAGAAGTTAGAAGCTATGTCACAAGCGCTCAATGTAAGACTATGAGGCTATGTGCACTTGTTGCGGATTCGTGTGCGGATTTACCGCGGATTTCCTGTGTTTTTTGTGCAGATTTCACCTGCGTTTTACCACCTGCGGATTCCTATACAGGAGCAGGTGTAAAATGCTGCGGAATACGCAAAAAAGAATTGACATGCTGCGGAAAATACAACGCAGCATTTCTGCACGGTATTTTCCGCACCATGTGCACTGTGGATTTGGTTTTCCATAGGTTTACATGGCACTGTAAACCAGATGGAAAACTGCTGTGAATCCGCAGCAGCCAATCCACAACATGTGCACATGGCCTGAGAGTGAGAAAGAGGCCAGAACGAGGCTCCCACAGACTCACATTGATTGGTGACCTCTGCGCTGCTCCATGAAACACTGGAACCGCTGACAGGCCACGAACTGAAGGAGACGGAGCCGAGTGGAGACTTAGGGTATGTGCACACGCTGCGGATCCGCAGCAGTTTCCCATGCGTTTACATTACAATGTAAACCTATGGGAAACGAAATCCACAGTGCACATGCTGCGGAAAAAAACGCCGGAAGCGCAGCGGTTTACATTCCGCAGCATGTCAATTCTTTGTGCGGATTCCGCTGCGGGTTTACACCTGCTCCAATAGAAAACTGCAGGTGTAAATCCACAGTGCAATCCGCAATAGAAACCGCGATAAATCCGCAGGAAAAACTGCAGCGGTTTTGCCCTGCGAATTTATCAAATCCGCTGCGGAAAAATCCACAGTCCTCCACAATACGTGTGCACATACCCTAAAACAGATGAAAACGCCAGAAGGTGAGTATCAGACAGGGGGCAGGGGACATGGATTTTCAGCACTGCTCCAGCAATGAAATAAAAAATAATGCCGGAGTGGTGCTGTAAATGTGATGCAGCTCTTGGTTACTGTATGCGGCTCCTTATACTAATACTCATAAACGACCCAGGTAGTACGTATCAAAAGCCCCCTGCCCTCCCCTGCCTCCTCAGACAGCAAATATTACGTGATGGAGTACATATAATATCATAACTAAACATTATAATATTCAGCCCCCAGTGACCTGTCCCCCTCCCCCACTTCAATACCCCCATCAACTCCATCATCTCACATCCACCCCCTCAGTGACCTGTCCCACCTCACCCACCTTCTGCCCTCACAACACCCAAATGGTCTTACATTCACCCCCCAGTGTCCTGTCTCCCCTCCCCCACAATACCCCCATGGTCTCACATTCACCCCCCCCCCCAGTGCCCTGTCCCCCGTCCCCCCTCACTCACTTTCAACCCCCACAATACCCCAACGGTCTCACAGTGACAAACCTGAATTTAACAAACCTAACAAGTTCCATCCCCACTTACTGATAAAGTTTGCACTGCAGGCAGGACCAGGAAGTGTCAGTGAAATGGAAGGTGGGCACTAGGACCCAGCGTGCCTGAGTCAATCCAAGGGTGCACTCTTGTGATCTGAAATTGCCACTCTGATGTTATGAGTTAATACTAGAGTCTTAAAGTAATTTCAGGATGGTATTTTGATAGGGTTTTCAGCTGACCATGAAAGTGCCCTTTCTGTCTTCCTGCTATCTAGTAAGCGGACCTCAATTTTGCTAAACCTATTTTCATACTACGTTTGTCATTTCATCTAAAATCACCGCCAATATATGTGGGGGCCTCTGTCTGCCTATTGGGGAAATTTCTCTAGAGGTGAGCCAGGACTATATTTTTCTCTGCCAGGATTAGTTAGTCCTCCGGCCGGCGCTGGGCGTCTAGGGATAGAACGCAGGCTACGCTACCCGGCTACTGTTAGTTGTGCGGCAGGTTTAGTTCATGGTCAGTTTAGTTTCCATCCTTCCAAGAGCTAGTACTTATGTTTGCTGGGCTATGTTCTCTTGCCATTGAGAACCATAACAGTTTGACCGGCCAAAAAGGGTTAAATTAATTGACAGAGAAAGGAGAGAAAAGAGAAGTCTGCTGAAGATTTTTTTTTTTTCCCTTCCCTTCAGTTCTGAGTGTGCTTGTAATTGAATCTCTTGCAAGTCTGCCTATATTGCAGCCTTTCTCTCTCTCTCTCTCCTTCTAATCCTGGAATGGCTCTGTGTTCACCTGTTTAAAATGGATATTCAGAGTTTAGCTGCAGGTTTGAATAATCTCACCACGAAAGTTCAAAATTTACAAGATTTTGTTGTTCATGTTCCTATATCTGAACCTAGAATTCCTTTGCCTGAATTTTTCTCGGGGAATAGATCTTGCTTTCAAAATTTCAAAAATAATTGCAAGTTGTTTTTGTCCCTGAAATCTCGCTCTGCTGGAGATCCTATTCAGCAGGTCAGGATTGTGATTTCCTTGCTCCGGGGCGACCCTCAGGATTGGGCTTTTGCATTGGCTCCAGGGGATCCTGCGTTGCTCAATGTGGATGCGTTTTTTCTGGCCTTGGGGTTGCTTTATGAGGAACCTCAGTTAGAGCTTCAGGCGGAAAAGGCCTTGATGTCCCTATCTCAGGGGCAAGACGAAGCTGAAATATACTGCCAGAAATTCCGTAAATGGGCTGTGCTTACTCAGTGGAATGAGTGCGCCCTGGCGGCGAATTTCAGAGAGGGTCTCTCTGATGCCATTAAGGATGTTATGGTGGGGTTCCCTGTGCCTGCGGGTCTGAATGAGTCCATGACAATGGCTATCCAGATCGATAGGCGTCTGCGGGAGCGCAAACCTGTGCACCATTTGGCGGTGTCTACTGAGAAGACGCCAGAGAATATGCAATGTGATAGAATTCTGTCCAGAAGTGAACGGCAGAATTTAAGACGAAAAAATGGGTTGTGCTTCTATTGCGGTGATTCAACTCATGTTATATCAGCATGCTCTAAGCGTACTAAGAAGCTTGATAAGTCTGTTTCAATTGGCACTTTACAGTCTAAGTTTATTCTATCTGTGACCCTGATTTGTTCTTTATCATCTATTACCGCGGATGCCTATGTCGACTCTGGCGCCGCTTTGAGTCTTATGGATTGGTCCTTTGCCAAACGCTGTGGGTATGATTTGGAGCCTCTTGAAACTCCTATACCCCTGAAGGGGATTGACTCCACCCCATTGGCTAGTAATAAACCACAATACTGGACACAAGTAACTATGCGGATTAATCTGGATCATCAGGAGATTATTCGCTTTCTTGTGCTGTATAACCTACATGATGTGTTGGTGCTTGGATTGCCATGGCTGCAATCTCATAACCCAGTCCTTGACTGGAAAGCTATGTCTGTGTTAAGCTGGGGATGTAAGGGGACGCATGGGGACGTACCTGTGGTTTCCATTTCATCATCTATTCCCTCTGAGATTCCTGAATTCTTGACTGAATATCGTGACGTTTTTGAAGAACCTAAGCTTGGTTCATTACCTCCGCACCGGGAGTGCGATTATGCCATAGATTTGATTCCGGGTAGTAAATACCCTAAGGGTCGTTTATTTAATCTGTCTGTGCCTGAACATGCTGCTATGCGAGAATATATAAAGGAGTCCTTGGAAAAGGGACATATTCGTCCTTCGTCATCTCCCTTAGGAGCCGGTTTTTTCTTTGTGGCTAAGAAAGATGGCTCTTTGAGACCGTGTATTGATTATCGGCTTTTGAATAAAATCACGGTTAAATATCAATATCCGTTGCCACTGCTGACTGATTTGTTTGCTCGCATAAAGGGGGCCAAGTGGTTCTCTAAGATAGATCTCCGTGGGGCGTATAATTTGGTGCGAATTAAGCAGGGGGATGAGTGGAAGACCGCATTTAATACGCCCGAGGGCCACTTTGAGTATTTGGTGATGCCTTTTGGTCTTTCAAATGCCCCTTCAGTCTTTCAGTCCTTTATGCATGACATTTTCCGTGATTATTTGGATAAATTTATGATTGTGTATCTGGATGATATTTTGATTTTTTCGGATGACTGGGACTCTCATGTCCAGCAGGTCAGGAGGGTTTTTCAGGTTTTGCGGTCTAATTCCTTGTGTGTGAAGGGTTCTAAGTGCGTTTTTGGGGTTCAAAAGATTTCCTTTTTGGGATATATTTTTTCCCCCTCTTCCATCGAGATGGATCCTGTCAAGGTTCAGGCTATTTGTGATTGGACGCAACCCTCTTCTCTTAAGAGTCTTCAGAAATTTTTGGGCTTTGCTAACTTTTATCGTCGATTTATTGCTGGTTTTTCTGATGTTGTTAAACCATTGACTGATTTGACTAAGAAGGGTGCTGATGTTGCTGATTGGTCCCCTGCTGCTGTGGAGGCCTTTCGGGAGCTTAAGCGCCGCTTTTCTTCCGCCCCTGTGTTGCGTCAGCCTGATGTTGCTCTTCCTTTTCAGGTTGAGGTCGACGCTTCTGAAATCGGAGCTGGGGCAGTTTTGTCGCAGAGAAGTTCCGATTGTTCCGTGATGAGACCTTGTGCCTTTTTCTCGCGTAAATTTTCGCCCGCCGAGCGGAATTATGATGTTGGGAATCAGGAGCTTTTGGCCATGAAGTGGGCTTTTGAGGAGTGGCGTCATTGGCTTGAGGGGGCTAGACATCAGGTGGTGGTATTGACTGACCACAAAAATCTAATTTATCTTGAGTCCGCCAGACGCCTGAATCCTAGACAGGCGCGCTGGTCGTTGTTTTTCTCTCGGTTTAATTTTGTGGTGTCCTACCTGCCGGGTTCTAAGAATGTTAAGGCGGATGCCCTTTCTAGGAGTTTTGAGCCTGACTCCCCTGGTAACTCTGAACCTACAGGTATCCTTAAGGATGGAGTGATATTGTCTGCCGTTTCTCCAGACCTGCGGCGGGCCTTGCAGGAGTTTCAGGCGGATAGACCTGATCGTTGCCCACCTGGTAGACTGTTTGTTCCTGATGATTGGACCAGTAGAGTCATTTCTGAGGTTCATTCTTCTGCGTTGACAGGTCATCCTGGAATATTTGGTACCAGGGATTTGGTGGCAAGGTCCTTCTGGTGGCCTTCCCTGTCTCGAGATGTGCGAGGCTTCGTGCAGTCTTGTGACGTTTGTGCTCGGGCCAAGCCTTGTTGTTCTCGGGCTAGTGGATTGTTGTTGCCCTTGCCTATCCCGAAGAGGCCCTGGACGCACATCTCGATGGATTTTATTTCGGATCTTCCTGTTTCTCAGAAGATGTCTGTCATCTGGGTGGTGTGTGACCGTTTCTCTAAGATGGTCCATTTGGTTCCCCTGCCTAAGTTGCCTTCTTCTTCCGAGTTGGTTCCTCTGTTTTTTCAAAATGTGGTCCGTTTGCATGGTATTCCGGAGAATATCGTTTCTGACAGAGGAACCCAATTCGTGTCTAGATTTTGGCGAGCATTCTGTGCTAGGATGGGCATAGATTTGTCTTTCTCGTCTGCTTTCCATCCTCAGACAAATGGCCAGACCGAGCGGACGAATCAGACCTTGGAGACATATTTGAGGTGTTTTGTGTCTGCAGATCAGGATGATTGGGTTGCTTTTTTGCCTTTAGCGGAGTTTGCCCTCAATAATCGGGCCAGCTCTGCCACCTTGGTGTCTCCTTTTTTCTGTAATTCGGGGTTTCATCCTCGATTTTCTTCTGGTCAGGTGGAATCTTCGGATTGTCCTGGAGTGGATGCTGTGGTGGAGAGGTTGCATCAGATTTGGGGGCAGGTAGTGGACAATTTGAAGTTGTCCCAGGAGAAGACTCAGCTTTTTGCCAACCGCCGGCGTCGGGTTGGTCCTCGGCTTTGTGTTGGGGACTTGGTGTGGTTGTCTTCTCGTTTTGTCCCTATGAGGGTTTCTTCTCCTAAGTTTAAGCCTCGGTTCATCGGCCCGTACAAGATATTGGAGATTCTTAACCCTGTGTCCTTCCGTTTGGACCTCCCTGCATCTTTTTCTATTCATAATGTTTTTCATCGGTCATTGTTGCGCAGGTATGAGGTACCGGTTGTGCCTTCCGTTGAGCCTCCTGCTCCGGTGTTGGTTGAGGGCGAGTTGGAGTACGTTGTGGAAAAAATCTTGGACTCCCGTGTTTCCAGACGGAAACTCCAGTATCTGGTCAAATGGAAGGGATACGGTCAGGAGGATAATTCTTGGGTGACTGCCTCTGATGTTCATGCCTCCGATCTGGTCCGTGCCTTTCATAGGGCTCATCCTGATCGCCCTGGTGGTTCTGGTGAGGGTTCGGTGCCCCCTCCTTGAGGGGGGGGTACTGTTGTGAAATTGGATTTTGGGCTCCCCCGGTGGCCACTGGTGGAATTGAACTGGTGTGCATCATCCCCTCTGTTCACCTGTTTCCATCAGGATGTGGGAGTCGCTATTTAACCTTGCTCCTCTGTCACTTCCATGCCGGTCAACATTGTAATCAGAAGCCTTTCTGTGCATGTTCCTGCTGCTAGACAACTCCCAGCTAAGTTGGACTTTAGTCCTCGTTTGTTTTTGCATTTTGTTCCAGTTCACAGCTGTAGTTTCGTTTCTGTGTCTGGAAAGCTCTTGTGATCTGAAATTGCCACTCTGATGTTATGAGTTAATACTAGAGTCTTAAAGTAATTTCAGGATGGTATTTTGATAGGGTTTTCAGCTGACCATGAAAGTGTCCTTTCTGTTTTCCTGCTATCTAGTAAGCGGACCTCAATTTTGCTAAACCTATTTTCATACTACGTTTGTCATTTCATCTAAAATCACCGCCAATATATGTGGGGGCCTCTGTCTGCCTATTGGGGAAATTTCTCTAGAGGTGAGCCAGGACTATATTTTCCTCTGCCAGGATTAGTTAGTCCTCCGGCCGGCGCTGGGCGTCTAGGGATAGAACGCAGGCTACACTACCCGGCTACTGTTAGTTGTGCGGCAGGTTTAGTTCATGGTCAGTTTAGTTTCCATCCTTCCAAGAGCTAGTACTTATGTTTGCTGGGCTATGTTCTCTTGCCATTGAGAACCATAACAGTGCACAGAGGGAAGAAAAACTACAGCCATGGGAAAAAGCTTCATGATCAGGTCAGACGGGCGAAACCATTCAACGCAGGAGGAGACAACAGCCGGCCACTGTGCTAGCAGCGTGCAGAGTCTTTGTCAGACCAGAGCAGACATACTGCTCTGCTCCTATGTGGTGTTCTGCCTCCTCACAGAAGTGGCCCTGCCCTGGCTCCCGGTGGGCCCCTTCATTTGACAGGTCCCGGGGCGACGGCCCCCTCTGCCCCCCCAGTAGCTACGCTACTGGGTGAAGCCATTTATTATCAAACTACTGTGTTTTCTCTTTTTAAATCATAATGACAACCCTAAACTTAACTATGCCACATAACTATGGTTGAAATGCCCAGACACTCTGTGGGCCACGTCCATCATCTTCTTTAAGTGGGTATAAGAATTGTTCACAATTAAATTTAGGACATGCATCATGTGTGGAGCATTAATTACTTTGCCCAAATGTAGTACAATCATAATGTTTTGGGTATTGTTGCTTATGAAAATGCTCAGTTGCAGTTGATGGGGAGCCATCCAGTATGAGATTTACTGTTTGATGTAGATGAGCAACTTGTTCGCTGTATGTTTTTTTGGCTTTGCTCAAAAGCTGCAGAAAGAATGGTAGTACTTAGGCTCAGTGGCGTATCCAGGGGAGGCAGCCGGGGCATGTGCCCCGGGCGCAGCCGACAGGGGGGCGCCAGCGGGCCGCCTGATGATGCGGCGGTCCAAGGAGGGGGTTGGCAGGGCCAGGGAGCGGGAGCTGTCTAATTATACTCACCTACTCCTGGCGCGGTCCCTGGCAGGTCCCTGGCTGCTCGGCGCCCCGGCTTCTTCCTGTACTGGCCAGTCACATGGTACCGCTCATTACAGTAATGAATATGCGGCTCCACCTCCCATAGGGGTGGAGCCGCATATTCATTACTGTAATGAGCGGTAACGGTGACCGCTCAGTACAGGAAGAAGCAGCAGAAGCAGGGACTGCACCGCGCCAGGAGCAGGTGAGTATACTGGGAGGGAAGCGCTGCACTGCGCGATATTCACCTGCTCCTCGTTCCAGCCGCCGGTCCGTCTTCTGCAGTGACGCTGAGGTCAGAGGGTGCGATTACGTAGTTAGTGCGCGCCCTCTGCCTAAACGTCAGTGCAGAGGAGGCGGAAGATGGAGCGGCGGCTGGAACGAGGAGTGGTGAATATTGAAAGTGTCGGGGGCCTGAGTGACGGAGAGGTGAGTATGTGATTTTTTTTTTTTTATCGCAGTAACAAGAAATGGGGCAAATATCTGTATGGGGCATCTTATGGGGTCATAATGTTTGTGCAGCACTATATGGGGCAAGTGTCTGTATAGAGCATCTTATGGGGCCATAATCAATGTTTCTGCAGCACTACACTGTGTTCCAAATTATTATGCAAATTGGATTTAAGTGTCTTAAAGATTTAATTGTTTTGTTTTTCAAATAAACTCGTGGATGGTATTGTGTCTCAGGGTTCAATGAATCACTGAAATCAATCTTAAACACATGTGATAACTAGTTTTCCAGGTGATTCTAATTAAAGGAAAACTACTCAAAAATGATGTTCCACATTATTATGCAGGTCACAGGTTTCAAGCAATATGGGAAATAAAAGGATCTCTCTGCTACTGAAAAGCGTTAAATAGTGCAATGCCTTGGACAAGGTATGAAAAAATTAGATATTTCACGAAAACTTAAGAGTGATCATCATACTCTGCTGAGATTTGTGACTGAAACAGAGCACAGACAGAGTTCTTGGAAATAAAGGCATAATGAGGAGGTTTTCTGGCAGACAAATTCATTGGATTAAGAGAGCAGCTGCCAAAATACCATTACAAAGCAGCAAACAGTTATTTGAAGCTGCTGGTGCCTCTGGAGTCCCTCGAACCTCAAGGTGTAGGATCCTTCAAAGGCTTGCTGTGGTGCATAAACCTACTATTCGGCCACTCCTAAACAGTGTTCACAAGCAGAAATGGTTGCAGTGGGCCCAGACATACATGAAGACTAATTTTGTCTTGTTTACTGATGAGTGTCGAGCAACTCTGGATGGTCCAGATGGATGGAGTAGTGGATGGTTGGTGGATGGCCACCATGTCCCAACAAGGCTGTGACATCAGCAAGGAGGTGGAGGAGTCATGTTTTGGGCTGGAATCATGGGGAACCAGCTGGTAGGGCCCTTTAAGGTTCCTGAAGGTGTGAAAATGACCTCAGCAAAGTAAATAGAGTTTCTGACTGACAACTTTCTTCCTTGATCTAAAAAGCAGAAACGTGCCTTCAGGAACAAAATCATCTTCATGCATGACAATGAATACCTCTGAGTAATTGGCTGCTATGGGCATAAAAGGAGATAAACTCATGGTGTGGCCACCATCTTCCCCTGACCTCAACCCTATAGAGAACCTTTGGAGTATCATCAAACAAAAGATCTATGAGGGTGGGAGGCCGTTCACATCAAAACAGCAGCTCTGGGAGGCTATTCTGACTTCATGCAAAGAAATACAAGCAGAAACTCTCCAAAAACTCACAAGTTCAATGGATGCAAGAATTGTGAAGGTGATATCAATGAAGGGCTCCTATGTTAACATGTAACTTGGCCTGTTAGGATGTTTTGGAGTTAAATAGCTTTTTTGTTCAGTGAATGTGACCTCCTAATGCTGCAAATTCCACAAATGAGCATTTTCAGTTCTTTAAAACATATCAAATATTTAGAAATACTACTGTGCTTAATAATTTGGAACAGTGCATTTTGAGTATTTATTCATTTTGGAGATTATACTGTTATCATTGGGAGGTTTCTTCAATAAAATTTGATGTATACTCTAACGGGTGATGACTTTTATTAGACTGACTGTCATTTGCACCAACCATTTAGGAAAATCCGAGAAAAATGTCATTTGCATAATAATTTAGAACATAGTGTATATTGGGCAAATGTGTCTATGGAGCATCTTATGGGGCCATTATTAACCTTTATGCATGATTATATGGGGCTCCTTATTCAATATGGATATTCAAAAACACTTAACCTACTGATGTCTCAATTAATTTTACTTTTATTGGTATCTATTTTAACATTATGGAGATTCAGGAATGTACCTTGGCTTGGTCATACAGTTTCAATAGAGTTAAGGTTCAAATGGGGGAGGGTTTTGGGGGGGGGGGCGCCAAACTGATCCTTTGCCCTGGGTGCTGGAAAGGCTAAATACACCTCTGCTTAGGCTTCCAAAAATACTGAGAGTGGGGAATGGCTGCAACACTGTGTCCTATACTGTAGCTGTTGGAGATGGGGTTATGATGTATGATGAGGATGCTGGAGGAGATTTAAGAGAAGGGGTTAAGTTTGGCAATAAAACCAACAATGGGGCAAGGCGCAGAAGCGCCGCAATAACCTTCTATCACAGCACACTATACCTACTCCCCTGAATTGACGACTTTACAGCATTCTACTTGTAACCTCTCGAACTGGGGACTTCCTCTGCTTATACCACAGTTCTCTTTATCTCCAGCAGCAAACAACGACGTAATGAATAACGACGGGTCGAAACATCTTCAATAGAATATAATCGCCTTGTTAATTGCTTTTTATTCTGTTCTTCGCTATTTCTCTGTTACACGGACTCAAATAAATTAAATTTCTTTGCATCACTTGAACGACATAGTGTGCGGAGAATTTTGATTATAAAGCAAGAGGGAGAAGGCATTCAGAGAGTGAATGTAAATTAAGGGGGCTTACAATTAGTTATGTAAGGTTTCACACATATTATGTTATGTTTCACATGTGTTTCTTTACACCTTGTTTCCATAAGTGTTGCTTATCGCTTTGCTGTCTTTAGCAAGAATCTGAATGTGCTAATTCCATTAAGAACAGGGGAATCTGTGGCAAGAACAATTACCGTATGTCCAAACTTTTGCAGTTACTGTATAGTTGATGATAATGATCATACCAACCAGGTAATACTAGAAGATACAGCCTAAGAACCTGAAAGATCAGCAAGTGGACAAGGTAGGATGTAGAAGGACAGTTTGAGCCTTGGTCATATTGCTGGCCAGCTTACTTTTCCACCATGATTAGGTGATGCTGCTTCATGTGCTGATGATTCCAAGTCTATTTGTGCCTGGATGCAACAGCTAATTTTCCCATTGCAGAGCCTGACCAGCATCATGGAAAATAATTCCTGTCCTCCAAGGTGCCTACATGTAGCACTCACCACCACTACCACAAGCATTTGCAGCATCACTTGCTTCCTTGCTGACCACAGAAAAAGTAAAGCAGCTCCCTCAAACATCTTTTGTCTAGACATTGAATATAATCTTTATCGTTCGTACCCCCACATTCCTCCTCTAATGACATCTCCCCCTTGTAACCCCAATCCCACCTTTAGATTTGCCCTGACTCAGAGTGCCACTACCACTCAGGTTGCCACTTCCAATGCCCCTACCACCATGGCTGACAGATTCTCCAAAACAGCTATGCATTTTAATCATATCCCCCATCTCCACTTCCCCTATCTCATTTGATTATTTGCAATGATGCTGAAAAGTTTGTGAAGCCTTCAGAATTTTCCATCTTTCTGCATAAATTTGACCTAAAACAACATCAGATCATCACACAAGTCCTAAAATTAAATAAAGAGAAACAAATAAAACAAATGAGTGAAAAAATGTTATACTTTGAAATTTTTTATATGAGGAAAATTATTCAAAATCAAATGTCTGTGAGTGGTAAAAGTTTATGAACCTTTAGAATTACCAGATAATTTGTAAGTGAAATTAGAATTTGGTGCTTTCAATTAATACTATGACAAGCAGGTTTGAGCAGGCGATCTGTTTATTTAAAGAAATGGAATCTATTAACGTCTAATCTTCACAACACGTTTGTGGAAGTGTATCACGGCACAAACAAAAGAGTTTTCTAAGGATTAGAGATGGGCGAACTTGAATGGTAAAGTTCGGGGTCTGTACCGGATGCCTAGTGTCCATGCATGGACCTCGATCATGAACTTCTTCAGGAGAACTATGTTACTGTTTGGGTTCGGCAGCCCAAATAAAGCTTGTTGAAAATAATTAAAAAAACAGCATGATGCCCTGCTATATGTAGCATAAGCGATCAGAAGATTGCAGCTCACACGGCCATATTGACGGAATAATAAAAAAGCTAAGGGTCTGGGAAGAAGGGGAGCAAAAAACGAAAATGCAAAAACAGAAAATCTCAATGGATAATCTCAGCATGCAAGTAATCTAGTAATGTGCTACTTTCCAATGACCCTGGAGTAGAGATACATGGATCGATCCAAGGAGGAGTGAATTTGAGCTGAATTTCCTGAAATGTGCACGTTCCCACAAATTTGAACACTTTTTTGTTTGACTTGCAAGGAGAGTGGACTATTGATATCAGGTGCAGCAACGCAAGTTTTGACATAATTCCCTGCAGCAATCATATCACATGGTGTAGTGTAGCTGATCAGATAGGGATATCACAGGCAGTGTAAAAGATGGAAGAGGGCCAAAGAGCGCCATTTTATGCTTGTGCAATATAGAGATAGGAGGTAGGTCAGAGTTCACAGTTCATTCCACAAAGGGATAGAAAAAGGTTTAATCTGATTGTGGCATACTAGTTTCAATGCTCAAGCAGATTGAAAATGAGAGCGCTAGTGTTAGTCTTTCAATACTAATGCAAACATTCAAATGATATATAGGTAAGTGCTGTAGCTGTATAGTCAATCAATGTGACATGGAGGGTGTGATGAGGGAGCAGCCGCCATCTTGGATACGGGCATACTAACAGAGATTGGCGTGACTCCATTTTGTCTCCTGGTCACAGGTCTGCAGAGATGAGCACTCCTGGCCCCCACCTTTTCTCATGAATAAAGTTCCTTTTAGCATGGTAATGGAGTTAAGCTCAGTGTAGCAGGCAGAAGGTACTTCAAAGCTCAATGAGGAAGCCACACCAGCAGGGGACAAGGAGGATGCCTGGGGGCTCAATTAAAGCACGCATGTCAAGTGGCCACAGGATACACGTCTATTGTGGCCTTCCAGTCGAACCATCTCCAACATGGAATCATGAATTATGGACGCATCGTCCGAGGTACAGGCTCATAAAAAATATCCCCCTCGCCCTAAAGAAATGGTGCATCTGACAGTGCAACTCCCGGGTCCGTGGGAGTTCTGGAACCTGAGGTATGGAGATCAGCCTCCCACAGCGACCGAATGGGTCCGGGTTTGGTCCCAGGGCGACCGGCAGAACAAACCTCGTGCGCTGGTACCGCTCGTGTGCTGATCCGATCATCCTGAGTTATCCCATGTATTAGATACTGGATACAGATCTTGCAGGGAAGCTGAGGGGTGGAGATTCTTAGCCCGCCCAGGTACAGGGGGGAGGGACACAGCAGGGTTAAGAGCTGGGACCCTTGGAGAGTGGGTCAGAACAGAGGAAGATGACTAACTAAGGAACTAAGGGAGAGGGTATGCCAGCCAGAGGGGAGCAAGCACACGCTTTCTGGGGGCTGCCCAGCAACTAAGTCTTGGACCTGCGGAATGCTGAGCCCCCCGGCTTCCACAAGCGACCTTCAACCTGGTAAATTGACCTCCAGCTTTATACCTCTAAGCCTGGTCTTATGATTGTTATATTTTACTCTGACTGTAACTCTTGATATATTTTTACTGTATATTCGTGTAATTACCTAGAGCGCCCTTAAGGCAATTAAATCATAAATTAATTTTGGGCTGATCCTTTTACTCTGATTGCGAATCTTAGAATACCCAGCGTGGGTAACAGGGCAGTCTCACCGGCGGTCATTTACTCTAGGTGCAGTTCCCTTATTGACCTGAGAGACAAAGGGGGCACCGGAGAGCTGTGCCTGTGTAGCGACGTCACGGATTGGTGACGTGGGAGGAACGGGGTGTCCTTCACAGAGGGCATTTTTAAACCCCTTAGTGCTAATTTGCTGATTTCTTTATTTCTCCCTCTCCCACTTCATCTCATCTCTCCAAACAAATAATGGCTTTTCAGTATTGCAAGTCACAGTAAATTTATTTGGTGAGAAATAGAATGTGTCCATATATTAAACCTTAGCCCACTAGGATTAGGGTACACCACTGTAGTTGTGAACTTGGTTACCTAAGTTAGTGCCCCCTGATCTGAACCTCTAGCTACATCTCTGAACATGACAGCACTGGTGGTAACCAAAACAATATAGCAAAGGATAAGATTACATGACATAACATGATACAGTATATAATGTATATTGGAATGATAAAACTTTGGTATCCAGGAGATATTTCCAATGCAGCAGGGTAAATGTTAACCCATAGAATTAATTAAAGAATATGATAACCCAAATCCATGTAACATCCTTGTAATTTTAGGGTAGTTTTTAAAAAACATTGGAAAATAACTTTTCAGGAATCTTATATAACAAATGGCACATCATTGATAGAGATGAAGTTGCAGATGTCAAACTTAGACCAAGGTGCTTCAAGTCGCGCCTCTGCATACAGGAGCAGTTAGACTATCCGTTCCACTGTGTTAAACAACTGCTGATAGACTACATAGAAGCCAATTGGCAATTGCTACTAGTCTGTCTAGACAGGCAAACTGCATTTCCCAAGCACACAGAAGGATTGGTAAAACGATTGTTCTGTATGCTGGGGTAAGTCAACTCACGTGGCAGTATGCAGAGGTAGAAAATAGGAACACCGTCTCTTTAAATAGTCGTTGGTTTATTGTTATGCGGCATAAACAATCAAGAAGGGAACATAAATGCAGCCTGTCACGGTCCATTTTTAGATTTGTGACCGCTTTGCTTCCACTTTGTTTAAATGTAGTTTTTTTCTTTTCAGTCCATTGGGGGGTTAATGTCAGTCCCCCCCTCCACCCGGGCTATCTGGTCTAACTGCAGTATTGCTGGGTCAGCTGATGTGGCGGTGACCACTCCCACCATCCTTTAAATAGTCACCTGATGCATCAGCTGGTTGGTGATAGAGCAATGTTCAGTGACCAAGCCTGAGTGAGGAACTTTCTGGGTGTAGTGGTTCTTCTGCTGGGTTCATTATCCTGGTGCCTTTATTCTGCTATGCGGTGCTGTGCAGCAGAGAAAGCTAAGTGTTTATTTCCTTGTCCCTTTCATGTTTGTCACTATCACCCATGTGGTAATATCTGCAGTGGTGCGGCTAGTGCCCGTTAGAGGCAGGGCAGAGTTAGATGACAGTTAGGGACGAGGTATCCTGATGGCGGTGGGGGGAAGGACCACTCAGGGTGTTAGGGGAGTGCAGGGACAGGCTCAGCCTTGAGCTCAGGGGTGTCCCTTTCTTCATTCCCATATTGATAGTCTCTTCCTTCCCCCTTTTCCATCCCATTGTGAGTTTTTTGTGCCGTCCGTTTACCAACCTGCGTAGGGGTCGCTTTATATACTGTGACTCAGTCTTTCTGGCTAAAACATAAAAAAAACACAGTCCATACATATGCAGTTGGCACCCCACTCTAGAGCAATACAGGTTCAGACTCTCTTCAAGACACAAAACCACTGGAGAATCCTCTCTCAAGTCTAGCTGAACCAAAACTGCATCTAGGGCCCAGTTATTTAAACCCCAGACCATGTGACTCTTTCCATCATGTGACTGACCACATGATCATGACCTCACACAGGTCCTGTCAGCTCTGCAGGTGGAGATCCTCCCTCCTGCTCTACGAAGGTCCACATGAAACCAGACCATTATGCAACTTTGACTTAACTCTCACAACACGTAGTGTGCTGGAGGAAAAAACTCTGCTTTTATATCACTGACGACATTAAGCGCAGTCATACATGTCTCCCCTCTATTACATTACCAGTGACTTTGTCACAGCGCATAGACTGTCATTGATCTCGGCAGCACATTTCCTGTTTACACAGGGTGATGTGCTGCTGAGAACAGTGCACGTTAAGCAAGCTTAAAAATCATTTCACCAGATGAATGATGCTGATTCAGCATGTGATTGCCACCTGTTTACATTAGCTGATTACCTGGCATTGAGCATGATAATCGGTGAGTGTAAAATTGCCCTAAGACTTGGAGACCGTTATGAAAAACAAGAGTGGAGTTCAAAGTTGAAATGTCCTTTACATATGAAGAAAAGAGGGGTTGTGACAATAGGAAAAAGCTAAATTTAGAGCTAATGGTGGAGACGTGGAAGTAGTAAAGAGTTTTCCTACTGGGATCAATTGTCAACAAAGGAGCAGTCAAGAAATAGAAGAGGGAACTTGTTAGAGAAGGGACTACAGACCAAATAAAAGCCCAAATTTGTAATTTTGTCTGCTAGTGTTAATAATGGGCTTTTAGGAATAAGATGTGCTTAATTCAGTAGGAGGCGCTTGCAACTTAATGAGTTTTGCGCATCTTATCTCTGGCATGGGTCCACAAATAGAGACTGGAGTAACATTTCTGGTGTATGGTACACCACAAATTTTACTGAATTTGTCAGGCTGGCATTGCCCTGTCCTGACACAGTCCCTCACATTCGACACAGATGGCAACTGCTGACGTGAAAACACCAAAAGTCATAAAACTTTAACGGAACATGTAGATGTTTAACACCAGTAATCTGGAGTAAATACCTTGATGAATTGGTATCAGAATGTCTATAAATGATGAGAACTGTGGTATTATGTTATACATATATGCAACAATCATTTCAAGAGACAGAAGCATATTTGATTTTTTTTTGCATCATCTAATAGAGAAATGTAATAGCTAAAGGGATCGCCTAATGAATTATTTTCATACCATAGGTCCTAATAAGCTGTCAGTAGCTGTAAAGCAATTGACAGTTTTTCTAGTTTAAAAAATATCTATTCATCATTTGGTTCTTTTATGTGTCTCCCTTGATGCTGTTGTTAATCTGTCTGTATCTGAAAGGAATCCATCTCCTTCCCCCTCTGGCATCTGACAATATTGTCCTTACTTCCTTCCCTGCAGAAGGAGCCTCCTTGTCTATACTCACATGTTACTGCAGAGGCTCTGCTCTTCCTCTGACAAACAGGAAACAACAGTATTATGAATGTGAGGGCTGTGTATTTACAGCATGAGTATGATCCGGGCTCAACAGATTACCAATGCAATATGGGGGCTGCGGTACATTGACATGGTGCTGAACTCTAATTAGACATCAGTAATGTGCTAGTTAAAGTACCACTCCAGCGTGTTTTTTTTTTAATTGCAGCACTGGAGTGGTGCTTCTAATCTAAGGTCCCTGACTGCAGTCTAATACTTACCTGCCGCAGTCCTCACCTTCTATTGCCGCTGCTCCCGCCAGTCTCCAGCGGTTTGTGACCTGCTGGATCTTTTCAGTGTTTGCTGGCAGAGTCAAAGATCACTTTTCAATGCAAGTCTATAAAAGCCTTGATCTGACCCTTATAGACTTGCATTGAGAGCTTCCAGGCTTCCAGCAAAAGTTACGGTCACAAAATGGCACTGTGGGACCGGAAAAAAGGTCAATATTGCAGCAAGTAAGTATAAAACTATGGTCAGGGACCTTAGATTAGATATGTCTGTCCCTTGACCTTTGTTGTGTGTAAATTTCTGGAATTGAGATTCTACAAGACATCAGCCCAAGAATCACAGCTCCAGCTAGTGGAATTCAGATCTGCTCCCCTGCTCATCACGAAGACGTCTGAAGAACTCAGGTTGGGACAATCAGGTCACCTGGCCACATACCTCACTCACTGTGCTCAGTCAGCTTCCTAAGCTTGCAGTTACCTCCTCTCTGTGACCCCCATTATATACAATACTTGGGGGTCCTATAAACTGTATGAACTAGAAACAGTTGAGATCTTCTTTGCGTTGTGTTTATTGAAAGCAACCTTGGAGATTCCAGTACCTTTTCCAATTCCTCTGTAGAAATGTTACCTACATCCCACTTACTCGATACCCCAGCCATTGGGTCACAAAATATCTTTAGCAACCGTGAAGATTAGCAATAGATGCACTATTTCTGGGCAGCTGCAGGCTGCTATTTTTAGTATTTTTAGGCCAGGAAGCCATATTTATGGCCCTTTACCAGACTGAGAATACCAGTCCCCAGCTGTCAGCTGTAGCTTGGATGGTTGTCAAAAATAATAATTAAAAAAACAGTCTGGGGACCCCTCTATTCTTGATAACCAGCCTTACAAACACTGAGAGCTGAGGGTTGCAGCCCACAGCTGTCAGTTTTGCCTGTCTGGTTATCAAAAATACAGCGGACCCGTGTAAAAAATTGTTTAATTATTTATTTATATTGCAATGGATGGGTCAATTGATTCCATTTTTTGTGATGTCTGCCCCTAATTTGAGCTGTTTTCGCAGCTTTTGGGGCAACCTGAAGGTGTTATTTATGCATTTGGTTTTGCCTCCAATTGAATTCGGTGTTCGGTTATGTTCGGTGAACTTTTCAGTGAACATCGGGAAATTCAGCAAACATAGCCAAACTGAATCTAAAAATGTCTCTCATCTCTATTGACACTAGGTGGGCATAGATGAACAATTCATTGTCACATAAGGCCGAGGCTTGGACGACACTTTGGTGAGGCAGGTGGTAGCGCATGGCTGTCTCCACTGAAGCACTTGATTGGAGGACTAATCAGCAACCTGTACGTGTGAACGCAACTGTGGCAGACTCAGAAGGACAG
Organism: Ranitomeya variabilis; assembly: GCF_051348905.1. Lineage (NCBI taxonomy): Eukaryota > Metazoa > Chordata > Amphibia > Anura > Dendrobatidae > Ranitomeya > Ranitomeya variabilis. The sequence goes on along the minus strand of NC_135234.1, from coordinate 712,496,460 downwards.
AGTTCACAAATTTTGACAGCACATAGAACAAAATCCTTTTAGAATGCAGAGCTTCAATCTGCAACGTGATGGGCTGAGTGATGAATCAAATAGGCTCAGCCAGGAATTGTTAGTCTATGGAAGCAATAGCCAGGAGTTGATCAAGCCGTTGTGTTGGAAGTTGAAGTTCAAGAGCTATTTCCTGACAGATGAAGTTGGCAGCCAAACTGAAATTAATATGGGCTGCTGTGGAGAGACACTTCTCACTGCAGACCAGTGTGACTTTGGTCACTAGTTTTGGAGAGAAATCTTTCTCACCTAAGGTCATCTCTACCAACAACCCTAGGTCGAGATCGGCGAGTTTGGCTGCTGTTAGTCTAATGTGTATGGGGGTTTTAACTACTATCAAAAGGGTAAGGGCACTTTTAGTCTGACTTACTAGTAGGGGTGTAACCCCTTAAAGTGCCTAGGGCAGCATGAATGCCAGATACGACTATGAATATATGATGAATGCTAAAACGTTCTAAAAATTGATAGGATCAGGGTTCTGAGACCCTAACCCAGTGATGGCGAACCTATGACACGCGTGTCAGTGCTGACACGCGTAGTCATTTTCAGTGACACGCAGGCCGCCGGCCGCGGCCCCATAGAAATTGCATCCTTACATTGCATGGCAAGCCGTTCCGATTTTTTATCGGATCGGATGCCATGCAGGAGGTCTGTGGGCCCAAACAACAGAGCTCCGGCGCAGAGCGTCTAGGCCTGGGACTTCCGGTAGGCCCGGCGCAGCTCCCGGAAGTCCCAGGCCTCCGCGCGGGTCGGATGCCATGCAGGAGGTCTGTGGGCCCAAACAACAGAGCTCCGGTGCAGAGCGTCTAGGCCTGGGACTTCCGGTAGGCCCGGCGCAGCTCCCGGAAGTCCCAGCCTCTGCGCCGGAGCTCTGTTGTTTGGGCGGCATTGCGCTGCTCCCTGCTTCGCCGGCCGGAAAGATCGGACCTACCGGTCCCATGCCTAGACGCTCTGTGCCCTAGCTCTGTTATTTGGGCGGCATTGCGCTGCTCCCTGCTGCGCCGGCCGGAAGTCCCAGGCTGCACTTGGGATGCACTTCTGAGGCCTGAGGTGATCGCTGTCTGGAGGCCCTGTGATTGCTGTCTGCAGGCCCTGTGACTACTACAGCAACCATCATCCAGTGAACTGTGGGGTGTCATTGGCCATTACTGAGATAAGTGAGGGGGAGGCTGGAAGAGGCCTGTGCTATGGGTGCCGTTTCCCGCCATTAGGAACGCCATCTTGCAGCATAGTACAGACTCCATTTCACCACCATTACTGTTTGTTGTGCATCCTTATTAACCCCTATTTCTGTTAATTGCCTGCAGGTCTAACTATAAATATTCTCTCATGGAGAAGCCACAAAATAAAAAAACAAAGTTAAGTAAAGGGAGTGGTAGTAGCAGTAGCCGACCCTTTCAAGAGACATGGACTGAGATGTATGGCATTATAGAAAAAAATGGCAGATCATTTTGCGTTCTATGTAGTGAAACGGTAGTAAGCAGAACGTGGAATGTAAATAGACATTTTGAAACTAATCATTCCCAGCTCTTGAAAAAAAGTGAGGATGAAAGGAAGGAATACATTTCCAGGCAGCTACACCTGCATAAGAGCCAATCTAATTCCATCCTTAAATTTGTAAAAAGCTCTACAAATTTAACATCTGCAAGTCTGAGCATTGCTCACTCCATAGCTCAGCATGGAAAAGCACTCAGTGAGGGAGAATTTATTAAAGATACTCTCTTAAGATGTGCACCAGTTCTATTTCATGATATGCAGAATAAAGATGCAATTATTAAGAGAATATCTGAGTTACCACCGCAACAGCTGGAGTGCCACAGGTTCGCCATCACAAGAATTCCCCCTCCCCCTCACTTATCTTAGTTCACGGCACCCCACACAAGTTAAATAATAGCAAGACCAACAAAAGAAACCAACTGACAGATGAACAAAGAAGTCACTAAGCAGGTAAGTTAAATAATTATATTTATACATATTTGTTATTTAAACTATACATGTCGCAAAATTATGGTTTTTTTATCAAGGTGACACACCACCCAAGTTATGTTCGGTTTTTTGGCGAATTTTGACACACCAAGCTCAAAAGGTTGCCCATCACTGCCCTAACCGATCACTCAAAAGTCTTGTCAGGCATTCACTGCTCTGGCCTCTGTACACTGATGAGCAGTCTATTTATGATTAGTCTCAGGGTCCAAATACCTACCGATCTAAAGGGCATTTCAGTGCCAATCATATACTAAAAAAGTTACAGTGGAGGTACCTTTATTATGGTATAAATTGTAGCAGAAGCCCAATTCAAAAAAAGTTGGTACAATGTTTAAAATGTAAAGAAATATGCGCGATCTTCCCTGAAATAGACGTTATCTCAATATTATCATGTTTTTTTTTAATCCCTATATAATGCTCAGCATTGATCATGTTTTTTAAGATGTGCAAGCTGCCAATGCCATAGACACTAATGCAACCTTATAAAACCAGAGGTGCAGGAACTGTGTGCTGATAACAAGCTTGATGGTCCCATCCTCTTGAGCTAACAGTGTACAGCGTCTGCGGTTTCAATAAAGAATTTAAGACTTTCATTCATCCAATTACAGAACAGTTTTTCATTTTGCCTCAGTCCGTTTTCATGAGTTTTGCTCCAGATAAGATGGTAGCGTTTCTGGATTGTATTGCTATCTGGCTTCTTCTTTGCATTATAAACCTCTCAATTGCACTTGAGGATTACACAGCAAACTGTGTTCAGACAATGATTTCTGGAAGAATTAATGAGGCCAAGCAGCAATTTGCACAGTCGAATCATGTCAGTTTTTAATATAGTGCCACCTGTGGGCCCGTGGATCATGAGTAGAGATGGACGAACTTGAACAGTAAAGTTCGGGGTCCGTACTGAACACTTAGTGTCTACGGAAGGAAGTCTGTGTTACTGTTCCGGCTTGGCACCCCAAATATTGGTTGTTTCCTGCACTGTCACACAGATGAATAATCACCCCTGTTAGTTACCGCAGGTCAGAGAGCTGCAGTTCCCATGCTGTCAGCCGGCGCCTGTGTTATAAATAAATAAGTTAAAGAAAAATTATGTGGGGTCTCTTCTATTTTTGATAACCAGCACAGGCAAAACCAACAGCTGCAGGCTGCAACCCTCAACTGTCAGCCTTACCATGGTTGTATATGAAGAATAGATTGGTCCCACGCTGGTTTTTAAACTTTAACCAAGTTAAAGCAGACAGCTGTGGGCTGGTATTCTCAGACTGATAAGGGGCCATGGATATTCCCACCCTCAGCCTAAAAATAGCAGCTCCTCAGCATTTTGACAACCAGCCAAGGTAAAGCAGACAGCTGGGGGCAGGAATTCTCAGTGTAAGGCCGGAGTCACACTACAGCGAGATACAGCCGAGTCTCGCAGGTTAAAAGCAAGCTCTGGCACAGGCACTTCGGAGCGGAGCGTGTGGCTCCATGTATTGCTATGCGGCCGCACACGCTCTGCTCTGGAGTGCCGGTGCCAGAGCTTGGTTTTAGCCTGCGAGACTCGGCCGTATCTCGCTGTGTGTGATCCCGAACTAATAATTATAATGGATGAATCAGAAGTCTGTTTGAGTGGAACAAGATAACTACAAGATACAGTTTATAGGTTAGGTGGAAAAGTCTATATTAAATCACACGGTGTTTCACACAGGTGCAGGAAAAACATCAAAGTATATGAAGATAGATCTTGAATGCAACTTAGCAAAGTCTGTAGGTAACCTCAGAGGAAAATGTAAGTCTGAGTAGTACAATTACACTTGAAGATGCTTCAAAACAAGTAGATACGGGGCACATGAGACAAAAGAGGGCAGGAATGCCCAAAAGGTAACAAAAAATGTTCAGAGTCATGACACTCAGACTGGTAAGGAGCCATGGATGTTAGCACCCACGCAGCCTAAAAATAGCAGCTTGCAGCTACCCAGAAAAGGCAGATGTGCCAATTCTGGTACTTTGCCCAGTTCTTCCCACTTGCTCTGGTGCAAGTGGGGTTCATATTTGTGGGGTTGATGCCAACAGTTTTATGGCAGCTGACATCAAGCCCAGGGGTTAGTAATGGAGAGGCATTCATGAAACACCCCATTACTAACCCCATAGTTAGATTGTGAAATTGACACAGCCAGAATAAAGTCCTTTGATAGAAATAAATACACTGACATCTTTATTTGAAATAAAAATAGAAAAGCAGTTATATTCACTTTTACACCTAATCCATTGAAGCCCATGTCCCCTGTAAAAGAATAAAAATATTAAACAACCATATTCTTCACCTGTTCAATGATGTGGAACCCCTCAATTCTTGATAACGAACCATGATTAAGCTGGCAGCTGAGGGTTGCAGCAAGCAGCTGTCGGCTTTGCCTGCGCTGGTTAATGACCCCACATAATTTTTTATCATTATTTATTTCTTTATAGCACAGGCGCTGGCTGATGAATACTCCCATCAGTGGGGCCTGCTGATGAGAGTAATTACTAGAATACTTGAATCTTTTGATAATATTATGTACTGAAGATGCTGGGTTTTTCAAAGTCTTTCGAATTTTACATTGAGGAACATTTTTCTGAAATTGTTCCACTATTTTTAGATACAGTCCAGATCGGTGACCCTCTGATGATCTTTAATTTTGAGAGACTTTGCCTCTCTAACATGCTTTTCTTATACAGTTATATGAAAAAGTTTGGGCACCCCTATTAATCTTAAGCTTAATGTTTTATAAAAATTGGTTTTTTTGCAACAGCTATTTCAGTTTCATATATCTAATAACTGTTGGACACAGTAATGTTTCTGCCTTGAAATGAGGTTTATTGTACTAACAGAAAATATGCAATCTGCATTCAAACAAAATTTGACAGGTGCATAAGTATGGGCACCCTTATCATTTTCTTGTTTTAAATACTCCTACCTACTTTTTACTGACTTACTAAAGCACTTTTTTTGGTTTTGTAACCTCATTGAGCTTTGAACTTCATAGCCAGGTGTATGCAATCATGAGAAACGCTACTTAAAGTGGCCACTTGCAAGTTGTTCTCCTGTTTGAATCTCCTCTGAAGAGTGGCATCATGGGCTCCTCAAAACAACTGTCTAATGATCTGAAAACAAAGATTATTCAACATAGTTGAAACTGAAACTGAAATAGCTGTTGCAAAAAAAACTATTTTTAAAAAACATTAAGCTTAAGATTAATAGGGGTGCCCAAACTTTTTCATATAACTGTATACTATCGTGTGACTTAGTTGAATCTTGATCCCACTACTGTTTTTCATTAGTATCATTTACTTTTCCAGCATTTATTTAACCCTGTTCCATCTGTTTTAGATGTGTTGGTGCCATCAATTTCTAAATAAGTTAATAAAAAAAAAAATATAATGGAAAAATGTCCAACGTTCATCTTCTCATGTGTTCTATGCTCTGTTGTGAAGAAAATATGGCTATAAGGGATCTCCACATCACTGCATTCTAGTCTTTACATTCTACAAGAGCATCCCAACTAATTTGGAATAGGGTTGTTCTTAGAACAGAATATCACTGAAGGTTTGACAATTATTAGTCAGGAAAAGTTTTGCTATCCTCCCAAAGTATATTTCATGTAGATTACAAGTGCTTAATACTATATTCTGTCTGGTTGTTGTGATGCCATTTACCTGGTTATTTTAGTAAACTGGAAGCAAATGGTTGTCAGTAGTGTTGAGCATTCCGATACTGCAAGTATCGGGTATCGGCCGATACTTGCTGTATCGGAATTCCGATACCGAGATCCGATATTTTTGTGGTATCGGGTATCGGTATCGAAACAACATTAATGTAAAAATGTGTAAAAGAAAGAATTAAAATAAAAAATATTGCTATACTCACCTCTCCGACGCAGCCTGCACCTTACTGAGGGAAGCGGCAGCGTTCTTTGTTTAAAATTCGCGCTTTTCTTTCCTTTACTGAAGTCCCGGCTTGTGATTGGTCGCGTGCCGACCATGTGGCCGGGACGCAACCAATCACAGCAAGCCGTGACGTAATTTCAGGTCCTTCAGGATTTTAAAATTACGTTCCGGCGTTGTGATTGGTTGCGTCGCAGTCACATGGGCAACGCAACCAATCACAGCAAGCCGTGACGTAATTTCAGGTCCTTAAGGATTTTAAAATTACGTCCCGGCGTTGTGATTGGTTGCGTCGCAGTCACATGGGAGACGCAACCAATCACTAAGCCGGGACGTAATTTTAAAATCCTTAAGGACCTGAAATTACGTCACGGCTTGCTGTGATTGGTTGCGTTGCCCATGTGACTGCGACGCAACCAATCACAACGCCGGAACGTAATTTTAAAATCCTGAAGCACCTGAAATTACGTCACGGCTTGCTGTGATTGGTTGCGTCCCGGCCACATGGTCGGCACGCGACCAATCACAAGCCGGGACTTCAGTAAAGGAAAGAAAAGCGCGAATTTTAAACAAAGAACGCTGCCGCTTCCCTCGGTAACGTGCAGGCTGCGTCGGAGAGGTGAGTATAGCAATATTTTTTATTTTAATTCTTTCTTTTACACATTTTTACATTAATGTTGTTTCGATACCGATACCCGATACCACAAAAATATCGGATCTCGGTATCGGAATTCCGATACAGCAAGTATCGGCCGATACCCGATACTTGCAGTATCGGAATGCTCAACACTAGTTGTCAGCAATAAGGATGAAAATTGTCTTTGACATTGTTTTATCCCTGTATGTGTTAGTTTTCAACATTTGCTGGGCCAAATGTTTTTCATATTTTGTTATTATGAGTAATCGAATTTTGCCTGAAATTTGTTTTTTTCTTTGTGTGTTTTTACATTAAAACATGGCAAAGACAAAGACAAATTTATCACCAGAAGTCAGGAAGCTTATTATTCTAAGCATGAAGTCTGGCAAAAGTCAAAAAGAGGTAGCTATGGAATTCAACTGCTCTCAGATTCAAGTGTCACGTATAATGAAGAAAGAAAAGGGTTATGGAACAGCTGACAAACCTAGAAGTGGACAACCACGGAAAACTTCCTCCAAAGTTTATCACATTATTAAGAAAAAGTCTGTATCTGATGTCCATAAAAGTGCTGTACAGATTTAGCATGAAATGAACGAAGAATATGGGGTCAAAGTGGGTCACTAAACTGTGGTGCGAAGGCAAAGAGCAGTAGGGTTGAATGCACAAGTTCCAGTCAAGAAGACTTTCATCTCTGCAAAGAACCAGAAGTTCAGTTTGCCAAAGAACACAGCAAATGGAAAGAGTCAGATTGGTCTAAGGTGTTGTGGACAGATGAATCCAAGTTCAATCTGTTTGGTAATGATGGTAAGCACTATATATACAGCCCAATTGGAAAACGTACTGATCTAAGGTACCAAACACCAGTTAAACATGGTGGTGGCAATGTCATGGTTTGGGGCTGCTTTTCTGCATCTGCCATTGGCCCTTTGCATAGAATTGGTGGAAATATGAATGCTACCATGTACAAGGATATAATGGATAATGTAATGCTGCCACATGGTAAAACCAAAGTACGCAGGGGATGGAAATTCCAGCAAGACAATGATCCTAAGCACACATCTAATTTAGTAAAAAAATTGGTTAGCAAATAAAAATGTTCGCCAAGCTAATCATTTGATTTATACCCTATAGAGTCCTTATGGGATGAGTTAGGGTGACAAGTTGAGGCCCGTACCCATAGCAATAAAGATGAATTGTTTGCAGATATGCAAATGAAATTGAGCAAGATCCCTCAGGATGTGTTGAATACCTTGGTGGCTTCAATGCCCCATCGGTGGGGTGCAGTAATTAAAGCAACAGATTATGCTACAAAATAGTAAATGATGGCATTGTAAACAATGAATTCCTCTCTATGTTGTGATCAATAAATAGTAAATGCAAAACTTTTGGCAGTCAGTTTTCTTTAATTAATTGCTCATACCTATATTCTAAATCATTTTGGTTAAATTAAGGTCTTGTATGATTACAACTTCATGCACTTTAATTTCATCACCAGGAAAATGGCATCACAACAACCAGACAGAAGTAATCACACTTTAGAAAAAATGCAAAACTTTTGGTCACCACTAGGGTTGAGCGAAACGGGTCGTTCATTTTCAAAAGTCGCCGACTTTTGGCAAAGTCGGCGTCTCATGAAACCGAGCCGATCCCAGTGTTGCATCGGCCATGCGGTACGCGACTTTCGCGCCAAAGTCGCGTTTCAATGACGCGAAAAGCGCCATTTCTCAGCCAATGAAGGTGAACGCAGAGTGTGGGCAGCGTGATGACATAGATCTCAGTCCCCACCATCTTAGAGAAGGGCATTGCAGTGATTGGCTTGCTTTCTGCGGCGTCACAGGGGCTATAAAGGGGCGTTCCCGCCGACCGCCATCTTACTGCTGCTGATCTGAGCGTAGGGAGAGGTTGCTGCCGCTTCTTCAGAAGCAGGGATAGTGATAGGCAGGGTACATAAAGCTGCAAACCGCTTGTGCTGTAGCGATTTCCACTGTCCAACACCACCTTTTGTTTGCAGGGACAGTGGAAGCTACATTTTTTTTTCCTCAGCGCTGTCGCTCATTGGGCTGCCCTAGAAGGCTCCCTGACCCTGATAGCTGCGTTGCTGTGCCTGTGTGTGTACGACGCTGTGCAAACCAACTGCTTTTTTCAAAGCACAAATCCTCTTGTTCCTTCCTTTCTGCACAGCTATCTTTTTTGTTTGTCCACACTTTTTATTTAATTTGTGCTTCAGTCCACTCCTTATTGCTGCCTGCCATACCTGGCTGAGATTACTGCAGGGAGATAGTAATTGTAGGACAGTCCCTGTTTTTTTTTTGTTTTTTTTTTTGTGGGAGATTAAGATTGGCATTTCTGCTAGAGTGCCATCCCTGTGTGTGCCATCTCTCACTCAGTGGGCCATAGAAAGCCTTTTTTTTATTATTATTTGGTTTCTAAAGTCTCCCTGAAAAAAAAAAAAAATTCAAACAGTGGGAGATTAATATTGCCCTTTCTGCTTGTGTGCCACTCCTGACTCCTGTGTGTGCCATCTCTCACTCAGTGGGCCATAGAAAGCCTTTTTTTTTATTATTTGGTTTCTAAAGTCTCCCTGAAAAAAAAAAAATCAAACAGTAGGAGATTAATATTGCCCTTTCTGCTTGTGTGCCACTCCTGACTCCTGTGTGTGCCATCTCTCACTCAGTGGGCCATAGAAAGCCTTTGTTTTTTTTATTATTTGGTTTCTAAAGTCTCCCTGAAAAAAAAAAAAAATTCAAACAGTAGGAGATTAATATTGCCCTTTCTGCTTGTGTGCCACTCCTGACTCCTGTGTGTGCCATCTCTCACTCAGTGGGCCATAGAAAGCCTATTAATTTTTTTGCTTGATTTGGGTTCTAAAATCTACCTAAAAAAAAACACTACATCAATTGGTGGGAGAAAAATATTGGCCTCAGTCAGGGCTTATGTGCCACTCCTGACTCCTGTGTGTGCCATCTCTCACTCAGTGGGCCATAGAAAGCCTATTAATTTTTTTGCTTGATTTGGGTTCTAAAATCTACCTGAAAAAAAAACACTACATCAATCAGTGGGAGAAAAATATTGGCCTCAGTCAGGGCTTGTGTGCCACTCCTGACTCCTGTGTGTGCCATCTCTCACTCAGTGGGCCATAGAAAGCCTATTAATTTTTATTATTTGGTTTCTAAAGTCTCCCTGAAAAAGAAAAAAAGATAAAACAGTGGGAGATTAATATTGCCCTTTCTGCTTGTGTGCCACTCCTGACTCCTGTGTGTGCCATCTCTCACTCAGTGGGCCATAGAAAGCCTATTAATTTTTTTGCTTGATTTGGGTTCTAAAATCTACCTGAAAAAAAAAACACTACATCAATCGGTGGGAGAAAAATATTGGCCTCAGTCAGGGCTTGTGTGCCACTCCTGACTCCTGTGTGTGCCATCTCTCACTCAGTGGGCCATAGAAAGCCTATTAATTTTTTGCTTGATTTGGGTTCTAAAATCTACCTGAAAAAAAATCACTACATCAATCAGTGGGAGAAAAATATTGGCCTCAGTCAGGGCTTATGTGCCACTCCTGACTCCTGTGTGTGCCATCTCTCACTCAGTGGGCCATAGAAAGCCTATTAATTTTTTTTGCTTGATTTGGGTTCTAAAATCTACCTGAAAAAAAATCACTACATCAATCAGTGGGAGAAAAATATTGGCCTCAGGGCTTGTGTGCCACTCCTGACTCCTGTGTGTGCCATCTCTCACTCAGTGGGCCATAGAAAGCCTATTTTTTTTTTGCTTGATTTGGGTTCTAAAATCTACCTGAAAAAAAAACACTACATCCATCAGTGGGAGATTAATATTGCCCTTTCTGCTTGTGTGCCACTCCTGACTCCTGTGTGTGCCATCTCTCACTCAGTGGGCCATAGAAAGCCTATTAATTTTTTTGCTTGATTTGGGTTCTAAAATCTACCTGAAAAAAAAACACTACATCAATCGGTGGGAGAAAAATATTGGCCTCAGTCAGGGCTTGTGTGCCACTCCTGACTCCTGTGTGTGCCATCTCTCACTCAGTGGGCCATAGAAAGCCTATTAATTTTTTATTATTTGGTTTCTAAAGTCTCCCTGAAAAAGAAAAAAAAAATAAAACAGTGGGAGATTAATATTGCCCTTTCTGCTTGTGTGCCACTCCTGACTCCTGTGTGTGCCATCTCTCACTCAGTGGGCCATAGAAAGCCTATTAATTTTTTATTATTTGGTTTCTAAAGTCTCCCTGAAAAAGAAAAAAAAAATAAAACAGTGGGAGATTAATATTGCCCTTTCTGCTTGTGTGCCACTCCTGACTCCTGTGTGTGCCATCTCTCACTCAGTGGGCCATAGAAAGCCTATTTATTTTTTATTATTTTGTTTCTAAAGTCTCCTTGAAAAAGAAAAAAAAATAAAACAGTGGGAGATTAATATTGACATTTGTGCTTGAGTGACAGTCCTGCGTGTGTGGCATCTCTGTGATTTGGTGCCACAGAAAACAGAGTGTGTAACATTGTGCCTGATTTTCCTTGTGGTCTCACCAACCTGTTAAGGGATATTGAAATCATACTGAAGTTATAGCTCACCGTGTAAGTTGTTTGACAGCAACAAATAAAGTTACTTTGGTTAAGATTTTAAAACAATGAGGAAGTCTGGTGCAAGAGGTCGTCGTGGGCGTTCATTGTCAGCTGGTAATGATGGTAGTGGTAGTGGAGCATCAGGTGGTCGTGGGGATAAAAATATTCCACCTAAGTCTGGAGCTGTGGAGCCAGTTTCGTCGTCTGGCTACACAAGGCCTCGAACGCTCTCTTTTCTGGGAGTACGAAAACCGCTTTTAAAGGCGGAGCAGCAACAGCAAGTTTTGGCTTACATTGCAGACTCAGCCTCTAGCTCTTTTGCCTCCTCTTCTGAAACTGGTAAATGTAAAAGCAGCGCGTCGCTTGTGGATGTTCACGGTCAGGGACAAGTCGCTTCCTTGTCCTCTTCAGCAAAAACTACAACAAGAGAGAAGGATGCAGCAGGCGACACAACGGGTTACTCCATGGAGCTCTTTACACATACCGTCCCTGGCTTAGAAAGTGAAACACTTAACAGGCCATGCCCATTACAAGTAGATTCTGACATGGAGTGCACTGATGCACAGCCACAGCCAGAGTACTATGCTGCTCCTTTGACTCAGACCACCACATTGCCCTCTCAGGGTACTGATCCACAATCAGACCCTGATGAGACTATGTTGCCCCGCCACGAACGCTATACCACCGACCGACACCGTGACACAGACGAAGTTGCACACGAGCTCGAAGAGGAGGTAATAGATGACCCAGTTGTTGACCCCGATTGGCAGCCATTGGGGGAACAGGGTGCAGGCGGCAGTAGTTCAGAAGCGGAGGTGGAGGAGGGGCCGCAGCAGGCATCAACATCGCAACAGGTTCCATCTGCCGGGCCCGTATCTGGCCCAAAACGCGTGTCAAAGCCAAAACATGTTGGAGGACAGCGTGGCCATCCGGTTAAAGCTCAGTCTGCAATCCCTGAAAAGGGATCCGATGCTAGGAAGAGTGCAGTCTGGCATTTTTTTAAACAACATCCAATTGATCAGCGCAAAGTCATCTGTCAAAAATGTTCAACTAGCTTAAGCAGAGGTCAGAATCTGAAAAGTCTAAATACTAGTTGCATGCATAGACACTTAACCACCATGCATTTTCAAGCCTGGACTAACTACCAAACGTCCCTTAAGGTTGTAGCACCCTCGGCCAATGAAGCTAGTCAGCAACGCAACATCCCTTCCGTCACTGTAAGGCCACCATTTTCCGCACCACCGGCAGTATCTGTGCAGGTTTCTTTGCCAGCCAAAAGCAGTCAGGGTCAGGGAATCACCAGTTTTGTAGGAGGAAATATTGCATCTAGGGCACCGGCGGAAACAATACCGTCTCTAACCGTCTCTCAGTCTGCCGTGTACACCGGCACACCCGAAAGTTCCACGATCTCCAGCTCTCCAGTCCAGCTCACCCTACATGAGACTCTGGTTAGAAAAAGGAAGTACTTATCCTCGCATCCGCGTACACAGGGTTTTAACGCCCACATAGCTAGACTAATCTCGTTAGAGATGATGCCCTACCGGTTAGTTGAAAGCGAAGCTTTCAAAGCCCTGATGGAGTACGCTGAACCACGATACGAGCTACCCAGTCGACACTTTTTTCCAGAAAAGCCATCCCAGCCCTGCACCAGCATGTTAAACAGCGCATCGTCCATGCACTCAGGCAATCTGTGAGTACAAAGGTGCACCTGACTACAGATGCATGGACCAGTAGGCATGGCCAAGGACGTTATGTGTCCATCACGGCACACTGGGTGAATGTGGTGGATGCAGGGTCCACAGGGGACATCAATTTCGGGACAGTTGTGCCTAGCCCACGGTCTAGGAAACAGTTGGCTGTAGGCGTTCGCACCCCCTCCTCCTCCTCCTCCTCGTCCTCCTGCAGAAGCTAAGCTACAGCTCTTCCACAGACCGCAGTCGGCCAACCACTCCATCGGCAGATGACACTGTTGCACACCAGTTGTCCCATTATGGGCCAGCTACTGGCAAGCGTCAGCAGGCTGTATTGGCTATGAAGTGTTTGGGCGACAACAGACACACCGCGGAAGTTCTGTCCGAGTTCTTGCAACAAGAAACGCAGTCGTGGCTGGGCACAGTAGATCTTGAGGCAGGCAAGGTAGTGAGTGATAACGGAAGGAATTTCATGGCTGCCATCTCCCTTTCCCAACTGAAACACATTCCTTGCCTGGCTCACACCTTAAACCTGGTGGTGCAGTGCTTATTGAAAACTTATCCTGGTTTCTCCGACCTGCTCCTCAAAGTGCGTGGACTTTGCTCACATATCCGACGTTCGCCTGTACACTCCAGCCGTATGCAGACCTATCAGCGGTCTTTGAACCTTCCCCAGCATCGCCTAATCATAGACGTTGCAACAAGGTGGAACTCAACACTGCACATGCTTCAGAGACTGTGCCAACAGAGGCGGGCTGTTATGTTTTTGTGGGAGGATACACATACACGGGCAGGCAGTAGGATGGCAGACATGGAGTAGTCAGGTGTGCAGTGGTCGAAGATACAAGGCATGTGTCAAGTCCTTCAGTGTTTTGAGGAATGCACACGGCTGGTTAGTGCAGACAACGCCATAATAAGCATGAGCATCCCCCTAATGCGTCTGCTGATGCAAAGTTTGACGCACATAAAGGATCAGGCGTCTGCACCAGAGGAAGAGGAAAGCCTTGATGACAGTCAGCCATTGTCTGGTCAGGGCAGTGTACAGGACGAGGTAGCGGGCGAAGAGGAGGTGGAGGACGAGGAGGATGATGGGGATGAGTATATTTTTAATGCGGAAGCTTTCCCGGGGGCACTGGAAATTGGTTGCGTGGCAAGGCCGGGTTCTGGTTTTTGAGGGACACAAGTGACGTAGATTTGCCTGAAACTGCCCCTCAACCAATCACAACCGGAGATTTGACAACTGGAACTTTGGCCCACATGGCGGATTATGCCTTACGTATCCTAAAAAGGGACACACGCATTACGAAAATGATGAACGATGACGATTACTGGTTGGCCTGCCTCCTTGATCCACGCTATAAAGGCAAATTGCAAAATATTATGCCACATGAGAACTTGGAACTAATATTAGCAACCAAACAATCAACTCTTGTTGACCGTTTGCTTCAGGTATTCCCAGCACACAGCGCACGTGATCGTTCTCACACGAGCTCCAGGGGGCAGCAGACTAGGAGTGTTAGGGGTGCACACATCAGAAGTGGCGTTGGACAGAGGGGTTTTCTGACCAGGTTGTGGAGTGATTTTGCTATGACCGCAGACAGGACAGGTACTGCTGCATCAATTGAAAGTGACAGGCGACAACATTTGTCCAGTATGGTTACTAACTATTTTTCATCCATTATCGATGTTATCCCTCAACCGTCATTCCCATTTGATTACTGGGCATCAAAATTAGACACCTGGCCAGAATTGGCAGAATATGCATTGCAGGAGCTTGCTTGCCCGGCAGCAAGTGTCCTATCAGAAAGAGTATTCAGTGCTGCAGGTTCAATATTAACCGAAAAAAGGACTCGTCTGGCTACCCAAAATGTTGACGATCTAACATTCATTAAAATGAACCACAACTGGATTTCGAATTCTTTTGCCCCACCTTGCCCGGCCGACACCTAGCTTTCCTATGAAAAGCTCTTGCCTGTGGACTACTGTGAATTACTTTTCTAATGTCTAATTTTCTGCAGCTGATTGTCCAGCATACGACATGTTTACACCTCCCTAAATGGCCAAACTCCCCACACGGGGCCGTGGTATCGCGACTTGGCGCAAGCACCCGTGAGACTGCTGTGTGTCTGAAGAGGTGGGTGTGCTCGCTTTTGGTCGACGGCATTGCTACTGGGTCCCTCATAGTACAATAAAGTGTCTCTGGCGGTGGTGGTGCGCACCCAACGTCAGACACACTGTTGTAACATGAGGGGCCCTGGGCCTGTACCGCCGGCCACAAGAGAGTTCACCCACCCCCAGGTCAAACATTGCTCTACCACTTCCACAGTTATCTCTCACACTTCCACCAATGTTTAGTCTATGCGATGACATCCTTCCACACCTGCCACTGACAATACCATTGTGTTGACATGTATGATGGTACTTAACATAGTCAGGGGCAGTGTCCTCTATTTACCACAGTAAATACTTTGCGCTAAATTAGTAGGTCTGAAACAACGCAGAGGATCCCACCCCTGAACCTAATGATTGCACCCTTTAGTGTTTTTGTTTTGTTTTAATGCGAGACATTCACATTTAATTGTTGTTTTTGACTACTAACTGGCAGACACTCATTACAATCGGCCTCCATTGACCAGACCACTGCTGCCCGTGTACCCCTGGAACCAATTATAAAGTGCCTACAGCCAGCCCATTTTATTGTGTTAGGCCTTCGAAGCCTGTCTGCGGTCCCTCCTTCCACTAGGCCTACACTGACCAGACCACTGCTGCCCGTGTACCCCTGGAACCAATTTTAAAGTGCCTACAGCCAGCCCATTTTATTGTGTTAGGCCTTCGAAGCCTGTCTGCGGTCCCTCCTTCCACTAGGCCTCCACTGACCAGACCACTGCTGCCCGTGTACCCCTGGAACCAATTATAAAGTGCCTACAGCCAGCCCATTTTATTGTGTTAGGCCTTCGAAGCCTGTCTGCGGTCCCTCCTTCCACTAGGCCTCCACTGACCAGACCACTGCTGCCCGTGTAACCCTGGAACCAATTATAAAGTGCCTACAGCCAGCCCATTTTATTGTGTTAGGCCTTCGAAGCCTGTCTGCGGTCCCTCCTTCCACTAGGCCTCCACTGACCAGACCACTGCTGCCCGTGTACCCCTGGAACCAATTATTAAGTGCCTACAGCCAGCCCATTTTATTGTGTTAGGCCTTCGAAGCCTGTCTGCGGTCCCTCCTTCCACTAGGCCTCCACTGACCAGACCACTGCTGCCCGTGTAACCCTGGAACCAATTATAAAGTGCCTACAGCCAGCCCATTTTATTGTGTTAGGCCTTCGAAGCCTGTCTGCGGTCCCTCCTTCCACTAGGCCTCCACTGACCAGACCACTGCTGCCCGTGTAACCCTGGAACCAATTATAAAGTGCCTACAGCCAGCCCATTTTATTGTGTTAGGCCTTCGAAGCCTGTCTGCGGTCCCTCCTTCCACTAGGCCTACACTGACAAAGGTACACCTGACAACAGAGACATGGACCTGTAGGCATGGCCACGGAAGGTTACGTGTCCTTTGTGGCTCAATGGGTTAATGTATTGGATGCATGGTCCACACAGGGGACAGCCTGCTAATTCTGTCTGCAGTCCCTAATTCAAGTTGTCCTCAACTGAATAAAGCTGAGCTTCTACCTTCCGGCTCTGATTAACTGCTGTTTTTAAACACATTGGTGGTTCCGGCCTACTAAGGGTGTCTGCCCCTGCCTGGTGTTGTCCTCAACTGAATAAAGCTGAGCTTCTACCTTCTGGCTCTGATTAAGCTTTTTTTTTTTTTTTTTTTAATTGCTGGATGGGGCCTAACACCTCTGTTTGCTGCTCCCTGGTGTTTGTCCTCAACTGAATAAAGCTGAGCTTCTACCTTCTGCTTTTGATTAACTGCTGTTTTTTAAAAAAAAATGGTGGTTCCGGCCTACTAACGGTGTCTGCCCCTCCCTGGTGTTGTCCTCAACTGAATACAGCTGAGCTTCAACCTTCTGCCTCTCATTAACTGCTGTTTTTTTTTTTAAAAAATGGTGTTTAGGGCCTACTAACGGTTTCTGCCCCTCCCTGGTGTTGCCCTCAACTGAATACAGCTGAGCTTCAACCTTCTGCCTCTCATTAACTGCTGTTTTTTTAAAAAACAAAATGGTGTTTAGGGCCTACTAACGGTTTCTGCCCCTCCCTGGTGTTGCCGTCAACTGAATACAGCTGAGCTTCAACCTTCTGCCTCTCATTAACTGGTGTTTGTTTTAAAAACAAAATGGTGTTTAGGGCCTACTAACGGTTTCTGCCCCTCCCTGGTGTTGTCCTCAACTGAATACAGCTGAGCTTCAACCTTCTGGCTCTCATTAAGTGTTTTTTAAAAAACAAAATGGTGGTTAGGGCCTACTAACGGTTTCTGCCGCTCCCTGGTGTTGTCCTCAACTGTATAAAGCTGAGCTTCAACCTTCTGGCTTTTGGCCTACAGTAGCAGATATTAAACTGCATTTGGCCTATTAGTGTGTTTGGGCCCTTAAAACAGTGTCTGCTGCTCCTGGGTTTGCTACTCCACTGAACAAAGCAATGCCGCCTGTTTAGTCCTGTTACCAATTTTGAACTGCATTTAGCCCACTTTATTTTTGGGGCCCATATCTGTTTCCCCCTCATCCTGCCCATTGCCCAGCCAGTGATAGATGAGTCTGCTGGTACATTGACCCATAATGCAACTTTCCCCGTGCACGCTACACTGCAAGATTGTGACCCTGCTGAAAGTCAGGTCCCCCTTCCCGCATAAAATACCACCTTACACGGGGACAAAGAGGAAGGTGCAGATGAAGGTGCAGGTTCCTTCATCAGGTGGGGGGAGGAATACTCGTTGGCGACGTCACTGCCACAGGGCCCCTCATAGTACGCAAAAGTGTTGCTACCGGTGGGAGGCGCCCCCGCCGTGCAAACACACCGCTGTACTTTGATCGGTGACTACCCAGATAACGGTGCAGCTACGACACTTAAGTAAGCCCACCACGAAGTCCATCCCGACCATCTCCCAGGGCCTGTCTGCCACTGGCAGGGGGTAAAGTAGCCCAGCAGGCCGTTGCCGAGTAGACCGATTCTTGGCGCAGGAGACACATGCCCGAATATTATCCCCGACGTCACGAGCCATATGCGGCCACCAGTATGTTCTCGCCAGAAGCTCAAATGTCCTCTTGATCCCGAAATGTGTACCCTCCTTGGACAAAGGAGCCCAACAGAGAAACTCCGGTCGCAAATTTGATGGTACAAAAGTCTTGCCCGGGGGAACAGACTCTAGTGAATCCGGAGCCACGGTTCTCAGGCTCTCAGAAGGGACAATAAGCCAAGGCTCCTCCTCCTCTGATGACACTACGGAGCGGGAGAGAGCGTCGGCACGAATGTTCTTCAACCTGGAGAAAAAAGTTAGGGTGAAATGGAACCGGGAGAAGAACAGGGACCATCTGGCCTGGCGAGAATTTTGCCGCTGGGCTGTCTGTTAGTACACAAAATTTTTTTGGTCTGTAAAAACTTTAAGAGGTGTCTCCACTCTGAGAAAGCCAACTTCATGGCTAGCAACTCCCTGTCCACGATGGAATAATTCCTCTCCACTGGTGAGAAGGTCTTGGAGAAGAAGCAAGGATGCTTCCGACCTTGAGCATCCTTTTGGAAGAGGACTGCTCCAGCACCAACGGATGAGGCATCCACCTCTATTATAAATGGCTTATCTACATCGGGGCGATGTAGGATGGGAGCGCTAGCGAAGTGTGACTTAATAGTGAGTAGGGCCTTGGAGACCTCCTCCGACCACAACTTGGGATTTGCTCCCTTCTTGGTGAGGGCAACCAAGGGAGCTACCAAAGATGAGAAGTGTGGGATGAACTGGCGATAGTAATTAATGAACCCCATAAAGCGCTGCACTGCTTTAAGAGAATGGGGTTCTTGCCAGTCCATTACAGCCTGTAGCTTGGCAGGAGCCATAGCCAATCCCTGGTCAGAGATGATATAGCCAAGGAAAGGCATAGACTCCTGCTCAAACACACACTTCAGTTTGCCCGTAAGAGGTCAAAAACTTTGCAAACATCTCTCTGATTGGAGTCAATATCTGTAGAGTAGATGAGAATATCATCCAGATAGACTACGACCGAGGTGGTGAGCATCACCCGGAAGATGTCGTTCACAAAGTCTTGGAAAACGGCTGGGGCATTACAGAGTCTATCAAAGAGCTCAGATATCAAGGGCAAAGGATACTTATAATTAAGTGATGGCGTTAAGACCCCAGTAGTCTATGCATGGACGTAGTTCTCCCCATATTGACAGCAGCATCAGAGGGGCTAAACGCCCACGATCAATGCTAGCAGGGCGTCACCTCTCATATTGAGTTGACACCCACATTTGATCGTGACGGTGCTTTGTGTGAGCTCATATGATCCCACAGCACTGTACATATATGGCGCATGTTGGGAAAGGGTTAAGAAAGAAGTGTGTAAAGACAGAAGACACAACCTTCAAAGAAATCATGCATTTTGGAAATTAAGAAAAGTAAACACTGAATCAGAAGGCAAACATTTTAATAAAATTCACAATACTAATAACAATACCACACACAATACAATACAACCACTCACCGATTCATCAAACCTACATACTAAAGATGACCTGCTAATAGTTGTTATCACATTTTACTGTCTTTATAAGTATAACAGCAGCTCTAGAATGTTGTCTTTATGTTTTTTTTTATCTATTTTGAAACACTACTGCTTTTGACAGAACAAACTTGACATTTCAGTCTGTCTTAAAATATTGTGCACAGGGCAACAAGCTCAGAGTACAAAACCAGCACTAAAACTACATATAAATTATGCAAAAGGAATCAATGAAGAAAGTAATGCAATAAAAGGAACAAATAATGTCATGTCAAATGCATACAGGTTGCTGGGGAGAGGATGTATGCCTACAAAAAAGTGCTGAATGATTGCCCACTGTCCTTAACCCCTTCACCCCCAAGGGTGGTTTGCACGTTAATGACCGGGCCAATTTTTACAATTCTGACCACTGTCCCTTTATGAGGTTATAACTCTGGAACGCTTCAACGGATCTTGGCGATTCTGACACTGTTTTCTCGTGACATATTGTACTTCATGATAGTGGTAAAATTTCTTTGATATTACCTGCGTTTATTTGCAAAAAAAATGGAAATTTGGCGAAAATTTTGAAAATTTAGCAATTTTCCAACTTTGAATTTTTATGCCCTTAAATCACAGAGATATGTCACACAAAATACTTAATAAGTAACATTTCCCACATGTCTACTTTACATCATTTTTTGTTAGGGAGTTATAAGGGTTAAAAGTTGACCAGCAATTTCTCATTTTTACAACACCATTTTTTTTTAGGGACCACATCTCATTTGAAGTCATTTTGAGGGGTCTATATGACAGAAAATACCCAAGTGTGACACCATTCTAAAAACTGCACCCCTCAAGGTGCTCAAAACCATATTCAAGAAGTTTATTAACCCTTCTGGTGCTTCACAGGAATTTTTGGAATGTTTAAATAAAAATGAACATTTAACTTTTTTTCACAAAAAATTTACTTCAGCTCCAATTTGTTTTATTTTACCAAGGGTAACAGGAGAAAATGGACCCCAAAAGTTGTTGTACAATTTGTCCTGAGTACGCCGATACCCCATATGTGGGGGTAAACCACTGTTTGGGCGCATGACAGAGCTCGGAAGCGAAGGAGCGCCATTTGACTTTTCAATGCAAAATTGACTGGAATTGAGATGGGACGCCATGTTGCGTTTGGGGAGCCCCTGATGTGCCTAAACATTGAAACCCCCCACAAGTGACACCATTTTGGAAAGTAGACCCCCTAAGGAACTTATCTAGAGGTGTGGTGAGCACTTTGACCCACCAAGTGCTTCACAGAAGTTTATAATGCAGAACCGTAAAAATAAAAAATCATATTTTTTCACAAAAATTATCTTTTCACCCCCAATTTTATATTTTCCCAAGGGTAAGAGAAGAAATTGGACCCCAAAAGTTGTTGTACAATTTGTCCTGAGTACGCCGATACCCCATATGTGGGGGTAAACCACTGTTTGGGCGCATGACAGAGCTCGGAAGCGAAGGAGCGCCATTTGACTTTTCAATGCAAAATTGACTGGAATTGAGATGGGACGCCATGTTGCGTTTGGGGAGCCCCTGATGTGCCTAAACATTGAAACCCCCCACAAGTGACACCATTTTGGAAAGTAGACCCCCTAAGGAACTTATCTAGAGGTGTGGTGAGGACTTTGACCCACCAAGTGCTTCACAGAAGTTTATAATGCAGAACCGTAAAAATAAAAAATCATATTTTTTCACAAAAATTATCTTTTCACCCCCAATTTTATATTTTCCCAAGGGTAAGAGAAGAAATTGGACCCCAAAAGTTGTTGTACAATTTGTCCTGAGTACGCCGATACCCCATATGTGGGGGTAAACCACTGTTTGGGCGCATGACAGAGCTCGGAAGCGAAGGAGCGCCATTTGACTTTTCAATGCAAAATTGACTGGAATTGAGATGGGACGCCATGTTGCGTTTGGGGAGCCCCTGATGTGCCTAAACATTGAAACCCCCCACAAGTGACACCATTTTGGAAAGTAGACCCCCTAAGGAACTTATCTAGAGGTGTGGTGAGCACTTTGACCCACCAAGTGCTTCACAGAAGTTTATAATGCAGAACCGTAAAAATAAAAAAATCATATTTTTTCACAAAAATTATTTTTCGCCCCCAATTTTTTATTTTCCCAAGGGTAAGAGAAGAAATTGGACCCCAAAAGTTGTTGGACAATTTGTCCTGAGTACGCTGATACCCCATATGTGGGGATAAACCACTGTTTGGGCGCATGGGAGACCTCGGAAGGGAAGGAGCGCCGTTTGACTTTTCAATGCAAAATTGACAGGAATTGAGATGGGACGTCATGTTGCGTTTGGAGAGCCCCTGATGTGCGTAAACATTGAAACCCCCCACAAGTGACACCATTTTGGAAAGTAGACCCCCTAAGGAACTTATCTAGATGTGTTTTGAGCGCTTTGACCCACCAAGGGCTTCACAGAAGTTAATAATGCAGAGCCGTAAAAATAAAACAAAAATTTTTTCCCACAAAAATTATTTTTTTAGCCCCCAGTTTTGTATTTTCCCGAGGGTAGCAGGAGAAATTGGACCCCAAAATTTGTTGTCCAATTTGTCCTGAGTGCGCTGATACCCCATATGTGGGGGGGAACCACCGTTTGGACGCATGGAAGGGCTCGGAAGTGAAGGAGCGCCATTTGGAATGCAGACTTAGATGGAATGGTCTGCAGGCGTCACATTGCGTTTGCAGAGCCCCTAATGTACCTAAACAGTAGAAACCCCCCACAAGTGACACCATGTTGGAAAGTAGACCCCCTAAGGAACTTATATAGATGTGTGGTGAGTGCTTTGACCCACCAAGGGCTTCACAGAAGTTTATAATGCAGAGCCGTAAAAATAAAACAAAAATTTTTTCCCACAAAAATTATTTTTCAGCCCCCAGTTTTGTATTTTCCCGAGGGTAACAGGAGAAATTGGACCCCAAAAGTTGTTGTCCAATTTGTCCTGAGTGCGCTGATACCCCATATGTGGGGGGAACCACCATTTGGATGCATGGGAGGGCTCGGAAGGGAAGGAGCACCATTTGGAATGCAGACTTAGATGGAATGGTCTGCAGGCGTCACATTGCGTTTGCAGAGCCCCTAATGTACCTAAACAGTAGAAGCCCCGCACAAGTGACCCCATTTTGGAAACTAGACCCCCCAAGGAACGTATCTAGATGTGTTGTAAGAACTTTGAACCCCCAAGTGTTTCACTACAGTTTATAACGCAGAGCCGTGAAAATAAAAAATCCTTTTTTTTCCCACAAAAATTATTTTTTAGCCCCCAGTTTTGTATTTTCCCAGGGGTAACAGGAGAAATTGGACCCCAAAGGTTGTTGTCCTATTTGTCCTGAGTACGCTGATACCCCATATGTTGGGGTAAACCCCTGTTTGGGCAC
Organism: Ranitomeya variabilis; assembly: GCF_051348905.1. Lineage (NCBI taxonomy): Eukaryota > Metazoa > Chordata > Amphibia > Anura > Dendrobatidae > Ranitomeya > Ranitomeya variabilis. Next base: position 712,473,561 of record NC_135234.1, on the reverse strand, counting down.
AAGGGAGAGCTCAGAAGGGAAGGAGCACTGTTTTACTTTTTCAACGCAGAATTGGCTGGAATTGAGATCGGACGCCATGTCGCGTTTGGAGAGCCCCTGATGTGCCGAAACAGTGGAAACCCCCCAATTATAACTGAAACCCTAATCCAAACACACCCCTAACCCTACTCCCAACAGTAACCCTAACCACACCTCTAACCCTGACACACCCCCTAACCCTAATCCCAACCCTATTCCCAACCGTAAATGTAATCTAAACCCTAACCGTAACTTTAGCCCCAACCCTAACCCTAACTTTAGCCCCAACCCTAACTGTAGCCTTAACCCTAGCCCCAACCCTAGCCCTAACCCTAATGGGAAAATGGAAATAAATACATTTTTTTTATTTTTCCCTAACTAAGGGGGTGATGAAGGGGGGTTTGATTTACTTTTATAGCAAGTTTTTTAGCGGATTTTTATGATTGGCAGCCGTCACACACTGAAAGACGCTTTTTATTGCAAAAAAATATTTTTTGCGTTACCACATTTTGAGAGCTATACATTTTCCATATTTTGGTCCACAGAGTCATGTGAGGTCTTGTTTTTTGCGGGACGAGTTGACATTTTTATTGGTAACTTTTTGGGCACGTCACATTTTTTGATCGCTTTTTATTCCGATTTTTGTGAGGCAGAATGACCAAAAACCAGCTATTCATGAATTTCTTTTGGGAGAGGCGTTTATACTGTTCCGCGTTTGGTAAAATTGATAAAGCAGTTTTATTCTTCGGGTCAGTACGATTACAGCGATACCTCATTTATATTTTTTTTTATGTTTTGGCGCTTTTATACGATAAAAACTATTTTATGGAAAAAATAATTATTTTTGCATCGCTTTATTCTCAGGACTGTAACTTTTTTATTTTTTTGCTGATCATGCTGTATTGCGACTCGTTATTTGCGGGACAAGATGACGTTTTCAGTGGTACCATGGTTATTTATATCTGTCTTTTTGATCGCGTGTTATTCCACTTTTTGTTCGGCGGTATGATAATAAAGCGTTGTTTTTTGCCTCGTTTTTTTTTTTTTTTTCTTACGGTGTTTACTGAAGGGGTTAACTAGTGGGCCAGTTTTATAGGTCGGGTCGTTACGGACGCGGCGATACTAAATATGTGTACTTTTATTGTTTTTTTTTTTTATTTAGATAAAGAAATGTATTTATGGGAATAATATATATATTTTTTTTCATTATTTTGGAATATTTTTTTTTATTTTTTTTTAGACATTTGGAAAAAATTTTTTTTACTTTTTTACTTTGCCCCAGGGGGGGACAATACAGATCGGTGATCTGCCAGTTTGCATAGCACTCTGACAGATCACCGATCTGAGAGAAGTGCAGGCTGCTTCACAGTGCCTGCTCTGAGCAGGCTTCTGTGAAGCCACCTCCCTCCCTGCAGGACCCGGATCCGCGGCCATCTTGGATCCGGGTCTGGAGCAGGCAGGGAGGGAGGTAAGACCCTCGCAGCAATGCGAACACATCGCGTTGCTGCGGGGGGCTCAGGGAAGCCCGCAGGGAGCCCCCTCCCTGCGCGATGCTTCCCTGCACCGCCGGCACATCGCGATCATGTTTGATCGCGGTGTGCCGGGGGTTAATGTGCCGGGGCGGTCCGTGACCGCTCCTGGCACATAGTGCCGGATGTCAGCTGCGATAGGCAGCTGACACCCGGCCGCGATTGGCCACGCTCCCCCCGTGAGCGCCGCCGATCGCGCTGGACGTACTATCCCGTCGGTGGTCATACGGGCCCACCCCACCTCGACGGGATAGTACGTCCGATGTCAGGAAGGGGTTAAAAGGTGATGATACCTATGGTGATAATTACAATCAGTTCCTTCTATAAAATCTTGCAATGGCTTTAAAATATAACACATTAAGTAGCAATGAAGAAAGTGTTTAAGTAGGAAAGATGGATATGCTTCTTAGACCAGCTAATTTTCCTTACTGCTCAGTTCACAGATCTGGGGGTATGACCTAGAATAATGGCCCAACAGACGGAACTTGATAACATTTCACCTGAGAAGAGCTGACAAGTGTCCATTCAGTTTTTATTATATATAACAGTAAAGGCATAACAATCATTTCCAAACCATGAAATCTTTGAGATCTCTTAGAGCCACAATTACAAAAAATATATAATGTGACTCATTAGAAACACATATATAAGACACTTTATAAGCGTGTCCCGAGGAACACTCCGGTATAAAACATCAGAAAATATAAAAATAAGTATTTTGCTTATAAAAAAGAAAATACTGGAGAGATATCAAATGCAGACATTTTAACATTAAAAACAAAAACACATACAACAAAAAACTGGTACAGTACAAAAATTGGCCACCAGCTACAAAAACTTTCTCCTGCAAGTAGTTAACTGAAAGGTTTTTTTCAGTTGAAAACACAGATATGGCATCCACCGAGTGTTGTCCTGTCGCGTCTTCTTTATATTATTGCCAAGAAGCTGCAACTGAATAAAGCTGTGCTTCAACCTTATGGCTTTCGGCCTATAGTATCAGATATTAAACTGCATTTGGCCTTCAACTTTGGTTACGGCCTACTAACGGTGTCTGCCCCTCCCTGGTGTTGTCCTCAACTGAATAAAGCTGTGCTTCAACCTTCTGTTCCAAATTAAGATTTTTAAAAAAGAAATTGGGTGTTTAGGGCCTACTAACGGTGTCTGCCCCTCCCTGGTGTTGTCCTCCACTGAACAAAGCTGTGCTTCAACCTTCTGGCTCTTATTAACTGCTGTTTTTTAAAAGATTGGTGGTTCCGGCCTACTAACGGTGTCTGCCCCTCCCTGGTGTTGTCCTCAACTGAATAAAGCTGTGCTTCAACCTTCTGTTCCAAATTAAGATTTTTAAAAAAGAAATTGGGTGTTTAGGGCCTACTAACGGTGTCTGCCCCTCCCTGGTGTTGTCCTCAACTGAATAAAGCTGTGCTTCAACCTTCTGGCTCTTATTAACTGCTGTTTTTTAAAAGATTGGTGGTTCCGGCCTACTAACGGTGTCTGCCCCTCCCTGGTGTTGTCCTCAACTGAATAAAGCTATGCTTCAACCTTCTGTTCCAAATTAAGATTTTTAAAAAAGAAATTGGGTGTTTAGGGCCTACTAACGGTGTCTGCCCCTCCCTGGTGTTGTCCTCAACTGAATAAAGCTGTGCTTCAACCTTCTGGCTCTTATTAACTGCTGTTTTTTAAAAGATTGGTGGTTCCGGCCTACTAACGGTGTCTGCCCCTCCCTGGTGTTGTCCTCAACTGAATAAAGCTGTGCTTCAACCTTCTGTTCCTGATTAAGATTTAAAAAAAAAATAATAATGTTTAGGGCCTACTAACGGTGTCTGCCCCTGCCTGGTGTTGTCCTCCACAGAACAAAGCTGAGCTTCTACCTTCTGGCTCTTATTAAGATTTAAAAAAAAAAATGTTTAGGGCCTACTAACGGTGTCTGCCCCTGCCTGGTGTTGTCCTCCACTGAACAAAGCTGAGTTTCCACCTTCTGGCTCTTTTTTTTTTTTTTTTTTTAAATTGCTGGATGGGGCCTAATAGCTCTGTTTGCTCCTCCCTGGTGTTTGTCCTCAACTAAAAAAAGCTGAGCTTCAACCTTCTGGCTTTCGGCCTATAGTATCAGATATTAAACTGCATTTGGCCTTCAACTTTGGTTCCGGCCTACTAACGGTGTCTGCCCCTGCGTGGTGTTTGTCCTCAACTGAATAAAGCTGAGCTTCAACCTTCTGGCTTTTGGCCTACAGTAGCAGATATTAAACTGCATTTGGCCTATTAGTGTGTTTGGGCCCTTAAAACAGTGTCTGCTGCTCCTGGGTTTGCTACTCCACTCAACAAAGCAATGCCGCCTGTTTAGTCCTGTTACCAATTTTGAACTGCATTTAGCCTACTTTATTCTTTGGCCCTATATCTGTTTCCTCCTCATCCTGCCCACTGCCCAGCCACTGCTACATGAGTCTGCTGGTACATTGACCTAGACCACTACATTCCCCTTGCACTCTACACAGCCAGAATCTGACCCTGCTGAAAGTCAGGTTCCCCTTCCCGCATGTTATACCACCTTACACAGGGACAAAGAGGAAGGTGCAGATGAAAATGCAGGTTCCTTCATCAGGTGGGGGGGGCATACTCGTTGGCGACGTCACTGGCACAGGGCCCCTCAGAGTACGCAAAAGTGTCGCTGCTGGTGGGAGGCGCCCCCGCCATGCAAACACACATCGCTGTACTTTGAGGGGCCCTGTGCCAGTGCCAATGCGAACGAGTGGCCCCCCCCTGCTTGCTCAGGATCACAGCACTTGCAACGTTGAAATACTTACCTCTCCCTGCTCCACCGCCGTGACGTAGTCCACGTTTCCTGGGCCCACTAAAACCTTGAACCAGCCCTACCCCCCACAACTTTTGCCAAATGACCCCCAATTTCCAGTGCCCAACTATTATTATAAAGTTAATTAAGATTGACAAGCTTCAGAAAACAAGAATGGATGTTTTTGGCATTAAAATGGGCACTGTAGGTGTTTTCCTGGCCTCCACTCACTGCCGACTATGCTTCCCCATTGACTTGCATTGGGTTTCGTGTTTCGGTCGATCCCCGACTTTTAGCGATAATCGGCCGACTGCACTCGACTCGACTCTGGACTAAGTCGGGTTTCACAAAACCCGACTCGATCTTAAAAAAATGAAAGTCGCTCAACCCTAGTCACCACTGAATGTAGTAAGTTTACGTTTGATACATGTGCGTCTGTCTGCTCATATGTAATACGTGTGAGTAGGAACTGTCTGCATATATATATATATATATATATATATACTAGCTGTACTACCCGGCTTCGCCCGGGGTAATAACTGCTGTTAGCAAAATAGAATGTGTTAACAAAAATTTATTCTGCACAAAAAAACCACAAAACAAATAGATAGAAATGTAATTATTAAAAGGCAAAAACTAAGCTAATAGAAGCATTTTACAACATATTTTTCAACACCAGAGATATTCCACACAGATTTAACTAAATTGGCCAAGTAATGTGAAGTAATCTTCTACTACTTATTCGAGAGCCTTTTGATAAACGACATTCTTAGTTTTTAATTCAGGTGCAAAGACAAACAGATTTTTGGCTGTTCCAACTCTTGAACAGGCCACATAAAGTTGACCATGAGAAAAGCATGGAGATTGTAAATCTAAGCTAGCTGAAGAGCCCGGCGTTGCCTGGGCATAGTAAATATCTGTAGTTAGTTATAGCAACTCACTTCTCTTATTTTCCCATCACGCCTCTCATTTTCCCCATCACATCTTTCATTTTCCCCCTCACATCTCTCATTTTCTCCCTCACACCTCTCATTTTCCCCCTCACTCCTCTTATTTTCCCCCTCACTCCTCTCATTCCCCCCTAACACTTGTCATTTCAACCTCACATCTGTCATTTTCCGACAGGTTAGTGTAGCAAGTTGTGTGCAGCAAGTTTTGCGCATGGCGAGTTTTGCGGGTGGCGAGTTTTATGTGTGGTGCCTTTTGAGTATGTGCAAGTTTTCTGTGAGGCAACTTTTGCATGTGTTGCAACTTTTGTGCATGTGTCAATTTTTCCGCGTGTGCAAGTTTTGCGTGTGGCGAGTTTTCCATGAGGTGAGTTTTGCACGTGTGGCGAGTTTTGCATGTGGAGAGTTTTGCGTGTGGCGAGTTTTGAGCGGCGACTTTTGTGTTTCAACTTTTATGTGGCGAGGTTGGTGTATGTGTGGTGAAATGTGTGCTGAGGGTGGTATATGTGTTCAAGCACGTGGTAGTGTGTGGCGCATTTTGTGTGTGTGTTCATATCCCCGTGGTGGTGTGGTGATTATCCCATGTCGGGGCCCCACCTTAGCAACTGTACAGTATATACTCTTTGGCGCCATCGCTCTCATTCTTTAAGTCCCCCTTGTTCACATCTGGCAGCTGTTAATTTGCCTCCAACATTTTCCTTTCATTTTTTCCCCATTATGTAGATAGGGGCAAAATTGTTTGGTGAATTGGAAAGCGCGGGGTTAAAGTTTCACCTCACAACATAGCCTATGACGCTCTCGGGGTCCAGACGTGTGACTGTGCAAAATTTTGTGGCTGTAGCTGCGACGGTTCAGATGCCAATCCCGGACATACACACACACATACACACATTCAGCTTTATATATTAGATATATATATATATATATATATATATATATGTTTGTACATAGAGTGTGCCTGCATTTACTGCACCAAATTCATTAATGTGCAGCTGTCACTTGCTACCAGAAACAGCTGCAGTTTACTGTGAATTGTCCTGGGTTCAGAATGTGGCGATTACAGGCGAGGCTCATGGTTTGCATCTAACCATTACAGTCAGGCAACCCCTGGAGTATAAAGCATCACTTCTGACACATATTAAAGTCAACGCGTATTTTCGTGGTAAGGGCTTTTTTTTCATTAGCAAGCCTCAATCCTTGGTTCTGCTCGCCCTCTAGCGTCAGGCATTAATGTTCTGCAAAAAATGTGAAATGTTATCATTTAGATGATACAAATATCTTTAGGAATTTCCTGAGTTTGCCCTAAAGACCAGACTTTTTTTTGGCTTTCCTTTTTGCATTCTCGCCTTTCAACAGTCATAAGTTTTTTTTGTTTGTTTTTCTTCCCATCGACATAATTCTATGAGGGATTGTTTTCATTCAGAGGCGTTTTTTTTTTACAGTGGCACCACTTAACCCGTTCACGACCTTGTGATTTGCCATTTCCGTTCAAATCAGCTCTCATGTGCCAGAAAAGATGCGGGCTCAGCGCCGGAGCCCGCATCAAAGGGAGGGACATGACCTACGATGTGCCTATATGTCATAGGGCGTGAAGGGGTTAATTTATCACTTAATCTAATTTAAAAAAAAAACGGAAAATATTCTTGGTTGGGAAAGAAAAAAACAGCAATTCTTCAATTGTTTTTTAGGGTTTCATATTTAATACATTAACGATTATACTAATTATATTGTTTATTTTTATTACATAAAAAAATGATTAAAAAGTTTTATTTGTTTTTTATTTTAAATATTTTTTATATTTTTCTGTGTCTCCTCCTAGGGGACTTGAACCTGTGATCCGTTGATTTCTGGTACAATAATCTACAATATTTTTGTATTGCGGGCTTACTGTCATTGTCGCGCTCTCCTCATCTCATAACATGGATGCCATGGCTGCGATTAATCACGAAAGCTAAGTGCTCCCACCATATATGAAGCAGGTTCGGCTTCCGAGACCACTTTAAGCGTTATCATCTGGTCTAGATTGCAACACACCGGCCAGTGCACTGCGAGGGGAAGGTCTCTGATAATAGTCAATGTATAAAATATTTCCACTCTAAAACTAAAGATGGGGAAATGCAGTCGGGACAGAGCGTGTCTGAGCTTAGGTGAGGAACAAAAGAATGGCAAACTGCAGTCAAGTTTTTTTTTCAAGTATGGGTTAAAGGGGTTCTCTAGCAGTGAATTAAAAATAAAATAATAAAAGAAATGCCAAGAATGTTTAAAGGAATTGTTCCGTGTTATCCGTTATCATTGGCCACATTACGACTAGACTTTTTCCCACCTCGCTCAATACACTTGAATTGAGTGGAAATGAACTCATCTCGATGGAATAAGGCCAGGAGTGTGCAAATCGCATACTTGCAGTCATATGAGAATCCTTACAGCCTGCAGTGCACTTGATGTGAGGAGTCACAAGTCTGCAGTCACATAGAATAACTGCAGACTTGTACCCTAAGGCCATACAACCCCTATGGCTGGCACTATCATCCTATCTTCAGCTAACCAGACTTAATTTATTTCTACAACCCTCATTCCAGTATATATCTATCTAGATCCGCTCTTCTGTCCGGGGCTACTTCACCATCTGAAGACCTGCTCTTTATAGCTGCTTGATAGGGCTGAGAAGGACTGAAACCCAGCTAGTGGTCATGCAGCCATTCTGTTTGCTTTCAGTGCACCTAAAGGTGTATCTTGCCTTTTCTTTGAGCTGGACGTTAGAATCATGTGGTTCCCCGTGGCTGTGTGTCCACTAGTACTTCTCTGCCCTTGTTCACATGCACGTCAGTTGATAAATGGTAAGGTTTTAATATTAGAGGTTAGGACCATCCCGAATAGGGTCACCGTGATGTGGTGGGTTGGCATTTACATTTTTTTTTTATCAGAATTATATTAAATAAGTACCCTATATAATTTCCATGCACTATTGCTGCTTATTTATTTAATGAAGGGTATTTGCTTATTATGTTTTTACTTTGGGTTTGTCTATTTAGTGGCCACTATGAACCTGTGCCTACACGCTGGATGCACACCAACTCATCCAGTCCATCCTTTAGCTTTTTTGTAACATGTGAACATTGTCTTATCCGTGGCATGCGCTGGGGTCGCCATTGTAGTTGTATAATAATATTTATATATATTGGGTTCTGTAGACTGTTATATGATCTTTGACGTCCATCCTGGAGCTGGAGGCTTTCCATATAACAGTGGGGAAAACCTCATTGTTTATGAGGTTTTTTTACATTGTTTAAACAGTGGCTATCTAGGCATTGCTTCATTGCATCTGGCTGATGTAGAAGCGCTGATTGGAGGTGATGGGGACATGTACATTAACTCCATTCTACGGTATATAGGCAAAAAAATATCAAAATAATTTCTTGGGGAACAAGGTAACTTCCCACATTCTCCATCTTGCAGTATGACTCAGTAATACAAACTTCTATCCCAAAGTTTCAAACTTTTATAAGATTGAAAAGTTTCCATTGTGTTTTTTGGATGAGAAAACATTAGGTTTTACATTACAAGACAAATGTTGGACTCTTAAGTGGTTTGATGTGCTTAGTGCCCAGAATAAGTGATTCATTTTGGGGGGTTAGACTGAGAACTTAAAGAAGACCCATCACCTCTACTGACATATTTGTTTTCATGTTTGTATTTCTTATGAAATAACAATTCTGAAGCATGATGTTTCAGAACTCTTCATTGTGCTGTTCCTCTGTTATTCCTCACAGAATTGTATATGTATAAATTGACAACGGGGTATTACGGTACTATTATCCTTCTCTAAGGGATGTATCCCTACAGTCAAGCACTGATTGGTCAGTATGGCAGTAAGCAGGGACACACCCCCAACTGGTAACACCCACTTGTACATTTATTAATTCACTTCAAGTAGGAACAGCTGAGGAAATGCACAACAAAGAGTTGGGAAAGCTGTTCTAGAATAGTCATATTATGGGTAATACTATACTATTTACTATATTATTACTAAAACAGGTACATTGCAAGAGCTGACGCGTCCTCTACGAAGTCAAAGACTAGAATAAAAACAATAGATACACTGCAGTAAGCAAATAAATAGCAGAAATACATGTAAATAACATAGGGTACATTTTTGATCAAAATGGCATAAAACCCATCCCACCGTGACAAGGTGCACCCAATCAGGATGGTTCCTACCTCTAGTAACTCACTTCGCTATGTGCCAGAGGTCTCAAAATAGACTTTGGCTGTGCACTTTATTTATTAAGCTTTCTATGGATATTTACAAAATACAGTCAGGTCCAGGTCCAATCTATTTTGAGTCCTGCTGGACTATAGCGAGGTGAGATACTAGAGTGTTGTGAAATTGGATTTTGGGCTCCCCCGGTGGCCACTGGTGGAATTGAACTGGTGTGCATCATCCCCTCTGTTCACCTGTTTCCATCAGGATGTGGGAGTCGCTATTTAACCTTGCTCCTCTGTCACTTCCATGCCGGTCAACATTGTAATCAGAAGCCTTTCTGTGCATGTTCCTGCTGCTAGACAACTCCCAGCTAAGTTGGACTTTAGTCCTCGTTTGTTTTTGCATTTTGTTCCAGTTCACAGCTGTAGTTTCGTTTCTGTGTCTGGAAAGCTCTTGTGATCTGAAATTGCCACTCTGATGTTATGAGTTAATACTAGAGTCTTAAAGTAATTTCAGGATGGTATTTTGATAGGGTTTTCAGCTGACCATGAAAGTGCCCTTTCTGTCTTCCTGCTATCTAGTAAGCGGACCTCAATTTTGCTAAACCTATTTTCATACTACGTTTGTCATTTCATCTAAAATCACCGCCAATATATGTGGGGGCCTCTGTCTGCCTATCGGGGAAATTTCTCTAGAGGTGAGCCAGGACTATATTTTCCTCTGCCAGGATTAGTTAGTCCTCCGGCCGGCGCTGGGCGTCTAGGGATAAAAAACGTAGGCAACGCTACCCGGCTACTGTTAGTTGTGCGGCAGGTTTAGTTCATGGTCAGTTTAGTTTCCATCCTTCCAAGAGCTAGTACTTATGTTTGCAGGGCTATGTTCTCTTGCCATTGAGAACCATAACAGTTTGACCGGCCATAAAGGGTTAAATTAATTGACAGAGAAAGGAGAGAGAAGAGAAGTCTGCTGAAGATTTTTTTTTTTTTTTTTTTTTCCCTTCCCTTCAGTTCTGAGTGTGCTTGTAATTGAATCTCTTGCAAGTCTGCCTATATTGCAGCCTTTCTCTCTCTCTCTCTCCTTCTAATCCTGGAATGGCTCTGTGTTCACCTGTTTAAAATGGATATTCAGAGTTTAGCTGCAGGTTTGAATAATCTCACCACGAAAGTTCAAAATTTACAAGATTTTGTTGTTCATGTTCCTATATCTGAACCTAGAATTCCTTTGCCTGAATTTTTCTCGGGGAATAGATCTTGCTTTCAAAATTTCAAAAATAATTGCAAGTTGTTTTTGTCCCTGAAATCTCGCTCTGCTGGAGATCCTGCTCAGCAGGTCAGGATTGTGATTTCTTTGCTCCGGGGCGACCCTCAGGATTGGGCTTTTGCATTGGCTCCAGGGGATCCTGCGTTGCTCAATGTGGATGCGTTTTTTCTGGCCTTGGGGTTGCTTTATGAGGAACCTCAGTTAGAACTTCAGGCGGAAAAGGCCTTGATGTCCCTATCTCAGGGGCAAGACGAAGCTGAAATATACTGCCAGAAATTCCGTAAATGGGCTGTGCTTACTCAGTGGAATGAGTGCGCCCTGGCGGCGAATTTCAGAGAGGGTCTCTCTGATGCCATTAAGGATGTTATGGTGGGGTTCCCTGTGCCTGCGGGTCTGAATGAGTCCATGACAATGGCTATCCAGATCGATAGGCGTCTGCGGGAGCGCAAACCTGTGCACCATTTGGCGGTGTCTACTGAGAAGACGCCAGAGAATATGCAATGTGATAGAATTCTGTCCAGAAGTGAACGGCAGAATTTAAGACGAAAAAATGGGTTGTGCTTCTATTGCGGTGATTCAACTCATGTTATATCAGCATGCTCTAAGCGTACTAAGAAGCTTGATAAGTCTGTTTCAATTGGCACTTTACAGTCTAAGTTTATTCTATCTGTGACCCTGATTTGTTCTTTATCATCTATTACCGCGGATGCCTATGTCGACTCTGGCGCCGCTTTGAGTCTTATGGATTGGTCCTTTGCCAAACGCTGTGGGTATGATTTGGAGCCTCTTGAAACTCCTATACCCCTGAAGGGGATTGACTCCACCCCATTGGCTAGTAATAAACCACAATACTGGACACAAGTAACTATGCGGATTAATCCGGATCATCAGGAGATTATTCGCTTTCTTGTGCTGTATAACCTACATGATGTGTTGGTGCTTGGATTGCCATGGCTGCAATCTCATAACCCAGTCCTTGACTGGAAAGCTATGTCTGTGTTAAGCTGGGGATGTAAGGGGACGCATGGGGACGTACCTGTGGTTTCCATTTCATCATCTATTCCCTCTGAGATTCCTGAATTCTTGACTGAATATTGTGACGTTTTTGAAGAACCTAAGCTTGGTTCATTACCTCCGCACCGGGAGTGCGATTGTGCCATAGATTTGATTCCGGGTAGTAAATACCCTAAGGGTCGTTTATTTAATTTGTCTGTACCTGAACATGCTGCTATGCGAGAATATATAAAGGAGTCCTTGGAAAAGGGACATATTCGTCCTTCGTCATCTCCCTTAGGAGCCGGTTTTTTCTTTGTGGCTAAGAAAGATGGCTCTTTGAGGCCGTGTATTGATTATCGGCTTTTGAATAAAATCACGGTTAAATATCAATATCCGTTGCCACTGCTGACTGATTTGTTTGCTCGCATAAAGGGGGCCAAGTGGTTCTCTAAGATAGATCTCCGTGGGGCGTATAATTTGGTGCGAATTAAGCAGGGGGATGAGTGGAAGACCGCATTTAATACGCCCGAGGGCCACTTTGAGTATTTGGTGATGCCTTTTGGTCTTTCAAATGCCCCTTCAGTCTTTCAGTCCTTTATGCATGACATTTTCCGTGATTATTTGGATAAATTTATGATTGTGTATCTGGATGATATTTTGATTTTTTCGGATGACTGGGACTCTCATGTCCAGCAGGTCAGGAGGGTTTTTCAGGTTTTGCGGTCTAATTCCTTGTGTGTGAAGGGTTCTAAGTGCGTTTTTGGGGTTCAAAAGATTTCCTTTTTGGGATATATTTTTTCCCCCTCTTCCATCGAGATGGATCCTGTCAAGGTTCAGGCTATTTGTGATTGGACGCAACCCTCTTCTCTTAAAAGTCTTCAGAAATTTTTGGGCTTTGCTAACTTTTATCGTCGATTTATTGCTGGTTTTTCTGATGTTGTTAAACCATTGACTGATTTGACTAAGAAGGGTGCTGATGTTGCTGATTGGTCCCCTGCTGCTGTGGAGGCCTTTCGGGAGCTTAAGCGCCGCTTTTCTTCCGCCCCTGTGTTGCGTCAGCCTGATGTTGCTCTTCCTTTTCAGGTTGAGGTCGACGCTTCTGAAATCGGAGCTGGGGCAGTTTTGTCGCAGAGAAGTTCCGATTGTTCCGTGATGAGACCTTGTGCCTTTTTCTCGCGTAAATTTTCGCCCGCCGAGCGGAATTATGATGTTGGGAATCGGGAGCTTTTGGCCATGAAGTGGGCTTTTGAGGAGTGGCGTCATTGGCTTGAGGGGGCTAGACATCAGGTGGTGGTATTGACTGACCACAAAAATCTAATTTATCTTGAGTCCGCCAGACGCCTGAATCCTAGACAGGCGCGCTGGTCGTTGTTTTTCTCTCGGTTTAATTTTGTGGTGTCCTACCTGCCGGGTTCTAAGAATGTTAAGGCGGATGCCCTTTCTAGGAGTTTTGAGCCTGACTCCCCTGGTAACTCTGAACCTACAGGTATCCTTAAGGATGGAGTGATATTGTCTGCCGTTTCTCCAGACCTGCGGCGGGCCTTGCAGGAGTTTCAGGCGGATAGACCTGATCGTTGCCCACCTGGTAGACTGTTTGTTCCTGATGATTGGACCAGTAAAGTCATTTCTGAGGTTCATTCTTCTGCGTTGACAGGTCATCCTGGAATCTTTGGTACCAGGGATTTGGTGGCAAGGTCCTTCTGGTGGCCTTCCCTGTCTCGAGATGTGCGAGGCTTTGTGCAGTCTTGTGACGTTTGTGCTCGGGCCAAGCCTTGTTGTTCTCGGGCTAGTGGATTGTTGTTGCCCTTGCCTATCCCGAAGAGGCCCTGGACGCACATCTCGATGGATTTTATTTCGGATCTTCCTGTTTCTCAGAAGATGTCTGTCATCTGGGTGGTGTGTGACCGTTTCTCTAAGATGGTCCATTTGGTTCCCCTGCCTAAGTTGCCTTCTTCTTCCGAGTTGGTTCCTCTGTTTTTTCAAAATGTGGTCCGTTTGCATGGTATTCCGGAGAATATCGTTTCTGACAGAGGAACCCAGTTCGTGTCTAGATTTTGGCGAGCATTCTGTGCTAGGATGGGCATAGATTTGTCTTTCTCGTCTGCTTTCCATCCTCAGACTAATGGCCAGACCGAGCGGACGAATCAGACCTTGGAGACATATTTGAGGTGTTTTGTGTCTGCAGATCAGGATGATTGGGTTGCTTTTTTGCCTTTAGCGGAGTTTGCCCTCAATAATCGGGCCAGCTCTGCCACCTTGGTGTCTCCTTTTTTCTGTAATTCGGGGTTTCATCCTCGATTTTCTTCTGGTCAGGTGGAATCTTCGGATTGTCCTGGAGTGGATGCTGTGGTGGAGAGGTTGCATCAGATTTGGGGGCAGGTAGTGGACAATTTGAAGTTGTCCCAGGAGAAGACTCAGCTTTTTGCCAACCGCCGGCGTCGGGTTGGTCCTCGGCTTTGTGTTGGGGACTTGGTGTGGTTGTCTTCTCGTTTTGTCCCTATGAGGGTTTCTTCTCCTAAGTTTAAGCCTCGGTTCATCGGCCCGTACAAGATATTGGAGATTCTTAACCCTGTGTCCTTCCGTTTGGACCTCCCTGCATCTTTTTCTATTCATAATGTTTTTCATCGGTCATTGTTGCGCAGGTATGAGGTACCGGTTGTGCCTTCCGTTGAGCCTCCTGCTCCGGTGTTGGTTGAGGGCGAGTTGGAGTACGTTGTGGAAAAAATCTTGGACTCCCGTGTTTCCAGACGGAAACTCCAGTATCTGGTCAAATGGAAGGGATACGGTCAGGAGGATAATTCTTGGGTGACTGCCTCTGATGTTCATGCCTCCGATCTGGTCCGTGCCTTTCATAGGGCTCATCCTGATCGCCCTGGTGGTTCTGGTGAGGGTTCGGTGCCCCCTCCTTGAGGGGGGGGTACTGTTGTGAAATTGGATTTTGGGCTCCCCTGGTGGCCACTGGTGGAATTGAACTGGTGTGCATCATCCCCTCTGTTCACCTGTTTCCATCAGGATGTGGGAGTCGCTATTTAACCTTGCTCCTCTGTCACTTCCATGCCGGTCAACATTGTAATCAGAAGCCTTTCTGTGCATGTTCCTGCTGCTAGACAACTCCCAGCTAAGTTGGACTTTAGTCCTCGTTTGTTTTTGCATTTTGTTCCAGTTCACAGCTGTAGTTTCGTTTCTGTGTCTGGAAAGCTCTTGTGATCTGAAATTGCCACTCTGATGTTATGAGTTAATACTAGAGTCTTAAAGTAATTTCAGGATGGTATTTTGATAGGGTTTTCAGCTGACCATGAAAGTGCCCTTTCTGTCTTCCTGCTATCTAGTAAGCGGACCTCAATTTTGCTAAACCTATTTTCATACTACGTTTGTCATTTCATATAAAATCACCGCCAATATATGTGGGGGACTCTGTCTGCCTATCGGGGAAATTTCTCTAGAGGTGAGCCAGGACTATATTTTCCTCTGCCAGGATTAGTTAGTCCTCCGGCCGGCGCTGGGCGTCTAGGGATAAAAAACGTAGGCAACGCTACCCGGCTACTGTTAGTTGTGCGGCAGGTTTAGTTCATGGTCAGTTTAGTTTCCATCCTTCCAAGAGCTAGTACTTATGTTTGCAGGGCTATGTTCTCTTGCCATTGAGAACCATAACTGTTGTGAATTTGGATTCTGGGCTCCCCCGGTGGCTACTGGTGGAATTGAACTGGTGTCTTCATCTTCTCTGTTCACCTGTTCCCATCAAGATGTGGGAGTCGCTATATAACCTTGCTGCTCTGTTAGTTGCTTGCCGGTCAACAATGTTATCAGAAGCCTCTCTGTGCTTGTTCCTGCTCCTAGACAACTACTAGATAAGTTGGACTCTTGTCCATGTTTGTTTTTGCATTTTGTTCCAGTTCACAGCTGTAGTTTCGTTACTGTGTCTGGAAAGCTCTTGTGAACGGGAATTGCCACTCTGGTGTTATGAGTTAATGCCAGAGTTTTAAAGTAATTTCTGGATGGTGTTTTTGATAGGGTTTTCAGCTGACCATGAAAGTGTCCTTTCTGTCTTCTGCTATGTAGTAAGTGGACCTCAAATTTGCTAAACCTATTTTCATACTACGTTTGTTATTTCATCTCAACTCACCGCCAATACATGTGGGGGGCCTCTGTCTCCTTTCGGGGTATTTCTCTAGAGGTGAGCTAGGACTAATATTTTCCTCTGTTAGCTTTATTTAGTCCTCCGGCTGGGCTGGGCATCTAGAATCAACGTAGGCATGCTACCCGGCCACTGCTAGTTGTGCGTTAGGTTTAGTTCATGGTCAGCTCAGTTCCCATCTTCCAAGAGCTAGTTCCTATATATGCTTATGCTATGTTCTCTTGCCATTGAGATCATGACAGTTTGACCGGCCCGCAAAGTGTTAATTGTTTGGGCTGAAGCAGGAGAAAAAGAAGTGTTGAAGGGAAATTTTTTTTTTTTTTTTTCCCCTCAGAGTTTTGCTGCCTAGCCCTTAATTGCTGTCTAGCTGCTTCTTACCTCCTCTTAACCCTTGAATGGCTCTGTGTCCACCTGTTTGTAATGGATCTTCAGAGTGTAACTGCAGGTTTGAATAATCTCGCCACGAAGGTACAAAATTTGCAAGATTTTGTTTGTCATGCACCTGTATCTGAGCCGAGAATTCCTTTGCCGGAATTTTTCTCGGGGAATAGATCCGGGTTTCAGAATTTTTGAAATAATTGCAAATTATTTTTGTCTCTGAAATCTCGCTCTGCCGGAGACCCTGCACAGCAGGTCAGGATTGTGATTTCCTTGCTCCGGGGCGACCCTCAAGACTGGGCTTTTTCATTGACACCAGGGGATCCTGCGTTGCTCAATGTGGATGCGTTTTTTCTGGCCTTGGGGTTGCTTTATGACGAACCTCATTTGGAGCTTCAGGCAGAAAAAACTTTGATGTCCCTATCTCAGGGGCAAGATGAAGCGGAAATTTACTGCCAAAGATTCCGTAAATGGTCTGTGCTTACTCAGTGGAATGAGTGCGCCCTGGCGGCGACTTTCAGAGAGGGTCTCTCTGATGCCATTAAGGATGTTATGGTGGGGTTCCCTGTGCCTGCGGGTCTGAATGAGTCCATGACAATGGCTATTCAGATCGATAGGCGTTTGCGGGAGCGCAAACCAGTGCACCATCTGGCGGTGTCCACTGAGAAGTCGCCAGAGAGTATGCAGTGTGATAGAATTCTGTCCCGAAGCGAGCGGCAGAATTTTAGACGGAAAAATGGGTTGTGTTTCTATTGTGGTGATTCTACTCATGTTATATCAGCATGCTCTAAGCGCACTAAAAAGCTTGGTAAATCTGTTTCCATTTGCACCTTACCGTCTAAATTTATTCTATCTGTGACCCTGATTTGCTCTTTGTCATCTATTACCACGGACGCCTATGTCGACTCTGGCGCCGCTTTGAGTCTTATGGATTGGTCCTTTGCCAAACGCTGTGGGTATGATTTAGAGCCTTTGGAGACTTCTATTCCTCTGAAGGGGATTGACTCCACCCCATTGGCTAATAATAAACCACAATACTGGACACAAGTAACTATGCGTATTAATCCGGATCACCAGGAGATTATTCGCTTTCTGGTGCTGTATAATCTACATGATGATTTGGTGCTAGGATTGCCTTGGCTGCAATCTCACAACCCAGTCCTCGACTGGAGAGCTATGTCTGTGTTGAGCTGGGGATGTAAGGGGGCTCATGGGGATGTACCTGTGGTTTCCATTTCATCATCCATTCCCTCTGAAATTCCTGAGTTCCTGTCTGACTATCGTGACGTCTTTGAAGAATCCAAGCTTGGTTCGTTACCTCCGCACCGAGAGTGCGATTGTGCCATAGATTTAATCCCGGGTAGTAAATACCCAAAGGGTCGTTTATTTAATCTGTCTGTGCCTGAACATGCTGCTATGCGAGAATATATAAAGGAGTCCTTGGAAAAGGGACATATTCGTCCATCGTCATCTCCCTTAGGAGCCGGTTTTTTCTTTGTGTCAAAAAAAGACGGCTCTTTGAGACCATGTATTGATTATCGGCTTTTGAATAAAATCACTGTTAAATATCAATACCCATTGCCGTTGCTGACTGATTTGTTTGCTCGCATAAAGGGGGCCAAGTGGTTCTCTAAGATTGACCTTCGTGGGGCGTATAATTTGGTGCGAATCAGGCAGGGGGATGAGTGGAAAACCGCATTTAATACGCCCGAGGGCCACTTTGAGTATTTAGTGATGCCTTTTGGTCTTTCTAATGCTCCGTCAGTTTTCCAGTCCTTTATGCATGATATTTTTCGCGATTATTTGGATAAATTTATGATTGTGTATCTGGATGATATTCTGATTTTTTCGGATGACTGGGACTCTCATGTCCAGCAAGTCAGGAGGGTTTTTCAGGTTTTGCGGTCTAATTCTTTGTGTGTGAAGGGTTCTAAGTGTGTTTTTGGGGTACAGAGGATTTCCTTTTTGGGATATATTTTTTCCCCCTCTTCCATTGAAATGGATCCTGTCAAGGTTCAAGCTATTTGTGATTGGACGCAGCCCTCTTCTCTTAAGAGTCTTCAGAAATTTTTGGGCTTTGCTAACTTTTATCGTCGATTTATTGCTGGTTTTTCGGATATTGCTAAGCCATTGACCGATTTGACTAAGAAGGGTGCTGATGTTGCTGATTGGTCCCCTGATGCTGTGGAGGCCTTTCGGGAGCTTAAGCGCCGTTTTTCCTCTGCCCCTGTGTTGCGTCAGCCTGATGTTGCTCTACCTTTTCAGGTTGAGGTCGACGCTTCTGAGATCGGAGCTGGGGCAGTGTTGTCGCAGAAAAGTTCTGACTGCTCCGTGATGAGGCCTTGTGCCTTCTTTTCCCGTAAATTTTCGCCCGCTGAGCGGAATTATGATGTTGGGAATCGGGAGCTTTTGGCCATGAAGTGGGCTTTTGAGGAGTGGCGCCATTGGCTTGAGGGGGCCAGACATCAGGTGGTGGTATTGACTGACCACAAAAATTTGATTTATCTTGAGACCGCCAGGCGCCTGAATCCTAGACAGGCGCGCTGGTCATTATTTTTCTCTCGGTTTAATTTTGTGGTGTCATACCTACCGGGTTCTAAGAATGTTAAGGCGGATGCCCTTTCTAGGAGTTTTGAGCCTGACTCGCCTGGTAACTCTGAGCCCACAGGTATCCTTAAGGATGGAGTGGTATTGTCAGCCGTTTCTCCAGACCTGCGGCGGGCCTTGCAGGAGTTTCAGGCGGAGAGACCTGATCGTTGCCCACCTGATAAACTGTTTGTTCCTGATGATTGGACCAGTAGAGTCATCTCTGAGGTTCATTCTTCTGCGTTGGCAGGTCATCCTGGCATTTTTGGTACCAGGGATTTGGTGGCAAGGTCCTTCTGGTGGCCTTCCCTGTCACGAGATGTGCGAGGCTTTGTGCAGTCTTGTGACGTTTGTGCTCGGGCCAAGCCTTGTTGTTCTCGGGCTAGTGGATTATTGTTGCCCTTGCCTATTCCTAAGAGGCCTTGGACGCACATCTCGATGGATTTTATTTCAGATCTGCCTGTTTCTCAGAAGATGTCTGTCATCTGGGTGGTGTGTGACCGTTTTTCTAAGATGGTCCATTTGGTTCCTCTGCCCAAGTTACCTTCTTCTTCCGAGTTGGTTCCTCTGTTTTTTCAAAATGTTGTTCGTTTGCATGGTATTCCTGAGAATATCGTTTCTGACAGAGGGACCCAGTTCGTGTCTAGATTTTGGCGGGCATTCTGTGCTAGGATGGGCATAGATTTATCTTTTTCGTCCGCTTTCCATCCTCAGACGAATGGCCAGACCGAGCGGATTAATCAGACCCTGGAGACATATCTGAGGTGTTTTGTGTCTGCTGACCAGGATGATTGGGTTGCTTTTTTGCCATTGGCGGAGTTCGCTCTCAATAATCGGGCCAGCTCTGCCACTTTGGTGTCCCCGTTTTTCTGTAATTCGGGGTTTCATCCTCGATTTTCCTCTGGTCAGGTGGAATCTTCGGATTGTCCTGGAGTGGATGCTGTGGTGGAGAGATTGCATCAGATCTGGGGGCAGGTGGTGGACAATTTGAGGTTGTCCCAGGAGAAGACTCAGCTTTTTGCCAACCGCCACCGTCGTGTTGGTCCTCGGCTTTCTGTTGGGGATTTGGTGTGGTTGTCTTCTCGTTTTGTCCCTATGAGGGTCTCTTCTCCTAAGTTTAAGCCTCGGTTTATCGGCCCGTATAAGATATTGGAGATTCTTAACCCTGTTTCCTTCCGTTTGGACCTCCCTGCATCCTTTTCTATTCATAACGTTTTTCATCGGTCATTATTGCGCAGGTATGAAGTACCGGTTGTGCCTTCCGTTGAGCCTCCTGCTCCGGTGTTGGTTGAGGGTGAGTTGGAGTACGTTGTGGAGAAAATCTTGGACTCTCGTGTTTCCAGACGGAGACTCCAGTATCTGGTCAAGTGGAAGGGATACGGCCAGGAGGATAATTCTTGGGTGAATGCATCTGATGTTCATGCCTCCGATCTGGTTCGTGCCTTTCATAGGGCCCATCCTGATCGCCCTGGTGGTTCTGGTGAGGGTTCGGTGCCCCCTCCTTGAGGGGGGGGTACTGTTGTGAATTTGGATTCTGGGCTCCCCCGGTGGCTACTGGTGGAATTGAACTGGTGTCTTCATCTTCTCTGTTCACCTGTTCCCATCAAGATGTGGGAGTCGCTATATAACCTTGCTGCTCTGTTAGTTGCTTGCCGGTCAACAATGTTATCAGAAGCCTCTCTGTGCTTGTTCCTGCTCCTAGACAACTACTAGATAAGTTGGACTCTTGTCCATGTTTGTTTTTGCATTTTGTTCCAGTTCACAGCTGTAGTTTCGTTACTGTGTCTGGAAAGCTCTTGTGAACGGGAATTGCCACTCTGGTGTTATGAGTTAATGCCAGAGTTTTAAAGTAATTTCTGGATGGTGTTTTTGATAGGGTTTTCAGCTGACCATGAAAGTGTCCTTTCTGTCTTCTGCTATGTAGTAAGTGGACCTCAAATTTGCTAAACCTATTTTCATACTACGTTTGTTATTTCATCTCAACTCACCGCCAATACATGTGGGGGGCCTCTGTCTCCTTTCGGGGTATTTCTCTAGAGGTGAGCTAGGACTAATATTTTCCTCTGTTAGCTTTATTTAGTCCTCCGGCTGGGCTGGGCATCTAGAATCAACGTAGGCATGCTACCCGGCCACTGCTAGTTGTGCGTTAGGTTTAGTTCATGGTCAGCTCAGTTCCCATCTTCCAAGAGCTAGTTCCTATATATGCTTATGCTATGTTCTCTTGCCATTGAGATCATGACACATAACACTAGAGGTAAGGACCATCCTGATGGGGTGCACCTTGTCGTGGTGGGTTGGCTTTTATACTCTTGATCAAAATAGATCTAAATACTAAATACCCTACATTATTATTATTATTTACAAGCAAATGTGCTCCTATACATTGTGTTTACAGTATTAGGCCACGTTCACACGTTCAGTATTTGGTTAGTTTTTGACATCAGTATTTGATCAGTTTTTTACTCTAGCTAAAGCCAGGAGTGGAACAATCAGAGGAAAAGTATAATAGAAACATATGCACCACTTCTGGATTTCTCACCACTCCTGGTTTTGGCTTGCAAATACTGATGTGAAATACTGACCAAATATTGAACTTATGCGTGTGGCCTAAGCGATTGAACAATTGCAGTTTCAAGACCTCTAAAGGACAAAAAAAAGCTTTTAAGAAAAAGTTTAAAAAATGAAAAAACATTAAAATTTGAAGTACACACCCCTTTCCCTCAGTAAAAATAAAATAAATATACAGTATATGGCATCAATGTGTCCGTAAAATTATGGCAATCAAAATATAATTAAACCATATAGTTAAACGCATAACGAAAAGAAATCAAAACTGCAAAATTACGCTTTTTTAGTCACTTCTCCTTCATAAAAAAATGTAATAAAAAAAATCAAAATGTTATACCTACCTAAACTGGAATCAGTAAAACTGCTAACTGGCCACCCAAAAAAACACGAACTCGGCTGAATCGGCGAAAAAATACAATTGTTGCGGGTTTTGGAACATGGTAATAGAAACCAGAACAATTTTTTCTACAACCTGATTATTTTTCCACCACTTCAGTAAAAAAATTAAAAAATGCAAATTTAGTACTGCCGTAATCGTACTTCAGAGTAATTTGTACCACAGAACGAACGGCATAAAAATAAAATCCAAAAAAACATGGCAGAATAGCATTTAATTGTCACAACTTGACCGCCCTTGGAATTTTTTTTAAATGCACCATCTAGCCTGACCCTGTGGACTGTATAAAGTATATACCACGCATTAGGTGACATTGACATCCTAGCACGATGATGTATTATAAGTTACCACAGCGTTTTTCCATGTGGTAGTGGTACAGAACACGTGACCCTGGTTGCACAGGTACTATGTCTGTGTGTATAGAGATGCTATAGCCAGGCTTGGACTGGCCCACAGGAGAACAGGAGAATCCTTCGGTGGGCCACCACCCTCTTATATGAGCAGTACTTGGCACAATATACATGAATCACTATGTACAGACAAAGGCGGCATCTTATTCATTTATTAATCTACTCAGTCCATTGTTATATAAGTCTGTGATTGAGAATAATGTCACATTTACATGCAGCGCCCCAGAGTCCTGGTCGTTGCAGTACTGACGCTCCGCCACTAAGGGGAGTGATGGTACGTCTGATGGCACTTAAGGAGTTCACCTGACCAGGTATCACAGTCACACTTTACACTTCACATTCTGGCCACCAGGGGGAGCAAAGGGTTCTATGTATTAGGCCACTCCTCACACTCTGGTAAAACTGGGGGCTGTATAGGAAGTTAGTCAGAAGCTGACTGGGTTGGAACCAGGCAACATCCTGTGGCAGAGGGTGTTGCGGGGGGAAGATTCAGGGGGGTCTCTGTCAGGAGTGGGATCCTGACAGTGGCCTAGCGAACAGAACAGAACATTACGGAGCCGCACCTGCACTCGAATGCGGTGGCATCCTAAGGAAGGAAAAGAAGTGAGGTTTATCGTGGAGAAGTGAGAAACGAGATCGCAGCAAAAAGGAGATAAAGCCAGTAGGAGTCGTGCCGTAAGATCGAGGCAACATCCTACTGAGGCGCGTAGCCGGTGGCCGGAACGCCGAGGAAGTATTAGGCTCCAAGCAATACTTCAAACAGCAGCAGGACAGTTAATTTTAGGTTGGCTGTCTCACCTAAATCACCTAAGCAGACATAGGGGGCAATTGTGGGAGAGGGGCGACACTAGGGTCCCGGAAGAACTCCAGGCCTACCCGTCATACGGGTGCGTCCTATCCATATCATCTGGGGGACGGAAAGAACATCAGAAACAGACACAACAGTTGTGAGGACTATCCCGTGGTGCTCAGCAGGGAGGTACTACAACACACAGGCGCTAGAAGGTAGGCACTGATTTCCACCTGCGAAGGGAACTCCGGATGTGCCTTCGGACCGGCCGGTCTCAGACAGCCCTGTTAGCAGTGCTCTGGATTGAGGATCCCGAAGCCTTCAGTAAAGAGGTAAAGAGACTGCAACCCTGTGTCCTCGTTATTCATTACGACCTGCACCACGCACCATCATCTTATCTTTCATTAGACGCCCCTTAGCAGGGTCACGGACCGGGTCTAGCCACCGTGACGACCCCAGAACCGAGACAGAGAGGCCCGGTACCGAGTACCCCACGGCCCTGCGTTTGGGGTTGCTCCATACATGTAGCTAAGAAGTGGGGTCCTGGAGTTGGTTACTGGTGGGCCCTTGGCATCCCAGTCCGACAGTGACTACAGCTCTTCGGACTTCTGTCCAGTGTAGTCATCAAGTAGTTAAAAACATGTCTGTAAACATGTTACAGTTTAATGACACCACTGTGACAAGTTTCAGATCAACACTTTCCCCATGTCCAGGAAAGGGTGGGTCACATTTAGGGGTTTCCTGAACTTTTTATAGCTTGATTGGCAACACAGATACATGATCATGGGCACCCCAGAGAATCCTCCTTTGTAACACCATGGTTCCGACACAACACTGCATTTTGTTATGCAAGGTTTCCTTTTATACAGTAGTTTGTGTACTTTAAAGGGAACCTGAGAGCAGGTTTTTAGACCCTAAGGCTTCTTTCACACTAGCGTGGGGCTCGGCCCGTCGCTGTGCGTCGGGCCGACGTTCCCGACGCTAGCGTTGTCTCCGCTGCACAACGGGGGCAGCGGATGCATTTTTCCAGCGCATCCGCTGCCCCATTGTGAGGTGCAGGGAAGTGCGAGGAGGTGGGGGCGGAGTTCTGGCCGCGCATGCACGGTCGGAAAAAGCGGACCGTCGTGAGCAAAAAACGTTACATGTAGCGTTTTTTGCTCCGGACGGTCCGCCACTGCACAACGCATCCGTCGCACGACGGGTGCGACGTGTGGCAATCCGTCACAATGCGTCGCTTAATGTAAATCAATGGTGAAAAAACGCATCCTGCAAACACTTTTGCAGGATGCGTTTTTTCGGCAAAATGACGCATTGTGAAGGAATGCAGTTAACGCTTGTGTGAAAGTAGCCTAAGCTATTGTCATCTACGTACAGCATCAGATGTCCATTCCTTTGTATTATAAGTCCCTATCTCTGTTTTTTTTAGAAACCCCTCAGTGAATGGAGCTTGCAAGTGCATGAGACTTGGCCATGTCCTCACCGGCCTCTCTCCCTCTGTCTCCTCCCATCACCAGCCTCCTGTCCATGACTGACACGTAACTTCTCTGTGACCTGATCCCTCACCAGAGATCTTGCACAGGCGGCGTCAATCCTGGGGGCAGCACATGCGCAGAGCAATAATCTGGACTTTGCTGCGCATGCACCTGTCCCCCGGGAATGACGGCTCTCTTGCAAGATATTGGGATGGAGACAACATTATGGAGAAGACAGGAGATCGGCACAAGCTATCATCGATATTTTCCTAGAAAATAGAGTCACGGATTTATAATAAAAAGGAATGGACAGCATCAACATTTCTGATGCTTTACACAAATGATGTTAATTTTGGGTGTAAAACCCTGCTGCAGGGTCCCTTGTTTAATATACTTGGCAATTAGTTACTCTTCATGGTATCACAAAACCCATTATTAATTAAAATAAAGACACGAAGCCTCAAGTTGGAAATCAATGGCCGTGGTGTTTATTCAGAGTGACGTGAAATTAATTGAATATTACAAATAAATATCTTAATAAATAAATTAATACCAAGAATTTCATAAGTTAATTAAATAATACCAATAAATAACTGAAACAATCCACCCAATATTTGGGCGATTTTACCCTCAAATAAACAACCACGACAAGGAAAGGAACATAAAATAAAATAGGGAGGGCGGGTGGGATCTTCTCTCTTCATAAACGATGGGAGGAACACTGAGGGAAAACTGAATATTTATAGACAGAAATCTTCCCGTTTTTTTACAGCTGACCAATAAAAATGCATAAAAAAAGCACCAACCAGAACCAAAAATATCCAGCTCGTGTTACCACAGCTTTACACATTGACCAATTAACCCTAAAAATTCATATCAGAAGCCATCTGTATAGAAACATAAAATAATATTAAAGTAAGAAATGAACCAAAAAAAAACTGCAGGGTCTGTGTTCCCGTGAGACCTCCCCGAATACTTGCTTCAGGGGAGGGCTTCCATTCCTCGCTGCATTGTAAAGAATTTTTGAGAATTATCCAGTATTAGCAATTTACATTGATTCTCCATAAAATTACCCACATAATAAATAGTGTGCCCTTGTGTCATAAAATCAGCTATAATCCATGGATTTATCAAGATATCTGAAGGTTTTGTGTGGTGTCTAGCACCAAAATATTAGCAGCAGATCCTTTAAGGTTCTTTTACAGGAATTGACCAGCAACACTAAAGAACCGCTGTGCATGACAGTGCGGCAAACGCTGAATCTGATCGGTTAGAGAGCTATGGTTCCCAAGCTGTCAGATGACAACGTGAGCCCGCAGCTGTGGCCGGAGGTAAAAAGTTTACCTCCTGTCACAGGCGTCAGCTCATGGGATGGCTACTCCGATCAGCCTATGCCTGCTGTCACTGATAACTGCGAGAGCAGAAGCGGCTGATGGGTGTATTCATCAGTCGGCGCCTGTGATTAAAAATATATACCATATATACTCGTGTATAAACCGAGTTTTTCAGCATCTTTTTTTGTGCTGAAAACACCCCCCCTCGGCTTATACACGAGTCACGGTACAAAAAGCCGGTGGGGGAGGGGGCGATGGAGCAGCGGGTAACAGGAGCTGGCGCACACATCATACTCCCCTACCTGCATGCCCTTGGTGCTGGCACTGCATCTCGTTCCAGCCGCCGGCGCCTTCCTACAGCTCTTCCTGCTGAGCGATAACGTGGTACCGCTCATTAAGGTGATGAATATGGACGCGTCTCCACTCCCATAGGCGTGGAGCGCATATTCATTACCTTAATGAACGGTACCATGTGATCGCTCGGCAGGAAGAGTTGTAGGAAGGCGCCGGCGGCTGGAACGAGGTGCAGTGCCAGCACTGAGGACGCGCAGGTAGGTGAGTAGGATGATTTTATTTTTTTTTTATAGGAAACATACTCACAGGGATAGGGGATAAGGAGGCATGCATACAGGGACAGAATGGGGGAGGCGATGCATACATGTGACACCCCAGGAGTTTGGTTGTCACAGTGGTATTGCCTTCCTCAAGGGGAGGGTGATGCCATGCCTGGAAGCGAGGAAAGATCCCTTTAACAGGTAACACATACATACAACACTGTCCTGACTCCAGGCCAGAAGGGGGAGCTCTGATCCAGTTTGTGGGTGGCTTCCCTTGATATATTCTGGCTGGAGGAGGAGTTAGGCAGTCAGTCTAGAGAAGAGCTGGAGCCATGCAGACATGAGGTTCTGCAGCTCCTGACAGAGCAGTCTTGAGGAAAGCTGGGGCCATGCAGGCATGAGGTTCTGCAGCTCCTGGAAAGAGCAGAAAGAGAGACAGAGCAGGCTGTGAGAGACTGTGAGGGGAGAAGAGGCAAAAGAGAGGAAATATACTGGGAGTGGAGCTGCAAGAGAGAGCTCACTCCAGAATCAGCGCAAGAAACCGGTGGCCGGAAGACCGAGGTTGTGGGGGTAACTGTATGCCCCACAGAAGAAACCGGCAGGCAGGAGATTTCAAATCTCCTGGCCACCATTACATCCGAAGGCACAGCAGCACATAGAGCCTGGACTCATCATAGAGACACCTGTAAAAAGGCTCAAGTTGCCTGCCATGCGGGTATTGTCCTACGTATAGGACAGCGAGAGAGAGGACCTTGTGTGAAGCCTCAGGCAGCAAGGGACGCACACTACAGCGCAGTAAGGAAGGCTTCCAACTCCACCTGGCTAGAGGGATTCCGAATCGCTTCCAGGCCGGACGGACCTCACCATCACCTGTGATCCGTACCCTAGACTGTGGCTGAACACCACCAGTAAAAGATAAATCGACTGCTACCTTGTTTCCTCTCATTCTTTCTGGCATCACACCATCTATCATCTTTGCCACTACACTGGGAGCCCTGGGGACTAAGCTTCACCTGTGGGAAGCCATACCATCCCTGCTGCAATAACATCATCCCCAGAGGACCCCTTTAAGCAGCACCGGTCATCCCTGACCGAATACCACAGGTGGCGTCACGAACATTCTTTATTCAAAACAATCCTTTTAAAGACCTTCCCTTTAACTTGGACACCCAGGGCCACGGACCGGGTCACTGCCACCATGACTACCCCTTTAGCAACCACCGGACCGGTACCGAGTACCCCTAGGCCCTAATGGGCGCTCCATACAGGGACGGAACGGGGGAGGCATTCATACCAGGACAGGGAAGAGGGAGGCATGCATACAGGGATGGAACGGGGGAGGCATGCACACAGAGACGGAATGGGGGAGGCATGCATACCAGAACAGGGAAGGGGGAGGCATGCATACAATGACAGGGACAGAGGAGGCATGCAGACAGGGACAGGGATTGGGAGGCATTCATACCAGGACAGGGAAGGGGGAGCCATGCATAGCAGGACAGGGATGAGGGGACAATGCATACCCGGCTTATACTTGAGTCAATAAGCTTACCCAGTTATCCGTGGCAAAGTAGGTGCCTCGGCTTATACTCGGGTCGGCTTATACTCGAGTATATACGGTATATATTTTTTAAATTATGTGGGTTCCCCTGTATTTTTTATATACAGCCAGGCAAAACTGACAACTGCAGGCTTCAACCCTCAGCTGTCAGCTTTAGCAAGGCTGGTTATCAAGAACAGAGGGGTTCCCACATGTTTTTTTTTAATTATTTAAGCAAATAATTTAAAAAACCAACTAAAGAAGACAGATGGGGGCTGGTATTCTCAGGCTGGTAAGTGGCCATGGACATTTGATAAGGGACCATGGATATGCCCTCCTGCAAGACAATGACCTAAAGCACACATTCAAAAGTACACAGGAATGGTTGAAAAATAAAAATTGGACTGTTTTAAAATTGAGTCCTGACCTCAATCCCATTCAAAAATCTTTGTGGTGAGCTGAAGCCTGCCATTGGGGCTGCACTATGCTGTGTGTGGGGGGACAGCACTATACTGTGTGGGGGGGCTGCATTATACTGAGTGGGGGGATGCACTATGCTGTGTGTGTGGGGACTGCACTACACTGTGTGCGTGTGGAGGGGCTGCATTTTACTGTGTGGGGAGCTGCACTATACTGTGTGTCTGCATTATACTGTGTGTGGGAGGCTGCATTATACACTATGAGGGGGCTACATTATACTGTGTGTGGGGCTGCTGTATCCTGTGAGGGGGGCTGCATTATACTCTGAGGGGGCTGCAGTATACTCTGAGGGGGGCTGCAGTATACTCTGAGGGGGCTGCATTATACTCTGAGGGGGCTGCATTATACTCTGAGGGGGCTGCAGTATACTCTGAGGGGGGCTGCCGTATACTCTGAAGGAGCTGCATTATACTCTGAGGGGGGCTGCATTATACGGTGTGTATGGGGTTGCATTTTCCTTAATTAGAGGGCTGCATTATACTCTATGAGGGTGGCTGCAATATACTCTGAGGGGGGCTGCATTATACTCTATCAAGGACCATGGGGAGTGCATTATACTATATGTACTATATGGGACCTGCATTATACTGTATTGAGGACTATCTGTCCCCATCATTCTTCCTCAGCCAGTGTAAAGAAACTCGGGAACAAGAGTCAAATGACTTCAATATTGTCGATCGCGCTCGTTTAACGGCGTGAACTAAGTGCATGTAAATACAACCGAAATGTTTATGTGTGATAGTGCACTATGTGAGTATTTGGGGCCCCACTTTAAACTTTTGCCCAAGGCCCCACTTTGTCTAAAACCGTCCCTGCTCTACTCCCTACCTCATGCTGCTCTCAGAATTCATTGCTAAAACCAGCTGACAGATTCCCATTAAAAAATAATAATAATCTTTATTTTTATATCGTGCTGACATATTCCGCAGCAAATGCTAATACATTATAGTCTGATTATTGCAAATAAAGAAAAAAATAAGTGAACCTCTGTGTTACTGACTTCTCCAAGAGCTACAGTAAATGGCAGATGAGATTAAATGTGTAGTTTTCACAAAACACAACACAAAACCTGGTTACTGACAAGTCATTTCTTCACAGTCACTTCATAACATAATGTGGCAGAACATAACAAGGCTTCTTTACCGGCGGACTACACTTCAAGGATGCATTACATGGAAAGCGGGGTGCTCTTCTTTCAGATTCTTATTTCCTATCAAAATATTATTCATTTTAGAAACATTTGGATTAAATACTTTTTACACCAATTATCTTTTTAGTTTTTTTTTGTTGTTTTATAATAAACAGCAACTGCAAGAAACATAAAATTTGTGGCGTGAGTCAACAAAAAGTAGCATTCCCTCTTAGGTGGGTCACATTTTATACAGGGCAATACCTCTCTCTACTGGTGAAAGTGAGGCAAAACACTGCAGATGTTATATGTCACATTGGTAAAAGGAAAAAAAACGTTTTGGTACCGTGTTAGTGAGTTAAAAAAAAGATTGATTGTTCTCAGTGGGAGAAACAAAACAATAATCTTGTAGTTATGATACCTTTTGATGGCCAACATAAATTAAATATGTGATGCTACAAAGCAAGCTTTCAAGACTTCTCAAGTCTCTTCGTCAATCATAGTATACTGTAGCATGATACTCTACTATACCGTACCTGATGAGATTTCTAGAAATCCCGTGTCCACTATGCATGTGCGCCTGTGGATCACCCGCAGACACTAACATGCGGTGCGTCTTTCCAGACTGCAACATGTCAATTTCTATTGTGGAGACGCGAGTGTCTGCAACAGAAATGTAATCAATAGAATGCATTTGATGTGGTAAATCCACACGGTTCAGTGAACACATGCGGATGCACCTGTATTCAATAGAATACAGCATTTTGGAGTCCAAAGCGTTGCTAGTTCCGGATCGTTCGCACATGGCCTTAGGATACCTTCCTACGATGAGCTTTTGATGTTGCAGATTTTCTGCACTGATTATTTAAATTAGGTCTCTTGCGATTTGTTACGCCGGCTACTCGCGCGCCTTCTGAGCACTGCCCTACTCACAGTGTGGTTTGCTCTGCTCCACCGAGCACCTGACCATCTCTCTGAGCTGCCTTGTACTTCACTTCCAGCTCTGCTGATTGTGGGTCATGGGGGGGGGGGGGGTGCAGCTGAACTCTGTAGGAATTTGTAAGTAATTTTAAGTATCAGTAAGGAAAGGAAAAAAGTTCCAGCACCAGGTGTTTCTTCATTAAAATCTTCAATATTTTATTTTTATGTCAAGAATAAAACATCATTCCTACATCGTTATCGTTATGATGTAGGAATTTGTATCCATTCTGTCCTGGAGACATCTGCTTCCCTGGCCTGTCTCCTGCCAAGAGGTGATATATCAGGAGACTGCATCCTCCATTCCTCACCTGTACTTAGGTTCCTAGTAGCTCAGTCTCTAGCTTCCTGAATTGGCATATTCTTGTTTTGTCTCACCAGTTATCGACCCGGCTTGCCTTCTCATTTATCCTGATGTCTCCATTCCTGACCTTGGCTACGAATTTTGAACTTGTGCTGCTCATTGCTTCTGGTCGCCTTTGCTGGTCAAGGACATTCTTGACTTTGTAACTGCTTGTCCACAGTGCACCACAAACAAGTCCACCAGGAACAAGCCTACTGCCCACATTCAGTCCCTGACGGTCCCTTCTGCTACCTGGCAGAACATAACCATTGATTTCATCACAGACCTGCGTCTCTATGAGGATTGCAACAACATCTGGGTCATGGTGGATCGGTTTTCCAAGAAGGCTCACTTCATTCCTCTGGTCGACATTCCCTCAGCTTCCAAACTCGCTATACAGTTCTTTTAACAAGTGTTTTGTCTCTATGATCTTCCTTTCCACATTGTCTCAGATTGTGGGGTCGAGTTCACTTCCAAATTATGGAGAGCTCTGTGCAAGTTATTGGATTTTCAGCTAGATTTTTCCACTGCATATCAACTGCAGACTAACTGGCCAGTGGAACGGGTCAATCAGAGTCTCGAGGCCTACCTTCGCCATTCTATCTCTGCCCATCACGATGACTGGGTACAACTACTCCCCTTGGCAGAGTTTTCCTACAACAACCATGTTGGATAGTCATCGGAGCATCTTGATCCTTCATGGTATACGCCCAGAATCCTCAACTGCACTCTCCTATGTCTGCTTCATCCTGGGTACAAGCAGCTGATTCCTCATACAATGACTTCTTCCAGATCTGATGGTAAACTCAGGCCTCCCAACTTAATGCCTCGGATTAAGTCTCATGAGGATAAGAAGAGAGGTTCACCGCCTCAGCATCACCTTGGAGACAAAGTCTGGCTGTCATCCCGGAATATTCGCCTGAAGGTGCTTGTCACGGTTTTATGCCTCAGTGTGTCTGGAATTCAGTTACTGACAGCTCAGCAGTCGAATCTGGTACAGAGGCGTGCTGAAACTGTCAATACTTTGATTGAGCTGTCAGTGTGTTGACTGACAGCTCAGCTGTCTCCAGGTGTTCATTGTCCCAGGTGATTGCCAGGCTACTTAACTGGGCTGTTTCTCCCAGAATACTGTAGAGACTATATGGCCCCTTAGTGTGTCTAAGGCAGTGGCACAGATACCCAGGTAGGATCAGAGACAGGTATACAGTAGTCAGTACGCACCCGGAAGAAGTGACAGTGAAACGTACGTTGGGGTGAGGGGGAAGCGCCATCTGTCCACTCTTTGTTCTCCTGCTCCAGCGTTAGGTATTATACCTTGTTTCTTTTGTATTCATTCATGTACTGACTACTGTATACCTGTCTCTGATCCTACTTGGGTATCTGTGCCAATGCCTTAGACACATTAATGGGCCATATAGTGTCTTCACTATCCTATATTCTATATGTATTATACATTCTACATATACTGACACAAACAGACTTACTAAACCAGTAGTCCAAAGAAGCGAACCATAGTATAAAACATACAAGTTTTTTGTAGAAATCTTAAAATGTACATGACATAAAATACAAAGAAACAAAAAATGTCCAGTAGGGGAGGCCCTGGAATCGGCATTAATGGCTATATAAATCCAAGATAGTAAATATGCAGCTCCAAGACATCAGATAAATAATTCCCAATATGTAGTGGATATTAATCCATTCTAAAACAAAATAAACTGGAACTGAAGGGACACTAGCACAAAAAGACCTGCCCAGTGGTGATCCTAAGTAATCCGCAGTAAGAAGAGCACATAAAGAAGTATGAATGTTAACCTTATACCTGTAATACCGCAAGACAGCGACCAGAGCCAAGACTGTGCACGAGACTCCCCCTCACCCCAACGTACGTTTCGCCTTTAGCTTCTTCCAGGGTGCGTTTCTTCTTGTGATGCTGTCCTCCTTTTTGCTTCATGTGGATGATGCGTCCCTACGTCGTCCACACAGTCTCCCCGGCTTCGTGCTCCTGCCCTGAATAGTGCAGAGTATAAAGTCCTGCAGTGCGCATGCTCTGGGTCTCTGTGACCTTTCCTGGTGCCTGTGTAGAGACCGCAGGTAAAGAAGGATGCAGGGACAAATAGGAGCCAGAAAGCAAATAGCGTTTTTAACTTTCTTTTTAACTTCCAACCAAAAAAAGATAACAAACGTTTTCCACGCAGGGAACTTATATACAAGAACACAATCTCGCAGTAAATCCCAATTATTATATGGCCGCCCTGAACTACACCCGTAGAACGCGGCAGCGCCTCACTAGTGACTCCCTACTAAGATAAAGTCAACAATGGTCACTTATCAGTGCTGGTTCAGCGATGTAGTCCTGACGGGGAGGCTCCGACAACGCCGTAGTCCTGATGGCGGAGGAAGGAGGTGTCTTCTGGCGACGGGCCCAGGCGTAGAGTCGAGTCCAGAATGTCTTTTGCGGTGCTGCGTTCCCTCCTGCAGGCGGACGTTGATCCGAGGTAACAGCCTCCCAGTCCAGAGAAGAGTCTTTTTGAGGAGGATTAGGAGAATAATCAGTATCAGTCACAGCTGAGACGAAACCATGCGAGTCTGTAGCACTCTCTGGCAAGGTGTTCTCAGGGAGCGCGGTAATACTGTCCCTGAGCTGGTCAGCACTACCCCTCTGCCTGGGGGGTCGCTGACGATGAATGCGTCTCTTTTTGGGGGCTCCAGTAATTGCCCGCAGTGTCTGTTGCACGTTTTTCCCCCTGCTTCCTGCAAGTCTCACTGCGGCCTGCACACTCACAGCAACTGCGCTGCAGTTTCCTCTCCTCAGAGATTTCCCGCGCTTCTCTGCCCCTGCTTTCGCGCGTTTTGCTTTTTATCCTCTCCTCTCCCTGCGTCACTCTGCCTCCTGTCACATGAGCCTGGCTTCCCATGCACCCCTCAAATCCGTCCCCCGGAACCCCGACTCCCGGCAACAATGGTTCCACCCGTCTGCACAGCTCACCAGGTCCCTGTCCCCTACATTCCCCCACCCTGTATGCTCGCCAGTCCCTGGGCGAGGCCTTCGCACTGACAGGTCGCCCACCTGACGGATTGTTCCACACTTGGGTCTGTCTAGTGTGTAAGTCAGGACTGTAGCGAGTTGGGGGTCTACCGGCAGTAGAACGTTCAGAACGTCGTGGCTCGGGTCCTTGTGTAGGGGGTGTTGGGGGAATGTCGTCAGCGGAAGGGTGACTGGTCAGGGGTAGTGTAGTAGTCGAGATAGGGGGAGTATTTTGACGCCGTTCTTCTTCTTCATCATCTTCTTCATCCCACCAATGGTTGTTGGGGGACTCAGTCGTAGGTGGCTCTTCCCTGATTGCGGATTCCGGGGTGTCCGAGTCAACAGAGCGACACAACCGGAGCATGTTGCGATGAAGAATGCGAGTACCTGTACTTCCGAGGGCCTCAGACTGCACTTCATATACAGGTCCATGCGGGTCTATACGGCGAAGCACCCGATAGGGTGTTTTTTCCCAACGATGGTCTAACTTGTTTTGCGGTCTTTGCTCTCGAACGAGTACTCGATCACCTGGCCGGAACTCTGGGGGTTTTGCTGTAGGGGTGCTCCGATGCTCCACTTCCCGAATTCGAGTGTGTACCAGTCGGTGTAAGGTCTGCAGCCGATGCCGATGATCACGCACCCACGAAGCCATCCCTGTTCGGGGGCCTTCTTCCTCCGAAGACAGTTCCAGATCTGTCATGCCTTTTCCTGGGCGCCCAAAGACCACTTCATACGGGGTGCGTCCGGTGACTTGATGAACTCTATTGTTGTAGACCCACACTAGGTCAGACACGTACTCCGGCCAGCGGGCCTTCTGATCTTGTTCTAGCGCACGCAGCATTTGAAGCAAAGTCCGGTTAAACCGCTCACAAGCCCCATTTCCCTGGGGATGATACGGTGTGGTGCGTGACTTATCAATGCCGTAGAGGCGATGCAGCTCTTCCATGACCTTGCCCAAGAAACAGGCGCCTTGATCCGAATGTATTCGCCTCGGACAGCCGTAAACTTGAATAAAGTTCTTACAGATAGCGCTCGCCGCCGACTCAGCTGTCTGATCACGGGTAGGGATGACTACCGCGAATTTTGAAAAATGATCTACCATAACGAGGCAGTGTTCGTAGCCTTGATGCGCTGCTCCAATGGTAATGTAGTCTATCATTAATACTTCAAAAGGGGCAGACGTCGTGATGCTCTGCACAGGCGCCCTTTCCTCCGGTGACTTGGTTAGCTCACATTGTCGACATTGTCTACAGGCAGTTTGTACTTCCGCAAGCAGCCGAGGATGATAGAACCGAGTTTGCAGCCACTTAAACGTCCTCTTCACTCCGAAGTGTGCCCCGGACTCATGAGCTTCTTTAGCAACTGCGGCCACCACAGGCCCTGGTAAGACCATCTGCCAGGTCGGCTCAGAATCTGCCAGAGCCATGGTTAAGTGGCATAAGAGCCCGTCCTGAAGAGTTAGGCGCTCCCACTGCCGCAGAAGAAGGTTCAGATCTGACGGGAGAATTTGTCCAGGGGTTCTCATGGGCAATAGACCATTCGTTATCCACTGTCGCAATGGAGCTAGTTCCTGGTCTTCCTGTTGTAGCCGTATCCATTCGTCCCGACTCTGAACCAACAGTCCTGCAGCCGTTCCGTTCCCGGTCTGTTCCCGGCTCACAGCCGTCTGAGCAGCGCCCCCGATGGCGTAGGGGATTTCTTCTCCCTCCAGCTCCTCATCTCGGTTAGTTCTTGGGGGATTTTTCCGCAGACGAGATAATGCGTCAGCATGAACATTCTCCGCTCCTCGCTTGTAAAGGATACGGTATCTGTACTTGGCCATCCGGGCTACCCAGCGCTGTTCTAGGGCACCCAATTTCGCATTTTCCAGATGTGCCAATGGGTTGTTATCCGTGCGTATCAGCACCTCGGAACCGGCCAGGTACTCAGCGAACCGCTCCGTCATAGCCCACACCACGGCCAGCAGCTCCACCTTGAAAGAACTGTAATTGTCTGGGTTCAACTCAGAGTCATGAAGAGACCGACTCGCATAGGCGATCACTCTCTCCCGCCCATCCTGAACCTGAGACAACACAGCCCCCAATCCCTGAGAGCTGCCGTCGGTGTGTAGGATGAACGGTTGCGAAAAGTCCGCATAAGCCAACACCGGCGGCTCCATGAGAGCTGTCTTCAAGTCCCGGAACGCTGCTTCTTGTGGCTCCTGCCATTGTATCTTCTTTCCCCGTTCCTTGGGGGAGCTTCCTTTCAGCAGGACTTGTAGATTGTGAGAACGGCGAGCAAAATTCTTCACGAAGCGCCGGTAGTACCCAGCGAGGCCCAAGAACGCCCGTACATCTTTAGCGGTCTCCGGTGTGGGCCACTCCTGGATTGCAGCAATCTTCTCCTGCGATGGCCGGACTCCTTCGGCGGACACCACATGCCCCAGGTACTCGATCTGTTCCCGGAACAAGTGACACTTCTGGGGCTTCACCTTAAGCCCGTATTTCAGCAACCGGTCTAGTACCTGTTCTAGTCGGCACAGATGTTCCTCGAATGTTGGGGCGTAGATGATGATGTCATCCAGATAAATGAGAGTGGCCTCGAAGTTCAAATCCCCCAGACACCGCTCCATTAATCGTTGGAAGGTGCCTGGAGCGTTGGCCAGCCCAAACGGCATTCGATTGAACTCAAATAGTCCCATGGGAAGGATGAACGCTGTCTTAGGACGATCTGCTTCTGTCATCGGGACCTGCCAGTATCCGCTGGCTAGGTCTAAGGTGGAAAAATATTTGGCCCGACCCAGCACGGAGAGAGACTCCTCGATACGGGGAAGTGGATAAGAGTCTCGGACGGTGCATGCATTTAGCTTACGATAGTCCACACAGAACCGGAGCGTGCCGTCCTTTTTCCGCACCAGCATGATCGGGGCAGCCCACGGGCTCTGACTCTCGCGGATCACTCCCTTTTGTAGCATCTGGCCTAACAACGTCTTTACTTCCTGGTACATCTGCGGGGGAATCTGTCTGTACCGCTCCCTGATGGGCACTGTATCTCCGGTCGGAATTCCATGTTCGATGGCCGTGGTACAGCCAAAATCATCTTCATGTTGCGCAAACACTTCAGCATAGTGTCCAAGGAGCCGCTGCACTCGCGAGACTTGTGATGGATCCAGACCCGGTAATTCTGCTCGCATATGTTCCAGAATAGTTTGACCTTTTCGTAACGCTATCAGCTCAGGATCCTGGGTAGACCGGACACTGACCATCCAGGGATCAGGGGAATCCACCTTTAACTGTAAAGTATCTGGAGGAGGCATCACTTCTAACGGTCGTAACACTTTGGCCATCTCACTTCGGACCCGTAGCACGACATCGTGTTCGTCCACATTCACACATCGCACTGGTACGGCCCCATTTTTAACAGTAGCCAGAGATCGGGCCACCAGCAGTCCTGTGGGCAAAGGGGATGAAAAGGTGGGCTCAACCTGCACTTGCACTCCTTCCAGAGGGATGCGAGCTCGGATGGGCAGGGATATAACAGTCTGTCCTGGGGGAAACGTCACTTCTGCTGTCGGGGAGGTGATTACTTTCCCTAGTATGTCTCCCTCCTGAAAGGTCTCTTGCACACGGACTTCCCTCACTAACTGTCTGAACACGGAGACTTGAGGTGTACTGGTCCCCCACTGATTGAGTGTCTCTTGTGTGGTCTCCCCTAACAGCAAACTGCCAAAGTCCTTCAATACATTCATCCCCAAAGTCACGATATGTTGTGGGCTGGGATCCCCCCGTGTCAACACAACCCCCCGGCGGCCCAGGTCTTTCCCACATAAAGATATTTGCATCCAGGTGACCCCTTCCACTGGGATGGGCAGCTGATTGGCGGCCTGCAACCGGATTACGGGGCCCCATTGGGGTCTGACTGACACAGGGAAGTGTTTTCTAAAATAGGCCTCGGGCATAGTCGTGACTTGAGATCCGGTGTCCACCAGACAACGTACAGCCCGCCCTTCAAACTCTGCCCAAACCAGGGGGCAGCTGGCAACCAAATTTTCGAGACTTTCACCACCCATCCGCGGGGATTCTGACTCCGAGCGTCGTCCCCTTAGCTCGGAGTCCTCTAGTTTAACGCCCGCCGTGACGAGGCCCTCCCTCTCCGGGGGCACTCTCGTGCGAAATGTCCTGCCTCCCCGCAACCATAGCAAGCACCGGAGACCGGATAATATCCTGAACGAGCGCCACGAGCTGGACTCCCAGACCCTTGCCCCCGGGGTAGCTCCCTTGGGCTTCGCGCATTTTTTTTTACTTCGGCCAGTTCGTCTCGGATTTGTTTGAGCTCCTGCCGCATCTCCTGAACCCACGACGGCTCACCCCCTCCTGGTGCAGCGGTCTGGATAACCCGAGCCTCTCCTGTCAGGACCGTCACCCCCCTCTCTTGCTCCCGGGTGCGGGCCTCATTGCCTATGTCGGAGAAAGTCAGGCGCGGGTCGACCCGCACTCGTTCACGTAGAGCCTGTTTGGTCGACTCATCCCGCAGTCCCGTCACCAGTTGGTCGCGCAGGGTCACGTCGACATGTCCCATCCCCATACCATCTTTCCGCACGATTGCAATGTTTAACTCTTGCAGAGCATTCATGTACTGAGTGACAGTCTCGCCCTCTTTTTGTCGCCGTCCAAACAACCGGGCCCGCAGCTCTCCCACGTCGGTGGGATCCCCGTGCGTCCCCTCTAACACATGTAACACCCCGGTAAAAGTATTCCGCTCTGTGGGGGGTCTCAACATCACTGAATCTCGGGCCTCTCCGTCTAATGCCATAATGGCTACCTCAGCTTCCAGGGCCGGGGTCATAGGATGCATTCTCAACAGCCCCCTCATCCTCTCA
Source organism: Ranitomeya variabilis (assembly GCF_051348905.1). Classification (NCBI taxonomy): domain Eukaryota; kingdom Metazoa; phylum Chordata; class Amphibia; order Anura; family Dendrobatidae; genus Ranitomeya; species Ranitomeya variabilis. The sequence goes on along the minus strand of NC_135234.1, from coordinate 712,434,839 downwards.
GTCCAGCTCCACAACAACATGTTGCTCCCATTAAACTTGGGCAAATTGTTTAACATGGCCCCCAATGAGAGAGAAGCTCTAGGCCCAGCCCCATCCTCCGTATCTTCTGGCTCCTTCTTTGGATCCTGCATCCTGCCGACTACGCCAAATGTAGGGACCGCAGGTAAAGAAGGATGCAGGGACAAATAGGAGCCAGAAAGCAAATAGCGTTTTTAACTTTCTTTTTAACTTCCAACCAAAAAAAGATAACAAACGTTTTCCACGCAGGGAACTTATATACAAGAACACAATCTCGCAGTAAATCCCAATTATTATATGGCCGCCCTGAACTACACCCGTAGAACGCGGCAGCGCCTCACTAGTGACTCCCTACTAAGATAAAGTCAACAACGGTCACTTATCAGTGCTGGTTCAGCGATGTAGTCCTGACGGGGAGGCTCCGACAACGCCGTAGTCCTGATGGCGGAGGAAGGAGGTGTCTTCTGGCGACGGGCCCAGGCGTAGAGTCGAGTCCAGAATGTCTTTTGCGGTGCTGCGTTCCCTCCTGCAGGCGGACGTTGATCCGAGGTAACAGCCTCCCAGTCCAGAGAAGAGTCTTTTTGAGGAGGATTAGGAGAATAATCAGTATCAGTCACAGCTGAGACGAAACCATGCGAGTCTGTAGCACTCTCTGGCAAGGTGTTCTCAGGGAGCACGGTAATACTGTCCCTGAGCTGGTCAGCACTACCCCTCTGCCTGGGGGGTCGCTGACGACGAATGCGTCTCTTTTTGGGGGCTCCAGTAATTGCCCGCAGTGTCTGTTGCACGTTTTCCCCCTGCTTCCTGCAAGTCTCACTGCGGCCTGCACACTCACAGCAACTGCGCTGCAGTTTCCTCTCCTCAGAGATTTCCCGCGCTTCTCTGCCCCTGCTTTCGCGCGTTTTGCTTTTTATCCTCTCCTCTCCCTGCGTCACTCTGCCTCCTGTCACATGAGCCTGGCTTCCCATGCACCCCTCAAATCCGTCCCCCGGAACCCCGACTCCCGGCAACAATGGTTCCACCCGTCTGCACAGCTCACCAGGTCCCTGTCCCCTACACCTGCGCACTGCAGCGCTTTGCTCTGCCCTCAACATGGGGGTGAAGTACGCCTGCGTCGGAGCGCGATGCCGAGGAGACTGTGTGGACGATGTAGGAACACATCACAAGTAGAAGGGAGACGCCGAACCAAGACCAACGACACCCCTCAGACTGGACCGCCCGCAGGTGAGTATAATGAAGGCTCTTTTTTGTTCTCTGGTCGGGTTGGGGGCAGATATACAGCATTACAGAATTCTGCATATCAGCCCGGAAAGCCAGTGGCCATATCTCACATCCACGAAACTTGGTGACAGGTTCCCTTTAATGAAGAAGCCCTTGTTTTTAACTTTGCGCCAAATTCGTCAATCGCACCCGACGTTTAGATGAACTTGGTGCAATTACAAAAACCCGCAAATGATGAATCGGGGACAAAGTGTCATTCACTGTCACAGAGCGGTGTGCGGAGCCGGTGACGTCCTATGGTGCTTATACACTGTCATGTGTTACATATCCACAGTCCACACTGATCGGTGGCCCTCAGCAGTGCTGCACAGAGGTAATGCGGGGCTTGTGGAGGTCTGTGCACATGTGGAGACTTTGCTGCGTTTTTCCAGTGCAGATTTGTCACAAAACCTGAAGGATTTCCCCACAAAGTTAATGAGAATCCTGGTCTCATGCACACATTGCTTATTTTTTCCTTGAAGATTTGTAGCTCCAGCTTGTCAGTTGTTTCAGAGGTTTTGTACAGATTTCTCCCGTACTAATGAGGAAACCGCAAGGAAAAAAGGGTCGAAACAAATATATTTAGGTTTTTTTGCCAACTCATCAGTATTTGCAGCTTTTTGCTGCCGCAGATACAACACGTGTGCACACAGCCTTACAGTGAGGGTTTTTATATTTTATTGCTGTTTAATTATGAAAAATTAAGCATTAACCCCTTTATTCCCCGTTACTATGACGCATAGCTGCTATCATCCACAGCCAATCAGACAACAGCAACGACGACGACAAATGACTACTATACAGAACGGACCACCTTCTACAACAGTAGCTCCGCCCTTTACGTGTTGACGTATGCTCAACGTCATTACGCACGTTTTCCGTTTCGCACATGCGCTGTGGGGCCTAAGAGTGATTCTGCGTTCTGAGCACTGAATGGGAGTGAGCGAGCTGTAACCGGAGATTCCCGTCATTATGGTGAGTGCGGCGGGCGCGGTGTTCGGCACCGGACCTCAGGGCACAGCGATGTGGGTGACGCTGCGGCGGGAGGAGGACCCGCTCCCGGGGTGCTTTCACTTTCTATTCTCTGCTGTGTCACCGGCCTCGCAGAAACGCCTCTGGGGGGGTTTTGTGCCTCGTTGCGACCCGTAATGCTGTGTCTACCTCTGTGTGTGGCTGACAGGCTGCAGTGCTCATCACTAGGGGGCGACCCTGGAGGGGGCAGTCAGCGTCACTGATGGATTTACTTTACATCTGGTAAATTGTATGTGTCCTCCATAAGGCACAGCACACTGGAGCTCTCCTTGATATCCTGGAATAATTTCTCCTTAGCACCATCAGGTGTCAGGACCCCCATAATCCTGAGAATGGGGTGCCTGCTCCGCTGGTCCTGGTGGAGGGGTGCCTTTGTTTTTTGTCACTACTAGTGATGAGTGAGTGTACTTGTTGCTTGGGTGTCCTCCGAGTATTTATGACTGCTCAGAGATTTAGTTTTCATCGCCCCAGCTGGATGATTTACACCTTCTAGACATCTTGATTACATGTGGGGATTCCCTAGCAACCAGGCAACCCCCACATGTACTTATGCTGGCTAGTAGCTGTAAATCATCCAGCTGAGGCGATGAAAACTAAATCTCCGAGCACTAAAAAATACTCGGAGAACCCCCAAGCAACGAGTGCACTCGCTCATCACTAGTGTTGAGTGATACCTTCCAATATGCAAAGGTATCGGATTGGATCGGCCGATACCCAAAAAGTATCGGATATCGCCGATACCAATGCATATTAATGGGACACACAATATCGGAATGGTTCCCAGGGTCTGAAGGAGAGGAGACTCTCCTTCAGGCCCTGGGATCCATATTCATGTATAAAATAAAGAATAAAAATAAAAAATATGGATATACTCACCCCTCGGACGGCCCCTGGCTCTCACCGGTCCAAGCGTCTGCCTCCGTTCCTAAGAATGCAGAGTGAAGGACCTTCGATGACGTCGCGGCTTGTGATTGGTCGCTTCACCGCTCATGTGACCGCTCACTCGACCAATCACAAGCCGCGACGTCATCACAGGTCCTAAACTCACTGCATTCTTAGGAACGGAGGCTGCCGGTTACACCGATAAGGTCCAGGCTCCGCCGGAGGGGTGAGTATATCCATATTTTTTATTCTTTATTTTTTACATGAATATGGATCCCAGGGCCTGAAGGAGAGTCTCCTCTCCTCCAGACCCTGGGAACCATACACTGGGAACTTCCGATTCCGATTTCCGATATCACAAAAATATCGGAACTCGGTATCGGAATTCCGATACCGCAAATATCGGCCGATACCCGATACTTGCGGTATCGGAATGCTCAACACTACTCATCACTAGTCACTACCTAAAAAAATGTTCCTGGGATTTGAGGAAACTATAGAGTCAGCTCATCTAGATGTGTACATTACTTCTATAGGGGCTGCACTGCTAAATTAACACGACTACCTTCATTGTAAGAGTCAGTGGCGGATTCAGGACATCAGCAACATCCAATGATCTGTTGTCACTCAATGAAGGAGGAATATCCCTTTTACTAAAGCCATCGCTGGGTCTGATCTGTCTGAGCGAGGCCTCTGCTGACGCTCGCTGGGTCTGATCTCTGAGCGAGGCCTCCGCCGGCCCTCACTGGGTCTGATCTCTGAGCGAGGCCTTCGCTGACCCTCTCTGGGTCTGATCTCTGTATGAGCGAGGCCTCCGCTGACCCTCGCTGGGTCTGATCTCTGTATTATTATTATTATTTATGTATATATAGCACCATTAATTCCATGGTGCTGTACATGAGAAGGGGTTACATCAAAATACAAATATCACTTACAGTAAACAAAACTAACAATGACTGATACAGAGGGAAGAGGACCCTGCCCTTGCGGGCTTACATTCTACAGGATTATGGGGAAGGAGACAGTAGCTCCGATGGTGTTCAGGTGGTCGTGTGGTCATTACAGGCTGTAAGCTTCTTTGAAGAGGTGGGTTTTCGGGTTTCTTTTGAAGGATCCAAATGTGGTGGATAACTGGATGTGTTGGGGCACAGAATTCCAGAGGTTGGGGGATATTCGGGAGGTCTTGGAGGCGATTGGGTGAGGAGCAAATAAGCGTGGAGGAGAGAAGGAGGTCTTGGGAGGACCGGAGATTACGTGAGGGAAGATATTGAGAGATTAGTTTGGAAATATACGGAGGATAAAGATTATGGATGGCTTTGTAGGTCAGTGTTAGTAGTTTAAACTGGATACGCTGGGAAATTGGGAGCCAGTGAAGGGATTTGCAAAGAGGGGGGAAGCAGGAGTGTAGCGAGGAGAGAGATTAATTAGTTGGGCAGCAGAGTTAAGGATGGACTGGAGGGGTGCGAGAGTGTTAGAAGGTAGGCCACAGAGGAGGATGTTGCAGTAGTCGAGGCGGGTGATGATTAGGGCATGCACAAGCATTTTGGTAGAGTGAGGGTTGAGGAAAGGACGGATTCTGGAAATATTTTTGAGCTGGTGGCGAGAGCTTGGATGTGCGGTTTGAAGGACAGGGCAGAGTCCAGGGTTACTCCGAGGCAGCGGATTTTGGGGACAGGGGAAAGTGTGATTTCATTTATTTTGATAGATCAGGTAGGGAAGATATGCGAGATGGAGGAAAGATAATTAGTTCAGATTTGTCCACATTGAGCTTGAGGAAGCGAGAGGAGAAGAAGGAGGATATGGCTGATAGACAGTCTGGGATTCTGGAGAGCAGAGAGATGACTTCTGGGCCAGAGAGGTAGATCTGAGTGTCATCAGCATATAAATGGTACTGGAAGCCATAGGACCTTATGAGTTGTCCCAGGCCGAGTGTATAGATTGAGAAGAGTAAGGGCCCAAGGACAGTGGAATGCTGGGGACGGAAGCCAGATTGTAGGTTGTCGAAGAGAGAGTTAGGCTGCTTTCACATTAGCGTCGTACGGCGCACGTCGCAATGCGTCGTTTTGGTGAAAAAAAGCATCCTGCAAAGTTGTCTGCAGGATGCGTTTTTTCCCCATAGGCTTTCATTAGCTACGCATTGTGATGCATTGCCACACGTCGCAACCGTCTTGCGACGGTTGCGTCGTGTTGTGGCGGACCATTGGCACCAAAAAACGTTACCTGTAACATTTTTTGGTGCGTCGCAGCCGGAACTCCGCCCCCTCCTCCCCGGACATCACAATGGGGCAGCGGATGCGTTGAAAAACTGCATCCGCTGCCCCCGTTGTGCTGCGCTTTCACAGTATGCGTCGGTACGTTGGCCCGACGCACTGCGACGGGCCGACGCTAGTGTGAAAGTAGCCTTAGATGCAAAGTGAGAGGAAAGTTCAGCATGGACGTGCTGCTAAAGGAGTTTGGATGCAAATGGGAGCAAACATATGGGGCGATAGCTGGACATAGCGCTTGGGTCAAGGGATGGCTTTTTGATGGGTGTGATTGTGGCATGTTTGAAAGCAGAGGGGAAGGTACCAGAAGTTAGTGATAGATTGAAGAGGTGGGTTAGGGATGGGATTAGTTTGGTGGTGAGGTTGGGGAGGTGATGGGATGGGATGGGGTCAAGTGCACAAGTGGTGAGGTGTGATTTGGAGAGAAGATGAGCAAGCTCCCCTTCAGTGATTTTTGGAGAGGGAAGTTATGGGGTTAGGGCATTGGTCTGGTATACAAAGGGGTTGTGGTGGTTTGACGACAAAGATTTGCCTTGTTTGGTCGATCTTATTTTTGAAGTGTGTGGCAAAGTCCTCGGCAACGATTAGGGAACTCTGAGGGGGCAGTGGGGGGCAGAGGAGGGAGTTAAAGTGTTGAACAACTGTTTGGGGTTGTGGGATAAGGAAGATATGAGGGTTGTGAAATAGGCCTGTTTAGCGGACGTGAGAGCTGATTTGAATGCCAGTGTTGCTTGTTTGAGTGCAGTGAGATCATCTTGCGAATGTGTTTTCTTCCGACGCCGTTCTGCAATTCTGGATACTTGCCGAAGCTTTTTAGTGATGTTATTGTGCCAGGGTTGTCTATTGGTTCGTCGCACTGCTATGCATGACAGGGGCGACCATGTCAATAGCTGATGCAAGAGTGGCATTGTAGAAAGCAGGGTCTGTGTCGTGGAGTGAGGATATGGATGCCAGTGGTAGGATAGTCAGAGAGTGTGTGGGTGTCTAGGTGTGCGAGGTTCCTGCGTGGGTGCGCATGTTGCTGGCCATGGGTGACAGGTGAGGAGTAGATGTTGCTCAGATAGAGGGAGAAGGGAGGTTGTGAAGTTAGATAAGGAGCAGAAATGGGTGAAGACAAGGTCTAATGTATGTCCGTCTGTGTGGGTGGCTGAGGAGGACCACTGAGTAAGTCCAAAGGATGAGGTAAGGGACAGGAGTTTGGAGACTGTTGACTGGTGGGTGTCAATGGGGATGTTGAAATCACCCATGATGATGGTGGGAATGTCAACAGACAGAAAGTGAAGGAGCCAGGTGGAGAATTGGTCAATAAAGGCAGTGGTCGGGCCCGGAGGTCGGTATATGATGGCCACTTGGAGGTTGTAGGGGGAGTACATGCGGACAGTGTGGGCTTCAAAAGAAGGGAGTATAAGGGAGGGTAGAGGTGGGACTGGATTAAAGGTACAGTTGGAAGAAAAGAGAAGGCCCACTCCTCCACCATGTGTGTTGCCAGGGCGAGGAGAGTGGGTGAAGTGGAGGCCACCAAAACATAGTGCAGTGGGGGAGGCTGTGTCAGAGGATGTCTGCCATGTTTCGATGATGCCCAGAAAGAAAAGATTACGAGAGGTAAAGAGGTTGTGAATCACATGGAGTTTATTGCAGATGGAGCGGGCATTCCATAGTGATCGAGAGAGGGTGCAAGGGGGTGGGTGTCATGGGCACAGATTTGAGGTGGGCAAGATTTTGGGTGTTTATATTGGGTTGGGAGCGATAGGAGGGGGTAGTAATGGGAGGTATGAGCTGTGGGGGTGCAGGATTGGGAGATATGTCTCCAGCAGTGAGGAGAAGCAGAGAGAGACAGAGCAGGTGGGAGAAGGAGAGTGGGCGGCTTGTTTTGTGTTTTATTAGGAGAGATCTGAGGTTGAGGAGCAGGTCAGCAGAGGAGGTCAGGTGGAGAGGCAGGAGGGAAGGAGAGATTATTACTTCGCTAGGGGGTGCTGGGGTTTGGGGATAGCGAAGGAGAGTGTGGAGTAATGGAGCCAAAACTGTTAGAGCGTATGTCAGCATGATGAGTAAGTGTGGAGGAAGAGCAAGAAATTCAGTACATTTATTAAGTGGTTAGTCTTGCCTTCTGTTCACTTCTGGCTCATTTCTGGCATATTTCTGCTGTCATATTTGCTGTTATCCTTTTTAGAGACATCCTTCTAGAGACAGACCACGGTCCAGACAGACCTGTGTCTCTATATGAGCGAGGCCTCAGCTGACGCTCGCTGGGTCTGATCTCTGTGTGAACGAGGCCTCAGCTGCCGGACACTCAGTTTATGGCAGATTTAGAACAGTCGTCGTTGTTTTCCAGAATACCAAGGCCCTTTCTTCCCAGCTGAAGGACAGCATACCGATCACTGAGCTCTCCACAGAGTATGGGGGCTATGGAGTCCAGGACACCCTCCGAGCCGGGTACGTGCATCACTGCATCACACTTCACAATGTACAGGGGTCATGTACACACAGGTTTAGGGGTATCGGGCTTCATTATAGGACAGATAGAACTCGTCCCCATTATAGTTTATGGGTCTGTTCATGTGACCATTTTGCACTAAAAGGCCGCTTCATCAAAGCTTTTATTCCTGAAAACTGGCATAAGCGCTTTCAATGGGAGCATATTTTTGTGCAGTGTAGACCTGTGTGACTTGGGGTTTTCACTCAATTTTAAGCAGCTTCACCAAAATTGGCAGAAGCAGACACCCAGAATTCAGGCCCAAAATAAATTTGTTGCGTAACTGAAGCAAAAGAAAACAGCGCCCAGTGATCATTCTGAGGGTCTCTCTAAAAACTGACACATGACAGATCTGTCAGACCCCATAATAATCAATGGGGCTCTTCTGCTTCTGTATAACTCTGTTACCCAACACTGTAGTGGCTGTCAGGAGCTGGGAGAAACTAAAATATGTAAATGTATTGGAAAGTCCTATATAGTCGTGGATCGTGGACAACCTCTTCATTAGTGAAGAATAATATCTCCATCTTCCTCCATTGCAGGTTTAGCAGTGTGCAGAGCGACCTCCTGCCCAGTCATTCACTAGAGCTGTCAGAGAAAAATGTAAGTATCCCCTAGAAGGGGCGCCGTCCGGTCTGTGTACCCCCCACAGGAGTACTGTAGGGCAGTGTCAGAGTATGGGTCACCTCCAGAGCAGCCAGAGCGCTGCAGACTGCTGACTCCAGTCCTGTGTGTACTGTGTGTGTCCGAGATAGGAAAAGTAGGGTTCATTGTGAGCCTCAGTCGGGATTGGTGTAAGAGGCACGGCTCTGTACATCACGGTCTCCTCTAACCACCATTATATTACCATCCATATGCCTTAATACTTTCTGTCCTACAGATATTACTAATGTATTGATCTTGTTTAGTTTCAGATAAACCAGGAGAACGTCAATTTCTCTTCTCTGAGAAACATCCAAGGCTTGCACGCTCCTCTGAAGCTGCAGATGGAGTTTAAAGCAGCAAAGCAGGTACATATACATATCTAGGTATAAAGGTGTGCGTGCTCATATGAAAAAATGGGCATGAAGATGGCGGGAATTCTAGAAATGCTTTAACCCCTTCATAATGTAGGATATGCATGTACGGCTGCCATTGAGAGGGTGAATGGTGGGCTCAGCAGCTGAGCCTGCTCCTTAGGCTAGGTTCACATTGCGTTAACAGCAGCCCGTTCAACACATGCGTTAACGGGCTGCTGTTAACGCAAGTGCCGATATGTCATATCGCTAGCGCAGATAGAGCACCTGCTAGCTCCATCTGCGCTAGCAGTGACAGACCCGGAAACGTTGCAGCCCGCGTCCCAGGGTCCGTCACTCAATGATGGCACATCGCTAGCGCACACCCATTTTGGGCGTGCACTAGTGATGCACCTGAAATAGAGCTAAATGGCAGCGTTAACGGACTGCTAAAACGCAATCTGAACGTAGCCTTACACAGTGGTTGTTGGCTGTTTTGCACAGCAGGCACCTCAGTGAGCAGTGATAAGAGCTGACGCTAATTGCTGCTGATTAACCCTTTAGTTGCCATTGCCAGGATCTTAGGGCCGCATTTGAATGGTTCCCCTGCGTGTGCACCCCTGTTTGGGCTCCTATCGGCTAGTTCCGATAAGATCTTGTGGTGTCAGTGGGTTACAGCCAGGGGCTTTCTGCAGGCCGGTGTCATCACTATCTTTGTGGTTTGGCTTTGTAACACCAGGTTCACACAAATGTGTAAAAAAAAAAAAAAAAATTGTCCGTTTCATGTAGAAAATGCAAACTTTTTTTTTTTTTTTTTTTACTTGTCCGTGTACATGCATATTTTTTTTTTTCTCAACAGCAGCTATTAATAATTTACAAGACCATTTTACAGATTCTTATTTTAACCCATCCCACGGCTGTTTTCCATTTTCCTTTTTTTTTCTATTCTTCCAAGAGAACAGCTTTTAAATTTTTTTTTCCATCGACCTAGCCATCTGAGGGCTTGTTTTTTTGTGGGACAAGTTGTACTTTAAATTGTCAACATTTTTTTTTTTTTTTTTTTTTTTTTTTTAAATCATACAATGTATTGGGAAAAAAAAAATTCCAAGCATGGCGAAATAAAGAAAAAAGTTAAATTCCACAATTGTTTTGGGTTTACTGTGTTCACTGTATGGTAAAAATGACCGGGCAGTGTGATTCCCCAGGTCAGTACGATTACAGGGATAACAAACATTTGTCACCATTTTCTGAGACCTGTAACTTGAACGTGCGACTCTCATCCGATTTACAGAAAAAAACGGTCCTTGCTGTGTAATTTTTTTTTTTTTTTTTTCTTTTTGACACGGATCCGGTCATTGAAAAAGATTGTTCATCTGCACTGCCCTATAGAATAACCAAGTGCAGTCCAGGTGTTTGTTTTTTTTTTTTTGTTTTGTTTTTTTTTTTTTTTCAGACAGCATTTGGACCAAAAATATGGTCGTGTGAATAAGTCTAAAGAGTAGTTTTTTGTTACTTTTTTCCCCCCACTGTATATAAAAAAAAAAAAAAAAAAAAAAAAAAAAAAAAAATTTGATCCCTTGCTGATTTTGTAAGTTTGCCCACTGACAAAGACATGAACAGTCTATAATTTTAAGGGTAGGTTAATTTTAACATTAAGAGATACAATAACAAAAATAAAATCCAGAAAATCACATTATATAAATTATACAGCTCTGGCAAAAATTAAAGAGACCACCACATCAAAACCCTGTTATGGGCAGCCCAATCTCCAGACCTGAACCCCATTGAAAACCTCTGGAATGTAATCAAGAGGATGATGGATAGTCACAAGCCATCAAACAAAGAAGAACTGCTTACATTTCTGCGCCAGGAGCAGTGTGAAAGACTGGTGGAAAGCATGCCAAGACGCATGAAAGCTGTGATTAAAAATCATGGTTATTCTGCAAAATATTGATTTCTGAACACTTCCTGTGTTAAAACATTAGTATTGTTGTAAATGATTATGAATTTGTTTTCTTTGCATTATTTGAGGTCTGAAAACACTGGGTTTTTTATTTTCACCATTTTTGTCAGAAAAAAACCCAAAATGTATTGCTTGGAAATTCGGAGACATGTCAGAAGTTTGTAGACTAAAAGAACAATTTACATTTTACTCAAAAATATACCTATAAAGAGAAAAATCAGAGAAACTGAACATTTTGCAGTGGTCTCTTACATTTATACAGCTCTGGCAAAAATAATTTGCATTTTGCAGTGAGAAATAAGTATTTGATCCCTCTGGCAAACAAGACTTAATACTTGGTGGCAAACCCCTTGTTGGCAAGCACAGCTGTCAGACATTTTTTTGTAGTTGATGATGAGGTTTGCGCACATGTCAGGAGGAACTTTGGTCTACTCCTCTTTGAAGATCATCTCTAAATCATTAAGATTTTGAGGTGGTTGCTTGACAACTCTTAGCTTCAACTCCCTCCATAAGTTTTCTATCGGATTAAGGTCTGGAGACTGGCTAGGCCACTCCATGACCTTAATGTGCTTCTTTTTGAGCCACTCCTTTGTTGCCTTGGCTGTATGTTTTGGGTCATTGTCTTGCTGGAAGACCCAGCCACGACCCATTTTTAATGTCCTGGAGGAGGGGAGGTGGTTGTCACTCAGGATTTTACGGTACGTGGCTCCATCCATTCTCCCATTGATGCGGTGAAGTAGTCCTGTGCCCTTAGCAGAGAAACACCCCCAAAACATAATGCTTCCACCGCCATGCTTGACAGTGGGGACGGTGTTCTTTGGGTCGTAGACAGCATTTCTCTTCCTCAAACACGGCGAGTTGAGGTAATGCCAAAGACCTCAATTTTAGTCTCATCTGACCACAGCACCTTCTCCATTCACTCACAGAATCATCCAGGTGTTCATTGGCAAACTTCAGATGGTCCCAGCTGCCTTGAGATCATTAACAAGTTCCCACCATGTAGTTTTAGGCTGATTTCTCACCTTCCTCATGATCAAGGATACCCCATGTGGTGAGATTTTGCGTGGTGTCCGAGATCAATGTCGATTGACAGTAATTTTGTATTTCTTCCAGTTTCTTACTATTGCACCAACAGTTGTCTCCTTCTCACCCAGCGTCTTACTTATGGTTTTGTAGCCCATTCCAGCTTTGTGCAGGTCTATGATATTGTCCCTGACATCCTTATATAGCTATTTGGTCTTGCCCATGTTGTAGAGGTTAGTCTGACTGATTATTTAAGTCTGTGGACAGGAGTCTTTTATAAAGGTGACTATGTAAGACAGCTGTCTTTAATGCAGGTAACGAGTTGATTAGGAGCGTCTAACTGGTCTGTAGGAGCCAGAACTCTTAATGGTTGGTAAGGGATCAAATACTTATTTCTCACTGCAAAATGCAAATACATTTATATAATTTATACAATGTGATTTTCTGGATTTTATGTTTGATATTCTATTTCTTAATGTTAAAATTAACCTACCATTAAAAATATAGACTGTTAATTTCTTTGTCAGTGGGCAAACTTAAAAAATCGGCAAGGGATCAAATACCTATTTCCCCCACTGTATATACTGTAATATATGCTATAAGCAATTGCAGGTTCATGTCTCCTAGGGAGACTAAAAATAAATGTGCCCCTTTTTTTTTTCTCCCAGTTAAAAAGTAAAGAAATAGGAAAATTACTTGATGTCTGCAATTTATTACAGTATAAAGTTAATCTACAAAGAAATAAATGTTATGAATAAAAACTTTCTTTTTCGGTTATCTGGCATCACAAACGAAATGAAAGGCTATCAAAATGGTACCAATAAGGATTACATGATGGGTTTTTGGAGCTGCGCATTTTCCCTCTGTTCTTCTTACCCATCAGTGTAAAGTGACCTGTGCTGCGTGTTCCATATCTGCAATATGTCGCTTTCTCTTGCGAGGCCGAGTACAGTGAGTTATGTGTTCAGATTTTCTCCATAGGCCTTTGATTAGATGTTGGGAAATCCACAGGTAAAATTGCACATGTGTGGATTACATGCATTTCTGCAGCAGGAACGCCTGTAACCCACACTTGGCTGTATCAATAAAATTTTGTCTAAGCCAAACAGCAGAAAGTATGAAACCAAAAATGATTTATTTTAAAACGTGACACCTCAAGAAAAGACAAAAAAAATCGCAGCGATAAAAGCGCATATAAAATGCACACTCAAAAACGCAAATAACCTGATTTACATGACATAAACTACAGTTCAGAGTGGAGAAACAAGTCCTCGCACAGCTGCATCACTGGAAATATATCTCAAAGTGGAGACTTTATAAAAAAAACAAAACAATAAAGTTTAGAACTTTTTCAACCACTAAAATCTAAATGTTTGGAACTGTAGCAGTTATACTGACCTGAAGAACTTACCATGCCATTGTCACTGCACAGTGAATGCTGTAAAAAGAATAAAAGGCATGTGTTGTTTGTTTGTTGTTTGTTTTTTTTTTTTTTACTATTTTGAGTAATTAGATGTCAAACCAAAGTGAAAAACTTGGTTCCAACAAGAAGGGGTTGAACTGCATACTCTAGAAATGTGACCGTTCTCTTGACTGGGCTTAGCAGTCATGATCATTTAGATTGCACAAAACGTCTGAGCCAAGTGATTGGCTGCAGCGGTCGCGTGCTGTATTCATGACATCAGCGTTGTTGCAGGGGGATAAGAGGATGATTCTTGTCTTTAGACAGCGCAAGCCTTCGAATTGTGGTAGGAAGCCTGTGATTATTGTACTAATTGTTGTCCTTTTGTGATTAGATTCAGCGCCTCCCATTCCTGCAGAGCTCTAACATCGCTCTGGACACCTTGAGAGGGAACGACGAGTGTATCAGCTTTGAAGATATTCTTAATGGTAAATCTCTTTCTGCATCCGTCTGTACTGTCGCCTCTCGTCACATTTACATTGTGGTTTCCAACCAAAAAAACCCCATAAAGCTCAACTGAATGTGAAGACTGATGAGAGGCCCGGTGCCCAGCAGACCTTGGGTAGCAGTGGGATACGTCTGGGTCTGCCGAGGGATCGCTCATATTAATGAGACAATAGCGCTGTTTTCTTGTAAGATACTTCTCCGATCGCAGAGGCTCTGGTAGCCAAAAGTTCCGTTTGCTATTACTCCCCAGCCTCCCCACTTCTGCTTTCTGGGGAAAACGTTGCATTTCCGCTTCAATGACCGTTCGGACCAGCGGCATTGCTGCACTGATGGCTTGAACTGTGTAATCTTGAGGTTGCCAGACCCCACGGTTACATCCACCTCGTCATCATAAGAGCAGCACTTTGTAGGCACTGGGTCTATTTGGCCACCCCTGCTAGATCAAAGCAGTGGCCGGTAACCTAGACCACAAAATAAAAATAAAAAAATCACTCCATTTTGAAACAGAATTTTTAACATAAAGTTGCTTGTTTTTACAAGTACTTGGTGATTGTATCTAATATAAGGTACGTGGGAATAGCTCTAAGGAGATCTGCAGGACTAATAAACAGGATGGCAGAATTACCCACTGATAACAAAACAGTAAATTCCCAATATGTGTAATAAGTAATTAACGCCATGGTAGATAACCAGTAATATACAAGAAAGAATAAAGAGAACACCGAGAAGGTGATGATCCATATATACCAGAGTCGCAGTGCAATGATGCACATGGATACTACCAGGAGTCTGGGAACCAGGAGAACATCATCTTCCATATTTATGCATCATAGCCATCCAATAGATACGTCGGATGAGCTGTGATCTACCCATAAGATATGACTTAATTGCTGATTTTGGTAAAACCCCTTTATCACTTTACAGAACAGGTGATTAGTGCCTGATTTCTGGGCGTCCAGCGTCCCCTTCTCACTGCAGTGACGTCCAGACCTATCCCCCGAACACTTGGGCGCTGTACTCTCCTATCTGTCAGTCCCGTAGACTGAGAGGAGCTGCAGTGACTGAGCTCAATAACTGTGAACTTTACTTTTGTAATCTGTGTATTCTGGATCCCAGTTATTTCTTCTTGCAGAGGAGAACATTGGGGTTTTTTTTGACCAGCTTCTATTTTTGTTTTGCAGAGCCTTCTCAGTGTGAGATGATGGGAGAGCCGCACATGATGATGGAGCACAAGTTGGGCTTGTTGTAATAAATTATTCCAGCTACTTGAATAAAATGTTCAGAATCTTTTGTAAAAATCAGAGGGACTGTGTTTTTGTAAGGTTTTATTTCAGGTTGTCATTTTAGCCATTATTTCATTTATTAATAAACCAGTAATAATTATTTCAAAATCTTTTGGTTTTTCCTTATATTTGGTCCTTAACAGTGGTAAGGAGATACTGGGAGTTGTTACCAGCCATCATCAGACTGTGGCCCATACAGAAAACGGCACAAGTTGTTTCTCTCTCGCTTCATTGGGGGACACTGGAAACTACTGAAAAAACGTTAGCTCCTCCTCAGTATTATACACCCACCAACCGGAACCAAGACGATCAGTTTAGCTTGGTGTCAGTAGGAGGCAGACATGGGTCTTTCATTAGACCCCATATCTACCTCGGTTTTCACCATTTTTCAGGTTTCCTCTTCTATTCCTTGGAGGGAAACAGTGTGAACATGAACAGTCACTCTGTTACCCCACACAGAAACAGAATACAGCGCAGACTGACACTCTCTTTCCTCATCTGTCTATCTGGCAGAATCCTAACACACTAGATGTGTTCAGGTGATCCGAGGAATGATCCCGGCCCCCCACTCCTGCCTGCTTGTCTACCAGAGCCAGACTGTTTCAGGAGCTAGACGTCCTGCAATCCAGTGAGTCTTGGCCGTCTGACCTTAATCTCTGACATCTTCAGGGTTGAAGGGGTGCCTTTTTTTTTCTGCCGCTGCCGCCCCTTTGGCGCCATTTCCCCCCCCCCCCAGATGTCTGCACCAACCGTTATATGAAGAAAGGTGAGCTGCACTATTAGTGTGTGGGCCGGTTCCTGGCTGACTAAAAGCTCTTTATTCTCAAACAGTCTAATCCATATTAGATCTTGCAAGAGGCCTTGAGCGTTTTTCATCACCTCAGCTCCTTGGCTGTTTGCCCGTACTTACCCCTTCTGTCAGATATCTGCTTGTTAGTGATGAGCGAACGTGCTCAGGTGTTATCATAGTATCTTGGACGTGCTCATATATTATGTTCGAGTCTTTGCACCTGCATGATTTGCGGCTGTTAGACAACCTCAGAACAGGCGGGGATTGCTTGTTTTTTTAGTGAATCTCCACATGTGTTGAAGCTGTCGTAACAGCCACAAATCATGCAGCCACTGGGACTCGAACATAATACGAGCACGCCCAAGATATTCGGATAACACCCGAGCATTCTCGGATAAGACGTTATCCAAGCACATTCGCTCATCACTACTTAGTCCTTCGCAAGCTACAACCAAGAGTACGATAACCTCTTCAGCCCTGGGATGCGATGCCGAACGTCATGTAAAGCAGTTTTCTACTCTCCGACATCGCAAATTACAGCCATAGTTTGAGAGCTGCTTCAGTCCTAGATCCGATGTTTGAGCACCACAAAAACAAGTTACTTCCATCAATAATTGTAGCCTTCTTGGTATTTAGAGTCATAATTTATTTTCCTCTCCCAGTTATTACATTTTGACTCCACATCTGGTGATTAACACTTTGCAGTGTTTTGTTGTCTTAACATCATTTTTTTTTTTTTTTGTCATCTCGTTTCATGGAAGGTTCTTTCGAGAATGATCTCTCCACCCCAGTACTTTCGCTTTCCCTTCCTGACTGCTCTGGTGGTACTGATTTCGGTTCTCTTCCTTTATTGTGGGAGATAACCTTTTCTGGCTCCCGTTTTCTTTTTTTTTTCTCTCGTCCCAATATATTGTAATTGGTTAGTGCTCGTCTCTGAGCCGGATCTGTCGAGAACAGTTTCTTCAGATGCTCAGATTCCCCTTTGCGTCTGGGGAATCATCATAGGATCTGCACTACATTTCTGGAAGCACATTCACAAGGGACAGAGCTCCATCATGGTCTTCCTACTTTTCATCTGGGCCTTCCACACCTATCTTCATCAGGCTTCTATTAGCAGCTCTCTAAGCAGCTCTGTTATCAGTTTTATCCTTTTCCAGGTTCAACAGAATATTCACTTTCTTCCATCTCCTGGCATTTTCAGGCCTGGGCAGAAATGTTTTGCACATTAGTGGCCGGTCTCCAAACTGAGATTCTCGCCTCTGCTTATACATTTGACCAGCACTTATTTTTTCTTCCCACCATTGTCGACTGCTTTTGGAGGTCCCATGGTTACCTGTGTCCCCCCAAGATTTTGGGTTCTTACTGTAAAATGTTTCTCAGAGCCTTCATTGGGGGACACAGGACCCGACCTTTCTTGATGTCTGCATTTTATCTTTATTTGCTTCTCCTAGTGTAAAAAGCAGTAACTGATCGTCTTGGTTCCAGTCGGTGGGGTGTATACTACTGAGGAGGAGCTAACTTTTTTTTATATTTCCTAGAGTCAGCCTCCTAATGGCAACAGCATACACCCATAGTTTCCTGTGTCCACCAATGAAGGCTCCGAGAGAGATTTTAGAGTTGACATTCTGCAGGTGTTTCCCTCATCGTCGGTCAGTATCTGGATGATTTGTTCATAGTGGAGAATATATTGCAAAGTTTTTCCCATTATTTGTTATATACTGGACAAATTAGGAAGAAAAACAACTTGTGCCGTTTTCTGTTTTGCATGGACTATAGTCAGTTGGTGGGAGCAACTGCTATGCGGCTATTATAGATGTGGGACTCTAGCATTTAATAAGCCTTTTTTTTTTTTTTTTTTTTTTTTTTTTTTAAACTATTGGACCATACAGGAACCACAGCACTGATGAGGTGCAGTCAGTATCACAAAAAAAACAAAAAACATTCAGGTACCTTTTATAAGTGACATCTTATGTGATCATTTCCACCATCTTGTCTCCATTTAGTATAGATGTCATGATGAGAGTTCATGCCTAGTGCTCTTCTCTGCAGTCTTCCCTCTTCTCCGGCTTCAATAGCATTTACCAACATGATGGCCTTAAAAAAAATTATACTGTCCATAACTATAAATATTTCCTATGCTGCGCCCCTGGACAAATAATTGCCCCCCAGTGTGCTTCCTGTACAAAATATCCACCCCTCACTGCCCCTCCGTACTGTCCTTAAAACACCATACCTCTCCATCATATTCCCCCTCCCACGGCTCCTCTCCATTATTTATATATAACACACACACACACCTCTACTTTATATCCCCCCTCTCTAAAACTCTTGTAATATTTCCCCACACACGGCTGCTAAATCATATTTCTCTCCCCCCCCCTTCCCCCCCCAAAAACATACACCTAGCTACTTTCCTTCATACCCCACCACCACAGATGGCTCCTGTCATACTCCCTCCCCACACACGGCTTCTTTCCGTCATATTTCCCCACACAGACACACATCTTCTCTGTCATTCCACCCCCCCTCCCCCCCCCGCTCTCCATCATATTCCCCCCACAAACTCGCAGCTCCTCTATATCGTATTCCCACCCCACACACACACAGCTCCTCTCATCATATTCCTTTCTACACATAGCACCTTTCCTTCATATTCCCCTCCCATACACAGCTTCTCTCCTTCATACTTTATCCCTCCCCACGCCACACAGCTCCAGTCATATGCCTTCACCCACACACAGCTCCTCCGTCATTTTCCCACCCACACACAGCTCCTCCATCATTTTCCCACCCACACAGCTCCTCTGTCATTTTCCCACCCACACAGCTCCTCCGTCATTTTCCCACCCACACAGCTCCTCCGTCATTTTCCCCACACACAGCTCCTCCGTCATTTTCCCCACACACAGCTCCTCCGTCATACTCCACCCACACACAGCTCCCCTCCATCATTTTCCCACACCCACACACAGCTCCTCCGTCATTTTCCCACCCACACACAGCTCCTCCGTCATTTTCCCCACACAGCTCCTCCGTCATACTCCACCCACACACAGCTCCCCTCCATCATTTTCCCACACCCACACACAGCTCCTCCGTCATTTTCCCACCCACACACAGCTCCTCCGTCATTTTCCCCACACACAGCTCCTCCGTCATTTTCCCCACACACAGCTCCTGTCATACTCAACCCACACGCGGCTCCCCGCTGTCATATTTCCCTCCCACAAACACAGATCCTCACCGCCATACCCCCCCCCCCCACACAGCTCCTGTCATATCCTCCCCTCCCCACAGCTCCTCTCCCGAATATTCACCACCACACAGCTGCTCTCGATCATATCCTCCCCCCCTACATTCACATAGCTCCTCTCCAACATACCCCCCACACGCGCCTCTTCTCCGTCATACACCCCCCACACGCGCCTCTTCTCCGTCATACACCCCCCACACACGCCTCTTCTCCGTCATACACCCCCCACACACGCCTCTTCTCCGTCATACACCCCCCACACACGCCTCTTCTCCGTCATACACCCCCCACACACGCCTCTTCTCCGTCATACACCCCCCACACACGCCTCTTCTCCGTCATACACCCCCCACACACGCCTCTTCTCCGTCATACACCCCCCCACACACGCCTCTTCTCCGTCATACACCCCCCACACACGCCTCTTCTCCGTCATACACCCCCCACACACGCCTCTTCTCCGTCATACACCCCCCACACACGCCTCTTCTCCGTCATACACCCCCCACACACGCCTCTTCTCCGTCATACACCCCCCACACACGCCTCTTCTCCGTCATACACCCCCCACACACGCCTCTTCTCCGTCATACACCCCCCACACACGCCTCTTCTCCGTCATACACCCCCCACACACGCCTCTTCTCCGTCATACACCCCACACACGCCTCTTCTCTGTCATACACCCCCCACACACGCCTCTTCTCCGTCATACACCCCCCACACACGCCTCTTCTCCGTCATACACCCCCCACACACGCCTCTTCTCCGTCATACACCCCCCACACACGCCTCTTCTCCGTCATACACCCCCCACACACGCCTCTTCTCCGTCATACACCCCCCACACACGCCTCTTCTCCGTCATACACCCCCCACACACGCCTCTTCTCCGTCATACACCCCCCACACACGCCTCTTCTCCGTCATACACCCCCCACACACGCCTCTTCTCCGTCATATTCCCCTCCCACGCGCGCACACACGTTTTCCATCACATTCTTGCCCACACGCACACAGCTCCTCGCCGTTATATTCTCCCCCACACACCCTGCCCCTCTGCATAACTTTGTTATCCTTACAATACTCTGCCCCTTCCCCATAATGTGCCCTCATAGTAACAGAGACCTCTATCCTTCCTCCTTTATAGTATATTTAATCCACGGCTTCTCCAGCACTTTCTGGTGTGTCCTTGCCTCTTCTGCGCTGTGACGCTGGCGACAGCAGCCGTGCGATAAGGTCACAGTGTGGAGTGACGATCTCCTCATGCTGCTGGGGCAGGGGCTGCCGAGCGCTTTGCCTCTGTTCTGGCGCCAAAGTGTCTCTGTATTCACATCTGACAGAGGTGAATACAGCTGAACACAGGACGGTGACGGGCCGCACCACATCCTTCAGTGGGCCGTATGTTGTGTGACCTGACATAGCAGCTAGTCTTCACCCACCGGCTCAGTCAACTTATAAGTAGGGAGTCTGCAGAGGGGAAAACTGTTGGAAATGCAGAATACAAGCTGTGAAATGGCCAGAAATATCGTTATTCTTCATATACATACATGACCGCTTATTCTGAAAAGTCACCTGAAATGACAGATTCTTCTAACTAGTGTGAATTGTTGACAGTGGCGATGCTGGCATGCTGTTGGTGCGGGGCTGCTTGTTTTTGTTATGAGGATCAGACAGATCGTTGGTTTTATTTGCTGAGAGTCATCACTTCGCTCCCATGAGAAGAGCACTCTGTTTACCCTGCAGTTTTTGGCTCTGGAGCTCGTGATTCTGCAGGTTTCTTTTGTGCAAGGTCTGAGTTTTTGCGCCCAGAAACTGCTTAGTCACTAGTGGGGCTGCTGCGCGCTGGCTGGAGGCCTCGGCCGCTGTGTATGGGAAGCAGGACTTATTTCTCACTGTCGTTAATCAGGGAAAAAGGCTGCAGTAAGCAGATTTCATTCATTTCATCGCGGAAATGTATTCTGATCGCTTTATGCTGCTGGTGCCTTTTTCAATTTCAAGTACGGTAGATTAGATGCTATAAAACAATGCTGAAAGTATAGTTGGCACACACTGGGCGTCTGACATTATGTGGTGCAGTGTATGGCAGGGATGCACAGCCTGGTCTACTCTCGAGGGCCACGTCCGTGAGGTAAATGTTGACAGGTTCGAGTCCTAAAAGCTGAAATGTGCATGGAGCGGAACAATGGAGGATCCCTTCATCCCAGAAAAGAGAATTGCCTGCAGCTCTCTCCATTGCAGTTTAGCAGTGTGGTAACAAGCACTTGCCCTCTTAATCTATCCTGTTCTGGAGTGACAAGCGCCAGGAGAACATCATTCTGTTGATATGAGGATCCTAGAAATGGCAACACATCACGGTTAAGTCTCTCTCCCACTTGCGATTAAATCGGATGAACGCAATCTGATGAAAAATCATATTGCATTTGTACCAATTCAATCCTATGGTTTTATTCTCAATTGCGTTTTTTCTCCCTACTCCGATCGAATCGCGATAATACTGGAAAAAAATCGCACGCCACCATATACCGGTAAGTCTATGGGTGCGTGTGAAACATCGCACCGCACTAGGATATCACCCGAGTGCAGCCCCATTCCCGCCGACGCCAATAACAAGAGGATGGAGACATTTTTGTCTACTCTGCTGCAATTGTCTCATGCAAGAGGATCAGAGCACAGAGCGCTGACACTCGGCTCCCGGTCGCAGCAGAGCAGGAGCGCTGACACTCGGCTCCCGGTCGCAGCAGAGCAGGAGCGCTGACACTCGGCTCCCGGTCGCAGCAGAGCAGGAGCGCTGACACTCGGCTCCCGGTCGCAGCAGAGCAGGAGCACTGACACTCGGCTCCCGGTCGCAGCAGAGCAGGAGCACTGACACTCGGCTCCCGGTCGCAGCAGAGCAGGAGCACTGACACTCGGCTCCCGGTCGCAGCAGAGCAGGAGCACTGACACTCGGCTCCCGGTCGCAGCAGAGCAGGAGCACTGACACTCGGCTCCCGGTCGCAGCAGAGCAGGAGCACTGACACTCGGCTCCCGGTCGCAGCAGAGCAGGAGCACTGACACTCGGCTCCCGGTCGCAGCAGAGCAGGAGCACTGACACTCGGCTGCCGGTCGCAGCAGAGCAGGAGCACTGACACTCGGCTCCCGGTCGCAGCAGAGCAGGAGCACTGACACTCGGCTCCCGGTCGCAGCAGAGCAGGAGCACTGACACTCGGCTCCCGGTCGCAGCAGAGCAGGAGCAGACTGTCATTAGCATCTCTCATCGGATGTGATTCGCTAATGGCACCCCGGCATTACTGTCCCAGCTCTACTCATCAATCCGCTCTCATATGGAAAATGCTGTAAGCAGACAAGCATATGTCTATGATCAGGTGCTCGGGGGCCACACACAATGGCATTACAGGATCAGCACCCCTGAGCACCAGCCAGCCTGTGTTAAACAGATCTGACGTGGCAGCCATAACAGCAATATTGCAGGCCATAAATTGGTATCCACATGTGGTAACAGATACGGATGAGCAGTTATAACGTTAAACTAGAGACAAGCAAATTGTCACATTTTGGTTGGAAAATTCTATCAAAAGTGCCCCTATTGCCATTAAAATACTTTTCTTTGTTTCAAGGTCCCTACAGACCCTAAGGTTGAAGAAGCTCTTCCAAAGTTTTTATCGTTTTTATATATTGCAATCACATTATATAGCACTTTGCTCTTAAAATTGCTCACTTTTCCTATCTACCCAGTTAATTCTTCTCTTTTCCATTAGGCCTAGGACATCAAGTGATTAAAAACAGACTAGCTGAATCTTGTGGCTCTGTGTAGAAACAGGAGGTCTCTTTTCCCTGCAAGAGTCATCATTAGGCTAAGGTCACACTATCAGTATTTCACATCATACAGAAGTGGTGGAAGTGTTTCTATTATACACTGGGAGCACTGAAACTACACAATGTATCTCCAAGTCAATCACACTTCTGCTGTTCTGCAAATGGAACATGCAATAGGTAGAAATGATAAAGCAATTAGCAAGACAACCCCTACAAAAGAGTGGTTCTGCAGGGGGTGACCACAGACCATTTCTCTGTTCTCATCCTTTTTGGCTGTTGTGGTCACTTTTGCATTTTGTCTTTGTTCTCACCCCTAGATGGACTGTACAGTAGCATGATGCAATGTCTACAACCCACAGAAGTTGCTCAGGTAGTGCAGCTCATCCAGGATGGCGCATAAATTTGATCTATGGCAAGAAGGGTAGCGGTGTCTGGCTGCACAATGTCCAGAGCATGGAGCAGATACCTGGAGACAGGCCAGTACACCAGGAAACATCGAGGTGGCTGTAGGCAGCAGGACCGCTACCTCCTCCTTTCTGTAAGGAGGAGCAGTGCCACAGCCCCATAAAATGACCTCCAGCAGGCCACTAACATCCATGTGTCTGCTCAAACTGTCAGAAACAGATTCCATGAGGGTGGTATGAGGGCCAGATGTCCACAAGTGGGTGTTTTGCTTACAGCCCAACACTGTGCAGGGTAATTGGCAGTTTTGACATTGGCGCCCTGTGCTCTTTACGGATGAGAGCAGGTTCACACTGAGCACATGTGACAGACATGACGAAGTCTGGAGACGCCAAGGAGAACATTCTGCTGCCTGCAACATCCTCCAGCATGACTGGTTTGGCAGTGGTATCCAAGCAAATCAAGAAGGACCGCGCCACAATGGATAGTGATGAAGCACAGCTCACATTTTATTCTGCCTCCTGCAGCAACGTTTCGGTCAATAGACCTTTATCAAGCACCGAAACGTCGCCGCAGGAGGCAGAATAAAATGTGAGCTGTGCTTCATCACTATCCTATATTGCGCTGTCCTTCTTGATTTGCTTGGATATGGTATGCTATCTGGGATGAACTCCCCGGTTTTGGTACATGTGCTCTGAAGTCCTTGGAGACTGAATGCCTTAAGGGTGCTGTTTGAATTTTCTATTTTTCTGACATTTATGGTTTGGCAGTGGGTCAGTAATGGTGTGGGGAGGCATTTCTTTGGAGGGCCACACAGCCAGAGGTACCATGATTGCCATTTGTTAGCGGGATGAGATCCTCGGAACCATTGTGAGACCATATGCAGTGGGATCTGGATTCCTTCTGATGCATGACAATGCTAGGCCTCATGTGTGTCAGCAGTTCCTGCATGATGAAGGTATTGAAGCTATGGACTGGACCGCCCGTTCCCCAGATCTGAATCCAATCGATCACATCTGGAATATCATGCGCTATCCACCAATGCCACGTTGCACCAGACTGTCCAGGAGTTGACTGATGCTTTAATCAATGACTGGGAGCAGATCCTTCAGGAGAACATACACCGCTTTCAACAGGACCATACCCAGGCGTTGTAGGGAGATCATACAGGCACGTGGAGGCCACACACACTGCTGAGCATCATTTCCTTGTCTTGAGGCATTTCCACTGAAGTTGGATAAACCTGCAACTTGATTTTCCACTTTGATTTTGAGCATCATTTCAATCCATGGGATATTAGTTTTGATTTACATTGGTCATTTTTATGTTTTATTGTTCTCAATGCATTCCACTATGTAATGAATAAAGATGTGCAATTGGAATATTTCATTGACAGATATCTAGGATGTGGTATTTTAGTGTTCCCTTTGTTTTTTTGAGCAGTGTACTTTTTCCTGGTTTTAGCCTACAAATACGGATGTAAATACTGATTAAATACTAATACTGTGGCTGCTGCCTTAGAACTACAATTCTACATCAGTGCACAGTCCTTGGCAGGGAAAGAGCAGGAACAGTTGGGTCAGGAGTTGAAGAGGGGCTGGAGCTGGGCTGCCAGGGACTTTGCAGTGATGAAGGATTGTAGTTCCAATGATGACTCATGTACTGAAAAGAGACTTATTGTTTCTACATAGAGCTTAGAAGGATTCAGCTAGTCAGTTTTTAAATAATGTGATGCTATAGACCTAATGGAAAAGAGATTACAATTGCTCCTTTTACCTCTCTACCAAGTTAATTATGGTACGTACACAGTGCCATATAATATGATAATGAATATATTAAGGATATAAACTTTGATGGGGGGGAGGAGGAGGAGGAGTGCTTCAAGTTTGGAACTGACAGTGTAACCCAACATAGACCCTAAAGTACGGCCGCTATATGGTCTTGTGAAAAGAGCCTGACGACTAGTTGGAGTTTGAGTGTCAGTAATTGGGTGAGTTTTATGTCCTTTTTGCTTTGTTATTTTATTCCTGGAAGAACAACATTAAAACATGATTTTTTTTTTTTTAATGATTTAATGAGAATATTTTCTTTGCGTATTTACATATAAATTACAACTATCGCCGGCTGGTGGTATACATCCGCCTTCACAATATTTTGTATCGTATGACATAATTTACTGATTTTTTTTTACCAGCCTTTCCTTTATTTTTAATAAATATACATTTATCCCAGAGATATTTATAGCCAAAAATACATTTGATTTAAAAGAAAATATACATCTGTTATAGAAAAAGCATTACAAATATTTGGCAATAAATACAATTACTGTCCGAGACCTCAGGACAGACATAACTAGTGCAAAGAAATCAGGAATCCCTTCTGTTTCTAAGAAAACAAAGTTTTATTATTATTAAAACTGTATTTTAAATGCCTTGCCCTCTTTATGATCTCTGTTTGCTGTCAGTGAATAGAAGCTTTCTCCTCTACATCCACAACCAATAGGCTCATTAGTGATTTCTCTACATTTGTTTCTAGTTCTGATAGTTTGCTACAATGTATCGGCAGAGGATGGTCTACTCTGTGTGCAAAGGTGTACAAATCTAGGAAAAATGTGTCCAGATGAATGTTAACATTCACTGTCAGCAAGCGGAGATCTAAAAGGAGAGGAACCGGAAATAAATGATAAAATAGGCACTGTTACATGTAACCACAAATCCCTTTGAAGTTCATGTTCTACAGTTTTATGTAGAGAAATTCGACATCTACAAATACTGTAATTACTGCATTATAAAACCTTCGCAGGCTTCAGAGCTGAAATCTCCCAGCTTCTTCACTGTGCATGAAGCTGGATCTAGCAATGTTTTGGTTTTTTTTTCTACACTAATATCAACAATTTCGCAACCAAAAACGCTTCCAAAATGCTCAAGATATGTCCAGGTATGTGCACACTATGGCCCAGATTCAGCCTTTAGGATCCGCAGCGTTTTTTTCCCGCGAAGAAACGCTGCAGATCCGCAAGTGAGATTTACAGAACAATGTAAATCAATGAAAAAAAAAATAAATGCTGTGCTAATGGTGCGAAAAATTCCGACGGAAAACGCTGCGGATTAAAAGAAGGAGCATGTCATTTATTTGTGCGGATCTGCAGCGTTTTTGTACCCATTCCATTATAGAAAGCCTCCCTAAGAGACTACAAGTCTCTGTAACTCTCTCGTGGTGCCGTAATGTATGATGGAAAAACACGGGTATTACATACCTGGTAATGTGTTTTTTCATGAGACATGACGGCACCCTTATATTATATTATTATATTCCCGCCCTTTTTTTCACGTCATTAGTTGGGTGCATTATTAGCATTATACACTCCCTCGGGTGTTGGTAATTAGTGTACACATTAATAATACATCCTTTATTATTCTAACATGCGGAGTTCCTCTCGTGCTCTGTAAAACAACTGATGTGGAGAGAGGAGCAGCCCCTTTTATCTTGAAGGTTTTCTGTCCCCTGCGGATCCCCTATCTCGTGGTGCCGTCATGTTTCATGAAAAAACACATTACCAGGTATGTAATACCCATCTTTCCTCTGTTTCCCACGTTGTTGGTACAGTTCTGTGGTTCCAGGTGTTTTCACCTGATTTATCAATTGCATCTTTTTAAAAACTTGCACCATTTTTTGCACAACTCTACTTCAGTCCTCCGCAGGAGTAAATTTCTGCACTTAAATCGAAAAGTCGCATCTTTTTACCACATTTTGAAAAAGTTGTGACTTTTTCCTCAAAGTCACAAAAATGATAAATGACAAAAAAAATAAATAAATAAAACAGAGCTTTTCCTAACTTTCATCAAATGGCACACATGGTACATGAATTTGGTGCAAAGTGGGGCAGTATACATCAGCAAAAGCCACAAGGGAAAAAAAAAAAAAAGTGACAACCCCCCCCACAGGGCCAATGTCATTTTCAGGCAGATTTTGCCAGGAACCCACTTGAATAAGCGCTAAAGCCATCCTCAAAAATGCACATCAATGTAAAAGCGACCTCCTGTTTATATGTGTGTAGCCAAAACCCATGCCCATCTGTAAGGGCAAAGGAGCGCACTAATTTGCAGGTAACTCCTGCACGCTACCGCCAATCTCATGTGCTCGTTGGTAGGAGGGAGCCTGCTGAATGTGGGGAAGCTCAGCCTCAGGGCTCATTCAGATGGCCATTTTTCAGATAGCACTCATACCAATAATAGTGAATTGGGCCAAGCGTTGGATCAAAATTGGCCATGGAAGTCGGTGGGACTGTGGAAAAATCTGAGTGCGGTCCGATTTTCACAAACTGTGAAAAAAAAAAAAAAAAGTTCCTCCTTTCTGATAAACAAGAAAAACTGCTAACTTGTACCAAACCCTGATAAATCTTTGTTCCTTTTTCATATGGTTTCATACGTCAGGTTTTTTTTTTCTCTTAAGTGAAAAATGGTCCATGATTTTTCGATGTGCAGGACCCATTTTTAGTCCATGTATACATTTTTACAATCCATGCTGCTTCAGTTTATCTAGTATGAAGAAGAAAAAACAGTAATTAGACTTACTGGTAATTGTATTTCCAGGAATCCATCCTGACAGCACACTGGAGGACGTCCTTCTTAGCCATGATGGGACAGGAAACACGAGAGGTTAAAAGGACCCTCCCCCTACCACCCTTCAGTGTTTTTCCAAAGTAACACATCTGGATGGATGCAAAAACAAGTTTTATTACAACAAGATAATCAATCATACAAATGTTACATCACATAAGTATAAAGATCAAACCATAGGGAGGGAACTAACAGTGCTGTCAGGATGGATTCCTGGAAATACAATTACCAGTAAGTCTAATTACTGTTTTCCAGGTCACCACCTGACAGCACACTGGAGAAATACCAAAGGAGAATGGTATTCAGGGTGGGACCACTGCTTGAAGTACCTTCCTACCAAAAGCCAACTGAGGCGAAACTACATCTAGTTTATAGTGTTTAGAAAAGGTACTAAGATTAGACCATGATGCAGCTCTACAGATCTGGTCTGCCGTAGCCCCCCCTTTCTCCGCCCATGATGTGGCCATGGCCCTAGATGAGTGGGCTTTAAGATTAACCGGGGAATTTAGACCTTTAGCTTTGTAGGCTAAATCAATTGTAGATTTTATCCACCGTGCGATAGTCGCTTTAGACGCTTTTTTCCCCTTATTTGAACCCCTGAACTGAACAAACAAGTTATTGTCCTGTCTCCAGGGTCTAGATAGATCAAGGTACCTGAGTACTGATTCTCTTACATCAAGGTTATGAAAAAATCTTTCTTTTTGATTTTTAGGGAATTGGCAAAAAGACGGTAAAACAATCTCCTGATTCATATTAGTATCAGAAACGACCTTAGGGAGAAAGGCCGGATCAAGCTTTAGTACTATTTTATCATCGAAGATCTGTAAATACGGGTTCTGTACCGAAAGAGCCTGTAGTTCCCCCAACCTTTTTGCCGATGTGATCGCAACTAAAAACGCGGTTTTAAGAGAGAGTTTGTTGATGTCTATGTCTCCCGATATATCCCAGGACTGATCACAGAGAAAATTCAGGACCAGATTAAGATCCCACGGTGGGACTGATTTCCTAATAAATGGCCTTAGCCTCTGGACTGCTCTAGAGAATCGACTAATCCAGGGGTGAGTAGATAAAGAAAAATCAAAAAATACACTTAGGGCCGCTATCTGGACTCTTAATGTACTTGGTCTGAGACCTTTCTGAAATCCTGACTGCAAGAAGTCAAGAATTTTTGGGATATCTGGATGGTCAGTATCAACTGTCATCTTCCCACAGAATCCACAGAATGTTTTCCATATTTTTGTGTAGATGGCAGATGTCACCGGCTTCCTGCTGGCTTGAAGGGTAGAAATGACGTCATCTGAAAGACCTTTTGCCCTCAAGACCTTCCGTTCAGGATCCAGGCTGCCAACTGAAGCGCTCCTGGGTTCTGGTGTAGAACTGGACCTTGTAGAAGAAGATCCTCTCTGTCTGGTAACCGGAAGGGTTCTTCCACTGATAATCTCTTTAGCATTGGAAACCAACTTCGTTTCGGCCAGTGAGGAGCTATGAGGATGACTTTGGCCCCGTCCTCGCAGATTTTCCTGAGTGCTCTTGGAATCAATGCCAGAGGTGGAAACGCATACAGAAGACCGTCGTTCCAAGGCTGTGACAGGGCATCGATCGCAGCTGGGCTTTCCCAGGGGTTTAGGGAGTAAAAGGTCTTGACTTTTGCGTTTTGCTTTGTAGCAAATAGATCCACAGCCGGCTTCCCCCAACGATGACAAAGATCCCTGAATACTTCGTCGTTTAGTTCCCACTCTGTAGGGGATACACTTTTCCTGCTCAGGAAATCCGCCAACTGGTTCTTGGATCCCTCCAGATGTACCGCCGAGATTGACCGCACCGACTTCTCTGCCCACTTGAAGATCTGTTCTGCTAGATCTTGCAATGCCAGATGTCTTGGGCCCCCCTGGTGTCGAAGGAAGGCTACGGTCGTCGTATTGTCCGAGAAGATCTTTACATGCTTGTTCTTCAGCAAATGTTGTGCCGCCGTTAAGACCTTCCAAACCGCATGCAACTCTCTGTGGTTTGATGACTTCTTGCTGTCCTTTCTTTCCCAGCGACCTTGGAAATATCTTCCCAGGACATGACCTCCCCAACCTTCCTGACTTGCGTCTGTCGTGACTGACACACTCGGAGTTTGGAGCCATGGTACTCCCAGCCGGAGATTTTTGGAGAGAGTCCACCATACCAGAGACCTCTTGATCTGAAAAGAAAGATTTAGTCTTTGATTTAGAGAATTTTGCGTTCTGTTCCAGCTCTTCAGAACTCCCTGCTGAAGCTGTCGGGAATGAAACTGACTCCATCTCACGCAAGGGATACAGGCCGTCATTAGCCCCAGTATTATCATCCCGTCTCTGATCGTATTTCGGCCTCGGGAGAAAAGATGGACCTTTTTTACTATACCCTTTAGCCTGTCTTCCGGAAGGTAGGACATTCTTGTTTCCGAGTCGAGCATGACTCCTAGGAATTTTATTCTGGATTTTGGTATTAGATCTGACTTCTCCCAGTTTATGATCCATCCGAGACTCTCTAGAGTGGATATGAGGAACTGACAGTTGATCCTGAGCTGGTTTACTGACTCTGCCGCTACCAAAAAGTCGTCTAGGTAAGGGATTACCAACAAATCCTGATTTCTCAGATATGCGACTACCTCTACCATAAGTTTTGTAAAAACTCTGGGAGCCGACGCCAGGCCGAAGGGGAGACAGCGAAACTGAAAGTGATAGATTTTCCCTTCCATGTTTACCGCGAACCGCAGGAACTTTTGGTGGTTTAAGTAAATGGGAACATGGTAATATGCACTCTTTAGGTCCAGAGTGCACATCACCATACCCTTTCCCAACAGAGGAATGGTAGACCGAATCGACTCCATTTTGAACCTTTTGTATACCACCCAGTTGTTTAGGTGCTTCAGATTTATAATTGTTCTCGACTCTCCTGATGGTTTTGTTATTGAGAAGAGATTCGAGTAATGACCTCTGTACTCTTCTTGAGAGGGGACCGGAACAATTGCTGCCATTTTTAGGAGGTCCTGTATATCCGACCACATGGGGGACGATGATTTTAGATGTGTACTGGACACCAGAAATCTTTCGGGCGGAAGGGAGGAAAATTCGATTTTGTACCCCTGGGACACCACTTGTAACACCCAAGGACTCGTTGTTATTTCCCTCCAACCTTCTAGGAATCCGGCTAGACGACCCCCTACTCTGATGGCGTCATTTTCTATGGTAGCTGGACCTTGGACCTGAGTAACTCGAGTCCTTGGTTTTGGGTCTACTATCTCCCCCTTTCTGGTAGCTCCATCTACCTTGCTTCCCTTTACCCCTGTAATCCTGTTTCTGATTATAGCGGGGTCTCCGAAAGGGCTGGAATTTTTTAGGCTTTTCTTCGGGGAACCCCTTTTTTACATCTGCGGCTTTCTCTAAGATATCGTCGAGGACTGGTCCGAAGACCCTGCCCCCAGAGAAGGGTATGGAACATAATTTATTTTTGGAGTGCATATCACCCGACCAGCTTTTGAGCCAGATAGCTCTTCTGGCTGCATTAGAGAGAGATTGCCCTCTAGCCGCAAATCTAACAGTCTCTGCGGACGCGTCTGCTAAAAAGGTGGTTGCCAATTTTAACAGAGGCAGAGATTTCAGGATAGTATCTCTAGGAGTTTTGGCTATTAATTGATCCTGAAGATCATTTAGCCACAGGTCCATGGAGCGAGCCACTGATGTTGCTGCAATATTAGCTCCGATAACCGCCGAAGAACTTTCCCAGGCCCGTTTCAAAAGTCCATCTGCCTTTCTGTCCATGGGCTCTTTTAAGTTGGAAGAGTCCTCAAAGGGGATTGAGGTTCTTTTGGACACTTTCGCCAATGGAATGTCTATTTTAGGAACATCGACCCATTCTTTAACATCCTCCGGGTCAAACGGCAAGCGGAGTCGGAAATCTTTAGGAATAGTCAATCTCTTCTCCGCCTCCTCCCATTCATCCAAAATCATGGATCTAATATGGGAATTTACAGGAAACACCATCGCAGTTTGTGAGCGCAGGCCACCAAACATTTCATCTTGAACCGAACAAGATGGTTGTGGATCCTCAATCTGCATAGTATGCCGTACAGCTTCCAACAGTTCTCCTGTGTCTGCTGCGGAGAATAAGTATTTCCTCCCTCTCTCTGGAGGGTCTCTGCTCTCCTCTTCCTCCCCTATATCCGATACCGCAGATAACGAGTCTCCTGAAGAGTAATCGACCCTCTGCCTTTTGCTCGGTCTCTCTGAAGGTGAGGCTTGCGGTAGTACCAGACTTGATACCGAAGCCTGGACCTCCTCTCTTATCATGGCTCTCATATTTGACATAAGAGAAGCCTGCTCCTCTCCTATGATTTTGCAGGTGCACGCTTCACATAGGGGTTTCTGCCAGGTATCTTTCAGCTTGGCTGCACAAATAGGGCACTTCTTGCTTTTGCCAGGTTTCTTTAACGGTTTTTCAGGTAATGAGGCAGCCTATAGAAAATAACAAACTCTAGGATAATGCCCCATTTTTTTTTTTTTTTTTTTTTTTTTAAGATATCCATAACAAAGAGCCCTGCTCTACTTACTAGCGCTGTGGACTCCTGCCCCTCTGCTCTAGCTGCGTCCTCCATGTTACTGCACTGGAGATCGCTTACTGCCCCTGCACATACCTTTATACTTCTGTTCCTCTTTTCATCTGTACAGCGCTCCCGCGCTCACTACCGACTGCAGAGACGCCGCCCGCCCCCCTCAGCCGCAAACCGGAAGTGACGCGCGGCCGGAAAGAGAGGATGGTGCAGCGAGGGTTTCCATCCCCATGCCGGCCGCATGGAGACGCCGACATCAGCAGAGGCCGCCGCTGGGATCGCATGCACCAGGGGGCGTGACGGAAGGATCGAGAGCCCCCGGCAGGGGGAAGCGATCCTCATACCAGGAGCAGCGCTACACTGGTAGGCAGAGGGACCCTCGGTCGGGTGTCGGCCAGCGGGCGCCTTATGGAGGGAAGGGTGAGGCAAAGCCCCCCCGATCCACATCCCCCCGCACAGAACGGTAGTTTCCTCTCGCCGTTCCTATCCATAATGGGACAGGAAAAACACTGAAGGGTGGTAGGGGGAGGGTCCTTTTAACCTCTCGTGTTTCCTGTCCCATCATGGCTAAGAAGGACGTCCTCCAGTGTGCTGTCAGGTGGTGACCTGGAAAAAATCTTTGCTTCTCCTTCTCCCTAAAGCAGTAAAATACTGACACACATGACATCTATGTGAGATCCATTTTGTCTTCATGACTTGCGTTTGGGGGGGGAAACAATTCAACTTCCCCTGCTCTTTTTACGTTTGCAAGTGTGTATTTTTTCATGCACTCAAAGTTAGATCATGTCTGCGCTTCAGAAATGAATCCAGCAATTTTGTTCACAAGTCACTATTTTTTTCCAGACAAAAAAGCCTTTTGTTTCTTTTAACGCATTCCTTTTGTTTCTCCTGACTCAAAGCATAGTGTAATTCAATTACTGTTAATTAAATTAATGAAGCGTATCGAATAAACAATGCCCTACCTAATAAACATAAAAAGCAGAACATTTTAGTTCATTTTTCTTTAAACTTGATTAGTAACGTTCAAAGAAGAAACATTGACTCAATGCAAGATGTTAAACGTAATACATGAAAAACAAGAAATCTAGTTCCAGCTTGTTTTACTTCCCTTTAAGTAGGCTTTTTAAAGGGAATGTGTCATCAGAAAACGACCGGTTACATCTTTTTTTTATTGTTACTTCTATTTTTAAAAAGTTTGGGCAATGTTACGATTTTTTTCGTATTATATTAGTTAATACAATAAGGAATCTTACAGGTTTCACACTGGCCACTGGGACTTTTATATACTCATACTTCCTGTCCTTTCACAAAGTTTTCAGCAGACTCATTGTCATCAGAGGCAGGACTACACTGACAGGTAACACCCTAATACACAGCTAATT
This sequence comes from Ranitomeya variabilis, assembly GCF_051348905.1. Lineage (NCBI taxonomy): Eukaryota > Metazoa > Chordata > Amphibia > Anura > Dendrobatidae > Ranitomeya > Ranitomeya variabilis. The sequence continues at coordinate 712,400,902 of NC_135234.1, read as the reverse complement.
CTGTGATTGGTGGATCATGTGTTAAGAGATGTCACACCTTATTCTGCTCCCCCTTTCCTTTCAGACTTACCATTGCACACGCTCATTAGATACTTCAATACAAAGATATGGTCAGGATACAACCACTGTGGCTATGGACATGTGTTGTTTCCTGAAACAATGGGAAGCTGAAGTCGTAAAATACCCACAAGCCGGTGTGATAATTGCAGGATTTTTTATTTTTAATAGTGACCAAACTAATTGTAATTATATTTTTGTGCCTATGAGACTGTCTAGTCCTAGTCAGTAGAACCACAGCTAGTCCATGCACCGTGGTGGAGCAAGAAAGATTAGTGAAATAGACCCAATTTATGATTTATTGAAATCCTGCTCATTGTGGGTTTATAAACTGATTACAGATGGCTTGACTTACTCAATACTTGATAGCTGCCTTCCTTTTATGATCCATAGACCATTATCAATTTCGGATTAGGACCGCCTACTGGACTCCTTAGACTTACACAGGTTTTAGTTAATATTTCTCCACAAAACTATACATAAATCTGCTCTTGATCTATAACCTGAAGCCTATGATGGGACAGTATGTTCAACATTACATAATCTTACATAAAAATAGTCAGTTAAATAAAACCTATTTTGGGACAGGGAAGTTAGGACGGCTGAAGTTCCTCTTCATGGTCGTTTCCACTTCACTACACTGTATATATGTTACAGTTACCGTAGATTCTTATTTTGTGTCTGGGAAGACCTGCAGATATCTCTCGACCATTACTGAATCTGACGAAAAATCAAAACCAAGCTCATGTTGAGAAGAGCAGTAATACAATAATTCATAGCACATTTCCCCCAAGAGTGAAAGATTCACCGATTCTCCTAAAGGTTTCCGACGTTGTGTTACGATTCTCCTTCAGTGCTGGATTCCTCATTAATCAGGAGAACGTGGTCCCGTTCTTGATACCCGATGCACAGCAAAAGCCTGAAGTAAGAGAAATAAGATCTTAGCTGGAGATGTGGCTAACAGAGCCGACATGATAGACCCACAGGAGTGATGTAGGCCGTAGTAGGAGACCACAGCCCACAAGAGCACTTCAAGGGGTATTCCACTCTACATAAATTACAGATTAAAGTGGTTCCAATCACCAGAACAGGGAACTGTCCTCTCTTGGCCACAAGACTGCAGGAAGGAGCAGATTAATGGAACGGCTGCTCTCGCATGCGCCCTGCCCCTTCATTCTAAGTGTATGGAGTGCTGACCAGGAGCTCCATTCAACTACTCCTGGCCGCAGTCTAACATATACCTCTAATTGAATAAAGGCACGTATAAATACAAATGTGAGGGCTGGTTTGCTTCTATATAAGTGCAAGAAACATGTAGTAGTCTGAAATCCCTGATAAAGGGCACTGCTGAGGTTCCCAGATATTTGGAGTCTTCACGTTTCCTCCTATCCGAGTGTCTGCACGCAGTGAATGACAGTTCTGCCGTTCAATCTAGGAATGGGGCGTGCTGAGCGGTGTCTCTTGACTGACAGCTCTGACGTCCAATAGGATCCTGTCGAGTACTCAGCTGTCAGTGTTTGATAGTTTAGTCGTCCAATCAGGACCAGGGTGTGCCGGGACTTCATCCAGGTCTCTTGTCCACAGAAATTACTCTGCCTTTGATTGCTGCCAGTTGTAGCTTTGATCATTAGGCGAGTGCTTGCTCTGTGCTCCTTGTCTGGTATTCTGATCTTTGCTGCTCGACCTAGGATTTGTCTCGACCATCCCTTTGCCTAGCTCTTTTGTTGTGATCCGCTACCTTCTTGGAATAGTAACCTCAGACGGTTTCCTGACTACGCCTTTGTCTCACCCCTTTGTCAAGGACCTACCCTCCTGGCTTTTGATCTCAAACCTCTTCACTACCCAGAATCACAGTTTATCCATGATTAGTGACCAGCTTCTCAGCACTGAGATCTCATCTCCCGAGATCTTGGTGCCAAGATCTCCATCAGCGCATGCACCGCCCCCTGGCAGCCATTTTCCCCAGAGTCCACCGCATAGGAAACGATGTAAGTGCGGGGGCTTTGGGCTTTCACAAGATGTCGGCAGAGCCCCCGCAGCACCGAACACCGGCAACGACGCACTGCACATCCGAACACCCCCTCATCCCAGCCTGCAGCAACGCTCCACTCTTGCCACCTCCAGCAGCGACCCTGGGACCCAGCTCCACCGTGGCCACCACATCCGGTAAGCAAGAAGACGCATGGATTTTAAAAAAAACACCATCATTTTATTAAAAAAAATTTTTTCCCTATTTTTCTCCTCAAAATTTGGGGTGCGTCTTATAATCCGGTATGTCCTATAACCCTCAAAATACGGTACTTCTCCCAGCGATCGAGGAGTACTTTGGTGATGAACAATGATTTTTCCACTATGATGGACACTAAGTTACAAGGCAAAAGTGATAATTAAGTGAAATTTTGGGACCATGGTCAGGAGTCTCCCCAGAGCTCAGTCCCATTGAGAACCTGTGGTCAATCATCAAAAAGCGGGTGGACAATCAAAAACCCAGAAACATTTGCAGCAGAAATCTCTGCATCTCTTGGCAGGAATAACGCTGCGTAAAACAAGCAGGTTTTTGCCACGTTTTTGGTACAGATTTTTCCCCACTTATTAGATCTTCAGCAAAATGCTGAAAGAAGGACAAATAAGCTCAAGATTCTCATTCAATTTACTGGTACAAGGAAATCCTTCAGGTTTTGTGTCATATCTGAGCACAACAAACTGCAACGTGTGCACAGCCCCTTTAAGATCTAAATCTCTGAAGTAGCAAACTTTTTGAAAACCAAAATTTGCATCAATCTCACAATGTTTGGCCACAGCTGTACCTGCCTCCAAAAATAATTTTGCATATATTTTTAAAGTTGTCGTGTTGTTTTGGGAATGGTATAACTTGCTCACGCTAATCACAGGCCTGGATGTTCATCGACGATAGAGCTGCCGAGGGTGTGCAAACCATAAAGGCCATGCAGAGGTGGGCCAGATGGTCTCCTCACTTTTAACTGTGCGAGGACAGCAGGTTTCACCAGAGGAACAAATAAATGGATGTGAAGAGAACGAGAGGTCATGAAAAACAGGATACAAAGTGAAATGCACCTAGATCCATCTTTTCTTGCCATAAATCTCTGCATATTCATAATTTCCTACGCTAATATAATAAGGTTAATGTACGGCTCGTGCTCACTGCCCATCACAAGCCAATTCTGCTATCTACAGATCATTACATTACGGTAACGCAATTATGGAAGATTAGATTATCATTCAATTACTAGGGAGAAATTAAGGTTACATAGAAGAGATGAAATTCACGAAGGTTTCTATATTCTGTACAAAGGTTGCTCTTACCACACCAGGCCAAACGGGACCAAGCTGAGGACGGCCGATAACAGGAAGGAAAACCCAGGAAACCACAGCACCGTGGCTCCATAGATGCTGTTAAACACGGCAACGGTCAGGCTTCCTGTTAGACTCTCCAGACAGGCGATGCAAGCGAACAACGCTCCTGTAACACAGGAAGGAGCTCAATTAGGGAGGAAGTTCAGAGGTTCACAACCGTAATACTCAGGCGAAGGACCTGCACATGCCACCATTATTATTACAAGGGGTCTTCACATGCCACCATTATTACAAGGGGTCTGCCTTTGCCACCATTATTATAAGGGTCCTGCACATGCCACCATTATTATTACAAGGGGTCTGCACATGCCACCATTATTATAAGGGTCCTGCACATGCCACCATTATTATAAGGGTCCTGCACAGGCCACCATTATTATAAGGGGTCTACACATATTCCCCCGCAGACACACACACAGCACCATTCGCCTCTCTGTTCGTTCTCCAGCAACATCTTCGTTGCCAGTAGCTTCCTCTCCGGCACAGCCGCGTGCTGATCGATGACGTCATCCAGCCGCGCTGCTGTATCAGGCAGGAAGCACCAGGTTGGAAGCAGGACGGATCCCTGCAGCTTCTCTGCCATTTTCTCCGGTAGGCAGCGGAGCTGCAGGCATCGCTCCCTGCCCACCGCATATGAGGGCAATCTGGCCAGTGGCCCCCCCGAACCGGATAAACAGGCCAGATTGCCCTCAGTGTTAGCTGCCTGCAGGACACCCCCCCCCCCCCCTCCACCTCCGATGCAGCCACACTGGCATTACATGCAGTATGTTAGCCGCAGTCTGTGGCTAACAGTGGCAGCTATTACAGTGAAATTAATATTCACCCCTCTCCACGCCCACGGGGGTGTGGGGAAGAGTGAATATTAATTTCTGTTTAGCCTCCTATCTCCTGCTGCTGCTCTGCTGGCACTGGGCGGGTCCCATGACTCACGGGCCCCATAGCAGCTGCATGGTGTGCCGCTATTGGAGACACGCCACTGGCTGGGGGCCCGTGGAGCAGCGGGGGCCCTAGGCAGCTCCTAGCCCGGTATGCCAGCTGGTGACAGTGCCTGGGCCCACCGGAGAATCCTCCAGTTCTCCAGTCCAACCCTGCATATAAACTTGCTGGGGCGGATCTATGGTCGTTTCTGGAATTCCATTTTTTACCTTGCTCATTTTCCAAAATCACTTTGGACATCATTGACCTCAGGACAGGAAGGGGCATTGCAGAAAACAAGAAAGGAAGTCTCACTGCAAAACAAAATCGGAAAACTCAAAGCTCATAAAATGTACAAAAAAAAAAAAAAAACGACAATATACGTGCATCCGTTTCTTCAAAAAGTGCTCATCTGGGACTTTTACATATCTGAACGGCTGGGGACCTGACACCCGGCACACCCTCCATTACGATGTTCTCTATGCACAGCTCCATCAGTGGTATAGTGGCCGCGCCCGGGGACTGCACATCCGCCACCTATTCAAATCAATGGGGCGGATGTGCAGTACGCGGCTGTGGCCGCCATCCAGCTGACAGAGCCGTGCAGCTCCACAACTGGGCGCTTCCGACCACTGCCGGCATCGGGATCAGCTGATCAGCAAGGGTGCCGGATGACACACCCTCAATCAGATATTGATGACCTATCCTAATGGCCATCAATGTAAAAGTCTTGGACAAACCTGTAATTCTAGGTGTCTCATATTGCTATTAAACTGATATATGAAGTATGTAAATAAATCATCGCTGTCTCCGGATGTCCTCCTCACTGTCCTGTGTGTGGCGGCAAAAGACTAAACTCCGCCAAACCCACCAAAATCTAAATGAGCCGACAGTCCAATGAGAGAGAGAAGGCTCTGGCCTGCTGAATTTCAGCAGCCGATTCTTTTGTTTTCTGGCAGCGGCTCATCAACACAAAGAAGTCCGACAATGGCTGTCTCAAAGAATACAAGGGCCTTTGGCCAGAGTGAGTATTGTGGATATGGAGGAGTCTGGAGAAATTGCTGTCTGCCGAATGATCTTTTAGCAGGCAGCTATCTAATGTATATGGAGGGTTTTAAGACAAGTGGCTGCAGCAGGAGCCTCCCCCCACTCATGTGGTCTGTCTGCAGTAGATTGCTAAACCATGCTCCTTGGATACGGAGGCAAGTCTTCATTTGGCCACCAGCTGAAGATGGAACTAATCATCAGATTAATCTCTTGTTTTCTGCAGGATTTCCACAAGACTGAACCTTTCAGGACTCCAAATTCTACAGACAGTGAAGGCAACTTATTATTTAATTTGGACATTTAAAGTTTAGTGTTTCTTTAAATTATATTTTCACCTATGTTTGCATTGTCAGGTTGCTGGAGATACTGGCATAACAAACTGGAAATGGCCACTGTGGGGTTGTCGCTCGACTTTCTCAGACTCCTGAATATCTGCAGAACCATTGGGAAGAGCCATTTTAAGACTGGCTAGTCTAAAGGTTTTATTTATTATGCATTGATTATATAGAGCCATTAAATCCGCATCACTTTACAGACCTTATCGGCACTGTCCAGATTGGGGCTTGAGATCTAAATTCCCTATCAGTAGGTTTTTGGAGTGTGGAAAAAGAAAAAAGTAGAACCTGGAGAAAACCCAAACAAACATGGGGAGAACATACAAGCTCCTTGCATATGTTGTCCTTGGAATTTGGAATTTGAGCACAAGACATCAGCACTGCAAAGCAACAGTGCTAACCACTGAGCCACCGTGCGGCATGATGTGCTAAGAATTAGGCTGCACTTATACGTCCATGTACAGACTGCAATGCACAGACTGGCGGTGGGTCTCCAGACCTGAAGCCAGCAGCCTTATATTTGCCCATGACGCTGCCAAGTTCAGGTCAGGAGACCTGCGGCCCCCAATCCGTGCATCGTGATCTGTACTTGGACAAGGTTTCTCAAATGTCAAAATTATCCCTGAGATAGTATTGACAAATATGCTTCAGTGACTTTAAATCTATAAAAAACCTCACATCTCACAAACATGGAATAAATCAATAGATAACTAAATATTTGGTGTCTGTTTAAAAGTCACAAGGCGCTGGAAGCCAGCCAGTGACAGCTAAATGTCAACTAAACACAGTATATTAAAATGATGTAAAATAATAGTTCTAATATCACTTCTTGTATAAATACACAGTGCTGTGCAAAGTTTTCGTCAGGTGTGTAAAAAAAACAATGCAAAGTAAGAGAAATCTAAACACATCAGATCAATATTTGGGGTGCCTGCACTCTGCCTTGTAAATAACACCACAGCTTGTATTCTTCTAGATACACTTGACACAGATTTCGAAGGGACTCGGCAGATATGTTGTTCCAAACATCTAAACATCTTGGAGAACCAATGGTAGATCTTCTGTGGATGTCGCTTGTGCAAATCCATCCAGTCTTCATGTAATCCCAGACAGACTCAAGGTTGAGATTCTACACACAGAAGATAGTTGCTAATGACATTGGCTCCAAAACATACAACCAATCAGATGCCTCCCTGATGGTATTACATGATGGATAAGTATCTGCCATTATTTCATACCATTGTGGAAACTATCAACCTTGACAAAATCCAAACTCCACTAGCTGAAATACAACTGCAGAATTGCAAGGAGCCTCCACCATGCTTCACTGTTGCTTGCAGACACTCCTTATTATACTGCTCTCCAACCCTTCGGAGAGCAAACTGCTTTCTGTAACTGCCCAGAGCACTTGCTCTCATTTTTCTCCATCCCAGTTCCTATGCGTTTGTGCACAGTTGAGTCATTTGGCCTCGTTTTATGCAGAAGATGTTAGGCCATCATTCTTCTATGAAGACCACTTCTGATCAGACATCTTGAAACAGTGGATAGGTGTAGCTGGGTTCGACTGGTTGCTGGACATCTTCCGCTTTCAAAAGGGAAGTAAGCGTGATGTGTTTGTTGTTCATCTACTGCGCTACGTTTCTTTGGCCGACTGCTGCACATACGGTTCTGTGCAGCATTCTTTTCCACGCCTGTCTAAAACTTTTGCACATTACTGAGATAAATCTATAACACCCATCCCCCCCCCCCCCCAGTTAACAAAAACTTGCAATACCAAGTAGAAAGAGTTGTGGGAATTATGAAAATAAAAGGATAGACATATTAGTGATATACAAACAACATTTTTGAAACATCTCAATTTATTCAGTATGGAGTATAAGCGTCATATGCAGAAATCCCCGTACTTACAGCCTTGGCTGCTATTAATGTGATTATTAATGGTTGTCTAAGAAATGTTCTGCTGTGCTGAATGCACTTGGGCAAATCATCAAAATCTGCCGTTGGCAGCTTCCTGTGCAATTCTGGAATAATGACGTCCCAGATGTGATCGATGGGAGACAAGTCTGGAGACGCTGCAGGTCATGGTAGCACATTAGGCAGGCTGCTCAGAGAAGCACAAGCAACATGCAGCCTGGTGAGGTTGTGTTGAAACACATCTCCTGGTGGGACACGTTCACGTTTCTTCCTGAAGGGTTCTTCATAGCGTTGTCCACATTCGTCTCCAGACCAAGTATGATGTCCAAGACAAAAGCAGGACCCGCAGCTGAAGTGGATAGTGGATAGTGTTCTCCATCATGATAGCTTCTGAGAGATATGGTCAATGAAACACTTGTAACTTTACGTCTGGCTAATAGCCCAATTTTGTGAAGATGCCTTGTGATGGTTTGTGTAGACACTGACACTTTGGATATCTAATTTTACTTGCAGTACAGAATTGAGCACTAGTCGCCATTCTCTGAATCTGATGAGACCACATGAAAAAAGCCATAAAGTGGGAACATCGCACTAATTCTACTCTGTGGGCAGCATGGTGGCTCAGTGGTTAGCACTGTAGCTTTGCAGTGCTGGGGTCCTGGGTTCAACTCCCACCAACATAATCTGCAAGGAGTTTGTATGTTCTCCCCGTGTTTGCGTGGGTTTCCTCCCACATTCCAAAGACATACTGATAGGGAATATAGATTTTGAGCTCCATCGGGGACAGAGATGATGATGTTTGTAAAGCCCTGCAAAATTAATGGCACCAAATAATAAGCAATACATAATATATACTCCCATGGTTATGGCGTGGGGTGGCATAATAGATGGTAGCCGGACACCTGTAGTCTTCATTCCACTAATAACTCAGCAATACATGGGTTTGGTGGTGGAACCAGAGGAACGGCTGCTTCTCTAAAGTGTCCATGGAGCCATTTTTCAAATATGACTACACCGGGCCACATGTTGCTTATGCTACTTGGGCAGATCTTGATGATTTGTATAAGTGCAGATCATTTCTCAGACAGCCATTAATAACCTAATTGATATCACCAAGGCTGTAAATGCACAGACTTCTGCGTGTGGCGCTCATACTCGATATTAAAAAAAGAAAAAAAAAAAAAATAGGTGGAGAATTTACAAAAAAAAAAAAAAAAATAGATTCTATTCTCTGATTTTCCCAATTCCAATATTTTTTTCTTGCAATTTCAAATGTAGAATATATATACAGATATATTACATATCTCCGATTTTGGTGGAGATCTTTAAATTTCCACCCAAGCTCCTGTGAAAGTCACTATTATTATAAAGATATAATATAGTAACCGGCGTAAAGAGTCTTGTGGGTGATAGGTGACTTATTTGTACTTTGCTTTAAGTCTTATTTAATCCATAAATGTTCAACTGGAAAATCAGCAGAAAAACAGAAAACAGAGTCGGTGCTTATCTGGAAAAATGGGAATAAACTGCACTATAGATACAGAGAGGGCAGATTTCGGATTTCTGTTTTGAGTAAATTATGAATAACATAAGAGTCAGCAGTGATCAGCTACCTGCAGCTCTGGCTACATTACATACAGGGGATATCTTCTTGAAATAGCCCCTTTGACTAGCTAACCTATGGCGTACATTTTCTTGGTGGTTGAACAAAGTATGTCGCTGGCTCAGGAGCGGAGCCTGTTTCCTACATGGCTGTGTCACATAGCCGGCACCTGCCTGTAGATGCAGTGACAGGAGCCTGCACCGATCGCTGCTGTTTAACCATTTCACTGCCGCTGTCAATCTTTGGGGACTTAAAATCATTTTCTATCAAGGGAAAACATATTTAAAAGCTTCTATTCCAAATACAGGAGACTGATCAGAGAACACTGCCCTATAGTACGTGTCACACGGTAATGCCGTCTCTGATCTCTAGATAGGTAAAGGCAACTTGTGGACGTTTCATTTGCCAAAAAATACAATCACAGGTAGGGAATTGCAACATATTTGTGAATTCATTTTCTGATAACCTCCCTTTAAAATGATTAACTGACCCATGGTTTAAACCAGGTGTTCGTTTTTTTTTTTAAATTTGACTTTTTTTTTTTTTTTTTTAATCATGGTAATAAAATATCGCTATGCGAATAAGGTGGACCGCGCTCAGGGGTTCGTGTACTATGATAATGGACAGTGGGAGGCTAATGATAGCATACGATAAATGGTGCTTAAATCGCTACTTAATGCATACACCTGCTGTAGATGACATACGAGTCAAAATGTATTAGATGTACATGCCAGTGTCGGCTATGCAGAAGGTGCTTACTTGTGATTGCTGCGCTATTCCAGCGTCCTGAATGGACCCCGATCTGGAGTCCGCTGTGAGGTGAGATGCGGCGTCCGTGCAGGGCGGGGGGGTTGTTGAAGGAGGACTCGGCAGCTGTAGCGGTACCTGGGAGCCCCGGCCGAGGCGTCCCTGGCAACCGCGAGGAGAAAAAAGATGGCCGCTAGCGCCGGCTCACTGTTGCCTACAAAGTGACGTCACTAAGGTACGGAGCGTCAGCCCTGACGAAGAAGGCCGAGCACCTTCGAAACGCGTTGGTTTGTCGCCACCTTTTTGGCTCCAACGCCGCTCCGTACCTTAGTGACGTCACTTTGTAGGCAACAGTGAGCCGGCGCTAGCGGCCATCTTTTTTCTCCTCGCGGTTGCCAGGGACGCCTCGGCCGGGGCTCCCAGGTACCGCTACAGCTGCCGAGTCCTCCTTCAACAACCCCCCCGCCCTGCACGGACGCCGCATCTCACCTCACAGCGGACTCCAGATCGGGGTCCATTCAGGACGCTGGAATAGCGCAGCAATCACAAGTAAGCACCTTCTGCATAGCCGACACTGGCATGTACATCTAATACATTTTGACTCGTATGTCATCTACAGCAGGTGTATGCATTAAGTAGCGATTTAAGCACCATTTATCGTATGCTATCATTAGCCTCCCACTGTCCATTATCATAGTACACGAACCCCTGAGCGCGGTCCACCTTATTCGCATAGCGATATTTTATTACCTACATTTCCTTTCCAGGATAGGCACAGATCCTGGGTGGTTCCAGCAGCTAGGGGTATTCCATTCCACTGCCCACTCTCCCTGCCACCAACTTGTGTCCCCCCCCCTTGTGGCGAGCGCCATAGTGTGTACAGTTCTCTCTCGCTTTTTTTTAATCATATGATCTTTATAAAGAAAAAACAAAAACAAGCTACATTTTTAATCTTGCAGTTTTCACGTTGGCCTGTGGAATTTTGTGAAAAAGTTTTTTTTTCTTTCAATACAGACTGATATACAGCTCTGGCAAAAATTAAGAGACCACTGCAAAATGTTCAGTTTGTCTGATTTTTCTCTTTATAGGTATATTTTTGAGTAAAATGTAAAATTGTTCTTTTATAAACTACTGACAACCTGTCTCCAAATTTCCAAGCAATACATTTTGTATTTATTTTCTGAAAATGGGAAATGGTCAAAATAACAAAAAAAATGCATTGCTTGCAGACCTCAAATAATGCAAAAAAAACCAAGTTCATAATCATTTAGAAACAACAATACTAATGTTTTAACTCCGGAAGAGTTCAGAAATCAATATTTTGTGGAATAACCATGATTTTTAATCACAGCTTTCATTCGCCTTGGCATGCTTTCCACCAGTCTTTCACACTGCTTTTGGGTGACCTTATGCCACTCCTGGTACAAAAATGTAAGCAGTTCTTCTTTGTTTGATGGCTTGTGACTATTTTCCTCTTAATTACATTCCAAAGGTTTTCAGTGGAGTTCAGGTCTGGAGATTGGGCTGGCCATGACAGGGATTTGATGTTGTGGTCCTTCAGCCACACCTTGATTTACCTAGCTGTGTGGCATGGCACATTGTTCTGCTGGAAAAAAAGAGTCCTCAGAATTGGGGAACATTGCCAGAGCAGAAGGAATCTACTGTTTTTCCAGGATAACCTTGCACGCGGCTTGATTTGATTCATACGTTCTTCACAATGAACAAACTTCCCTATTCCAGCCCAATTCCAGCCTTGCTGAAGCATCCCCAGATCATCACCGATCCTCCACCAAATTTCACAGTGGGTGCAAGACACTGTGGCTTGTACGCCTCTCCACGTCTCCGTCTAACCATTAAATGACCAGGTGATGATCTGGGGATGCTTCAGCAAGGCTGGAATTGGGCCGGTTAATCTTTGCGAAGGACGTATGAATCAAGCCGCATACAAGGTTGTCCTGAAAAAAACAGTTGATTCCTTCTGCTCAGGCATTGTTCCCCAACTCTGAGGACTGGTTTTTCCAGCAGGACAATGCACCATGCACACAGCTAGGTCAATCAATGTGTGGATGAAGGACCACCACATCAAATCCCTGTCATGGGCAGCCCAATCTCCAGACCTGAACCCCATTGAAAACCTCTGGAATGTAATCAAGAGGATGATGGATAGTCACAAGCCATCAAACAAAGAAGAACTGCTTAAATGTTTGCACCAGGAGCAGTGTGAAAGACTGGATGAAAGCATGCCAAGACGCATGAAAGCTGTGATTAAAAATCATGGTTATTCCACAAGATATTGATTTCTGAACTCTTCCGGAGTTAAAACATTAGTATGGTTGCTTCTAAATTATTATGAACTTGTTGGGTTTTTTTTTTGCATTATTTGTGGTCTGCAAGCAATGCATTTTTTGGTAACTTTGACCATTTTTCATTTTCAGAAAATATATATTGCTTGGAAATTCGGAGACATGTTGTCAGTAGTTTATAGAATAAAAGAACAATTTACATTTTACTCAAAAATATAACTATAAAAGAGAAAAATCAGACAAACTGAACATTTTGCAGTGGTCTCTTAATTTTTACCAGAGCTGTATATGAAAAAAGCCAACTTTTTTTTTTTTTAACTACATTTAAAAACAAGAAATAAAAACACAAACCAGATATACACAAGTAATTTTCTCATGATAGCCTCTTCAGACACTTTCGGGCCTTTACAAAAAAATTAAAAAAGTTGTTTTTTTTCTTCCCAGCAAGACCTTTTTTCTGTTGACAAAGCAAGGAGCACATTTCACACTCCATTTTAGGGTCCAAATACGTGTTTCAGCTTTTGGTAATTTTTGCTTGCTTTTCCTTAAGGCTATGTGCACACGTAGAATAATACTCTGTGGATTTTTCCGCAGCGGATTTGATAAATCCGCAGGGAAAAAACTGCGCGTTTTTTCCTGCGGATTTATTGCGGATTTACCACGGCTTTTGTGCAGATTCCACTGCGGTTTTACATTTGCGGTTTTCTATTATGGAGCAGGTGTAAAACCGCTGCGGATTCTGCACAAAGAATTGACATGCTGCGGAATGTAAACCGCTGCGTTTCTGCGCGTTTTTTTCCGCAGCATGTGCACAGCGGATAATGTTTCCCATAGGTTTACATTGTACTGTAAACGCATGGGAAACCGCTGCGAATCCGCACCAAAATCCGCAGCGTGTGAACATAGCCTTATTTTTCATTTCCATTTTAATGTATTTATGAAAAAAAATTTTAATCAACCTCTATTTTTTTATGAGAGCAAAGGGGTTTTTTTTGTAATTAAAATGATAGTAAATTTATTTATTTATTTTTTTTTTTAAAGATGGGAACCTTTGTTTAGACATTGATATGGAAAACATTATAAAGACCCAGGTGTAATATGAGAAATAGAAAAAAAAAAAAAATAATAATAAGAAGAAGTGGCCCTGTGTCTGGTGAAGTCCAAAGGGATTATGAAAAAAAACTCATTGTCCTCATGATCAGTGGGTTTCCCAGTGGTCAGACATACAACAACCAACTATTGATGGCACATTAATTGCAAGTAATCATGGGACGCATAATATCATGTGGGAGGTAATATTTTAGAAAAGCGGGAAAACCTTACCTAACATCATGGTGACTGTTGTGGTAGCAAAGGCCGCCATAGTCATGCCTCCAATGCAGGACACTATTCCAATCAGGACAATGTAGGCATCTTTCAGACAACGGGTAAAGAGGACAACACCTAGAAAACTAAAAACAAAGCAGAACATGGACAAGGCAGACCCCCATCCAACTCGTACAGGATCCCAACAAAGCGGAGAGTCCAACTCATAAAGGGTGAAGAGACCCGCGGCTCCAAGATTAGAAAACAGATAGGCCATGAAAGCGAACATGAGCATGCTAATGGCCACCCGCTTCTTGTAGGACGCATGCTTAAAGAGCAGAAAAACTCCAGAGAAAAGCTCCTTGAAGCCTTCTTTACTCATCACGTTCTGCTGAAATTCCGATCTTTTCACAGTCTCTTCTAGTATAAAAAGGATATATAAAATATTCAGGGTGTGTAGAAGAGCTGGAAGCAGAAAGGACCACTTAAATCCCAAAGCTCTGAGTATATACCCAGACGTGATCCCCGCCACTCCGCTCGACACCCCGAGGATCATGTCAACAAATGCAATGCGTACGTTCTTCGTCTGCATGTCTTTAGCTATGTCCGCTATATAAGAGAAGCATCCACCAACAAATGTAGCAAATCCACCCAAGAATCCACTGAAGACAGAAGCTACGTATAAGATTTCAAGGGGCAGGCCAAAGAAAGAGGCTGAGCAGTATGCACTGATAGTCAATAAGGCACCTATGGAGGGAAGCAGCAGCGATGCTTTGCGCCCATGTTGATCGCCGTAAGACACCAGGATTAACGCCATTAACAGACTTGGGAAAAGTGCAGTTAAATCCAGAGTTGTGTAGAACGTGGACGATTTCTTCTGGACCTCCTGAAAGAACATGAAATGAAAAGGATTCTTAGTGTTAAGACTTCCCAAAAACCATCCACAAAAATCAGCAACTCAGGACTACAACTTGCATGTATATGAGATATCATCAGGTAGAGTTCCAAACACATGTACGTTTTGTCATGGATACCAGACCCTTCGCTTAGGGGCCACAACAATCATGCTTGGGTCTTATTCACACGTGTAATTCCAATAAAAAAGAAACCATAGCGTTTTTCAGTTTTTTGTTTTTTTTTACCACCTGGGTTCATTCGTTATTCATTAAAAAAAAAAAAAAAAAATGCAATGAGGTGCAAGAGGGAGCCCCCGAGCATCTGGTAGCAACTGGTTCGAGATGGCTTTAGGGTGTTGCGTGTAATTTTAGAGGACTCTTTCTCGGGTCCTCAAACCATACCGGAGTGGGACCTAAAGACAGTCGATGAGTAGCCCCAAGATTTATGATGGGCACAAGTGCGGTCTGTGGAAAACACAGACGGCACACACTTCCAGAAGAGAGCGCTCCTGATGAGTGACAGTTCAGGCCCGCGGCATGGTTGGGCCACTGACCCTTACTGGGAACTGTCCGATGCTGCACGCAGAAGCAACTCCGCTTCTTCAGCATCAGAGGAGCTCAAGGGCACAAACTGTCCAAATCCAGCAGTATGGCCTGCTTCAGAGCAGCATTCATGTGTTTTCTAGCAGGAGGATAGAGAAGCCGCCTCACAAGCTCTGGAGGCAGCTTAACTCCTCAGGAGACGTGATCTGATCGGACCATGTTCCTGCACGGTCAGACACAGCCATTACACAGTACACCTTTACAAAAGTATCTCAGCACAGGAACATATTAAAAAAAAAAAAAAAAAATCACATCCAATTATGTAAATTATTTTCATTCAAAGATCTAGTGAATGATCTTTTGTTCACGGAAAATCCCCTCTAAATATTAACCTTTCAGTCATCATCCTGAGAGTTGGGAGATCCCTGTCCAGTCCCACTGTCCAATATTATTTCCAAATATGATGTGAGCAAGTAGAAAGACAGCAAGCAACTTATCGGTGGATGTTGTTGGTGATGGTGTTCCATAACGGTATGTGCACACGTTGCAGATTTGCCTGTGGAATTTTCAGCACAGATTGTTCCTCTCTTGACAGAAAATACAGTTGAAAATCCACGCGGATTTTCATGCATTTTTTTCATGCGGATTTGTAAGATAAATAAAGATTTATTATTTATTTAACAAAAAAAAATAATTGTGATGTCATTTTTTGTCCAACCTCTTCATTTACATACTCCATTGAAGAATGATGTTTACACACACAGATAGATAAATAGATTGAAAGATAATAGATAGATACAGTGCCTACAAGTAGTATTCAAACCCCTGCAGACTTAGCAGGTTTAATAAGATGCAAATAAGTTAGAGCCTTCAAACTTCAAACAAGAGCAGGATTTATTAACAGATGCATAAATCTTACAAACCAAACAGTTTTGTTGCTCAGTTAAATTTTTATACATTTTAAACATAAAAGTGTGGGTCAATAATTATTCAACCCCTAGGTTTAATATTTTGTGGAATAACCTTTGTTTGCAATTACAGCTAATAATCATCTTTTATAAGACCTGATCAGGCCGGCACAGGTCTCTGGAGTTATCTTGGCCCACTCCTCCATACAGATCTTCTCCAAGTTATCTAGGTTCTTTGGGTGTCTCATGTGGACTTTAATCTTGAGCTCCTTCCACAAGTTTTCAATTGGGTTAAGGTCAGGAGACTGACTAGGCCACTGCAACACCTTGATTTTTTGCCTCTTGAACCAGGCCTTGGTTTTCTTGGCTGTGTGCTTTGGGTCGTTGTCTTGTTGGAAGATGAAATGACGACCCATCTTAAGATCCTTGATGGAGGAGCGGAGGTTCTTGGCCAAAATCTCCAGGTAGGCCGTGCTATCCATCTTCCCATGGATGCGGACCAGATGGCCAGGCCCCTTGGCTGAGAAACAGCCCCACAGCATGATGCTGCCACCACCATGCTTGACTGTAGGGATGGTATTCTTGGGGTCGTATGCAGTGCCATCCAGTCTCCAAACGTCACGTGTGTGGTTAGCACCAAAGATCTCAATCTTGGTCTCATCAGACCAGAGAACCTTGAACCAGTCAGTCTCAGAGTCCTCCAAGTGATCATGAGCAAACTGTAGACGAGCCTTGACATGACGCTTTGAAAGTAAAGGTACCTTACGGGCTCGTCTGGAACGGAGACCATTGCGGTGGAGTACGTTACTTTTTGTATTGACTGAAACCAATGTCCCCACTGCCATGAGATCTTCCCGGAGCTCCTTCCTTGTTGTCCTTGGGTTAGCCTTGACTCTTCGGACAAGCCTGGCCTCGGCACGGGAGGAAACTTTCAAAGGCTGTCCAGGCCATGGAAGGCTAACAGTAGTTCCATAAGCCTTCCACTTCCGGATGATGCTCCCAACAGTGGAGACAGGTAGGCCCAACTCCTTGGAAAGGGTTTTGTACCCCTTGCCAGCCTTGTGACCCTCCACGATCTTGTCTCTGATGGCCTTGGAATGCTCCTTTGTCTTTCCCATGTTGACCATGTATGAGTGCTGTTCACAAGTTTGGGGAGGGTCTTAAATAGTCAGAAAAGGCTGGAAAAAGAGATAATTAATCCAAACATGTGAAGCTCATTGTTCTTTGTGCCTGAACTACTTCTTAATACTTTAGGAGAACCAAACAGAATTCTGGTGGGTTGAGGGGTTGAATAATAAATGACCCTCTGAAAAGACTTTTCACAATTTAAAAAAAAAAATAAACAAAGAAATAACATTCTTTTTTGCTGCAGTGCATTTCACACTTCCAGGCTGATCTACAGTCCAAATGTCACAATGCCAAGTTAATTCCAAATGTGTAAACCTGCTAAATCTGCAGGGGGTTGAACACTACTTGTAGGCACTGTAAATACCAAGCCCGATGTTTAGTAATGGACATAATAAAATGGTACATAAAGTGTTAAATAAAGACACACACACGATCCAGATATGCAGCGCTTTGGGCACAGCAGATACCCGCTCCGTCCAAAGCGCTGCCGGCTTTTATACGTGCTGTGATTCCGCAAGGGTTCATTGAACACATGTGGAATCACCGCATTCTATAGGCTGTCAATAAAGTAACGTTTATTAAATATCATTAAGTATTAAAATTTAGGAAACTCATTGAAACAGAACATCCAAAAAGGGTTTCTTCAAACATAAAGAATACGGGTAACAGTGCCCACACATAACACCTATGGTAAACGATTTAAGGTCACAGGTTCATTAAAGTATGCATGCTGCCGATAGAGTACTACTTGTCCCACAGTGGAACATCCCTGATATAAATATGTTAGACAATCTACGACTGGACCTTACCCATATCAATCGTGGTGTATGCGTGGTATACCAGCCCCTACGCGCGTTTCGCGTAGGCTTCTTCCGGGGGCCGTATAGCGTGTGTCACAAACATGATATATAAAGAAATACCGCACCTGCAGCTAATAAAGGACTTGGTGGTCGGCGCATGCGCTAATGACGTCAGCGCCGGAACTAGCATCGCCGCACGGCACTCCGGGTGCGGCGACAAGCCAGGGTGCCATAACCATGGCAACCATGACTCACACGCCTAGCCCAATGGAGGCCGGCCATGATGCACCGTCACGCCGACGTCACAGGCATGCGCACAAGTCCTGGATGAGGAGACACTAAGAGCGGAGAATCGTAAGTAATGTGTGATAGAAAAAAACTCTACAAAGTGAACAAGTGCTAAAGTGCATTATATTATACCTATCACACATTACTTACGATTCTCCGCTCTTAGTGTCTCCTCATCCAGGACTTGTGCGCATGCCTGTGACGTCGGCGTGACGGTGCATCGTGGCCGGCCTCCATTGGGCTAGGCGTGTGAGTCATGGTTGCCATGGTTATGGCACCCTGGCTTGTCGCCGCACCCGGAGTGCCGTGCGGCGATGCTAGTTCCGGCGCTGACGTCATTAGCGCATGCGCCGACCACCAAGTCCTTTATTAGCTGCAGGTGCGGTATTTCTTTATATATCATGTTTGTGACACACGCTATACGGCCCCCGGAAGAAGCCTACGCGAAACGCGCATAGGGGCTGGTATACCACGCATACACCACGATTGATATGGGTAAGGTCCAGTCGTAGATTGTCTAACATATTTATATCAGGGATGTTCCACTGTGGGACAAGTAGTACTCTATCGGCAGCATGCATACTTTAATGAACCTGTGACCTTAAATCGTTTACCATAGGTGTTATGTGTGGGCACTGTTACCCGTATTCTTTATGTTTGAAGAAACCCTTTTTGGATGTTCTGTTTCAATGAGTTTCCTAAATTTTAATACTTAATGATATTTAATAAACGTTACTTTATTTATAATTGATTGACAGTTTGTTGACTCCTTTTTTCGTATGAGATATATTGCTGGGGAGTTGTTTTCTCTGTCCGTATGAGGACCTTTATGTGGCTCTGGTCTAATTTGTTATATCCTATAGGCTGTGTAATTTATCTGAGCGTCTCTGCAAGACAAATAGACATGCTGCGGTCTGTAAAGACGAGCCGCATGTGCGTATACGCAGGTCTGCCACCTGCATCTTTGACTGCATAGTGGAGATGGGATCTCATAAAATCCCATCCACTATGCTGTAACTGACGCTGCGAATTGGATGCTGCGGCTGTACATAGCAAATACTGACTGTGGAAACATACCCTAAGGCCGGGGTCACACTTGCAAGAAACTCACGCGAGTCTTTTGCATCAATTCCCGGAACTGCCGCCAGCACTTGGACCAGAGCGTTGAGCTGCATAGAAATACACGCAGCCGCACACTCTGGTCCCGAGTGCCGGCAGCAGTGCCGGGTATTGAGGTGCGAGACTCGGGCGAGTTTCTTGCAAGTGTGACCCCGGCCTTAAAACACAATATGTTTAATTTAAAAAAGGGAAAAAAATGTTTGCGTAGTTTATAGATGTCCAGAGCTGCATTTACAATTCTGCATACTTCAGAGCTGAGATCGCCCAACATTCACTGCTGGATCCATATTAGTGGAAAATATGTAATGCAATTATTTACCAAGGAACACAGGTAAAAGCGGGATTCAGCAGTACTGGACCGCAGTGATCATTCAGTCACCATCTCCCTGGGTTCAGTGCTTTTATGATGAGATAGTTGTGGTTGTTGTTGCTGTGTACTCTACATGTTTACTTCAGACTTTCCCAAGAACACGAGATCGGCCCTAGGAACGCGCTGATCTTCATGTGTACAGATGCTTAGTATAAAACAGAATTGTTATAGAGTCGTTTGCTATCAGATTCCACACACTGATATGAAGCAGATAAGGTAACAATACATGAAGGAATTGGAAGGGATGAGCGCACAACACAAAATTATTAGTAAAGGGACACTCCGGCAACAGATATAAAGTCCTATTAAAATTATTTGGAAGAAGTCTTTATTAACTTTTTCAATGTTTGTGCAGAAGTTGTTTGTGCCTCTATTCAGCCACAAGCAATGTGAGCGCCCAGAAGACCACAGCGAACCGCCATCCTCGTTACATGCTCTCTTGTCTGGATGAACAAAGTGATGAGAAAGTACAAAAATAACAAAAACTGGAAATAATAAAAATTCTCCAAAAAGGTGGACATTTATTTTAAGCCTGATATTTACCCCTTCTATCCCCAAGCCTGTTTTCACCTTTCATGACCAGGCCCAATTTTAAAATTCTGACCAATGTCAATGTGGAAAATAACTCTGGAACGCTTCAACGGCTCCCACTGATTTTGATTTTCCGTGACATACTGTACTTCATGATAGTAGTAAAATTTGTTCGCTAGGACTATCATTAATTTGTGGGGGGGGGGAGAAATGAAATTTGGGGAAAATGTTTAAATTTTCAAACTTTTAATTTTTTTAAAAAACCACAGGGATACGTCACACAAAATAGTTAATATATAAAATTTCCCACATGTCTACTTTACATCAGCACAATTTTTGAAACATAACTTTTAATTGTTAGGAAATTAGAAGGGTTAGAAGTTGACCATCGATCAATAATAAGACTTTTATGAGGGATAACTTTTGAAGTGACTTTGGGGGGGCCTATATGACAGAAAATACCCAAAAGTTACACTATTCTAAAAACTGCACCCCTCAAAACTAAATTCAAGAAAATGATTAACCCTCCAGGTGCTTTCCAAGAATTAATGCAATGTGTAGGGGGAAGAAACTACTGTTTGAACGCATGGCAAGGCTCAGAAGAGAAGGAGCACAGTTTGACTTTTTGAATGGCTGGAATCAAGAGCAGACGCCATGTCCTGTTTGGAGAGAACCTGATGTGGTTAAACAATAGAATCCCCCACAAGTAACCCCATTTTGGTAACTAGACCCTTCAAGGAATGCATGTAGATGTGTGGTGAACACCTTGAACTTCCAGTTTAGAACGTTGAACTGTGAAAATTAAAAAAAAAAAATATCTCACAAAAATGTTGGATTTGCCACAAATTTTTCAATTTCACAAGGATAAGAAGAGCAAAATGGACCATACAATTTGTTGTGCAATTTCTGTTGAGTACATCGATACCCCATATGTGTTCGAAAAACTACTTTTGAGGCACACTGCAAGGCTTAGAAGGGAAGATGTGCCATATTGACGTTCAAATTTTGCTGGAATGGTTTGCGGGTGCCATGTCACATTGGCAGAGCCCTGATGTGCCAGAACACCCCCCCCCCCCCCCACAAGTGATATCTTACAAACTACACTTCTCAATGCATTCATCTAGGCGTGCAGTGAGCATGTTGACACCACATGTGCCTCACAGACATTTATACCATTAGGGCTGTGAAGAATAAATAATTACATTTTTACTGCTAAAACGTTTTTAGCATCAAATTTAAAATTTTTATAAGGGCTAATAGGAAAAAACTGGACCTATTAGTTTGTTGTGAAATGTCTCCTGAGTACACAATACCATACATCTAATCGGGAACTACTTTTGAGGCACAGAGCAAAACTCAGAAGGGAAGGAGCGCCATAATTTAGTGCAGATGTTACCGTAATGGTTTGCGAGTGCTATGACCCACTGGGAAAACCCCTGAGGTGCCAGAACACAGAAACCCCCCCCCCCATGAGTGACTCCATTTTATAAACTACACCTCTCAATGAATTCATCCAGGGGTGCAGTGATCATATTGACACCACAGGGGTGTCACAGAATTTTATACCATTGCGCAGTGAAGAAAATTACATTTTTATCATAAAAATTGTTTTAGTCCCAGATTTTACATTTTCCCAAGGGGAAATAAGTTAAAATGGCACCAAAATTTGCCACAATTTCTGCTGAACGGCGAAATACCCAACAAGTGACTGTTTAGCCACACGGTGATACTCGGGAGGGATGGAGCACTATTTGCCTCCTGGAGTGAAGATTTTTCTAGAGCAGTTTGCAGACTCCATACACAGAGCCCCCCAAGTGCTAGAAGAGCAGAATCGCCCCTCAGATGACCCCATTTTGGAAATTAAACCCCTTTGGGAATTTATATACAGGTGTATTGATGATGTGTCCCAATGGGTGTTTCCAGAAACAAGCAGCAGTGAATGGTGGAGTGAAAATTGCAAATCTGCTATTGTACTGCCCTGTACATTGTGCCCAGCTCATGCACCGGTAAATTAGGAGGGCTCTCATCACTACAGATATGCAAAACATGTGCAGGCTAAATGTGGGTTAGGCACACTGGGCTCAGAACTGAGGGGGCATTTAATTTGGGAGTGCAAAATTCGCTGGGTTTCTATAGTGAGGAGCCATAGTGCTTTTCCAGAGCTTTTGTACTACCAGTAACGTGTGCCCTCCTATTTTTCCATTAACAGATTGCAGATCTGAGTGGGGATTTGCTTTTTTTGTGGATTGAGTTGAAGCTTTTATTGGAAACATTTTACATAACATTTGGGATCACATTTATCCTGCGCTCTACGCTGAGCACTTATATCGGGGTTTCCATTTAATTTCCTAATTGCATGATTCAGATTAAACCCCCAAGGGATCCATTCAGTATAATGGAGGCAGAAGAGTTACTCTTGACTCCGTCTGGCCTCTGTTCAGTGGTGCCCTTTTCTGAAGAATTGTGGCCGACCACACTTTTATGCACACCTGAACAGACAAACACCGCCGTATCATAGGTCACAGTGCCTCCATCTGCTTCATTATAGGGAATCTTCTGCCGGGGGGGGGGTTTGTTTTGTTTTTTTACACGAAAACCTTGGTGTAAATGCTCAGCGCAAGATAAATGTGAGCCGAGCCTTACTGCGATCTTTGGGAGGCAGAATGATCAAATCAACAGCAAGTAAAGAATTGGTTTTATTTATCTTTTACGTCGTTCCTCGTGCAGTGTAAGCGATTAGACGACTTTACTCTCCGGGTCGGTGCGACTACAGTGATACCAGATTTATATTGGTTTTTGCATCACTATAACTTCTCTATATTTCAGCTGACAGTCATGTGAGGGCTTGCTTTTTGCAGGACAAGTTGACGCTTTATTGGTACCAATTTCTACTACATGACATTCTTTGATCGCTTTCCACTCTGATTTGTGAGAGGTAGAATGAACAAAAAACAGAAAGTCAGGAATCTTTTTTTTTTTTTTGGGGGGGGGTGGCTTATGCCATTCCGCATGTCGTAAAATTGATAAGGCAGCTCTATTCTTCAGGTGAGTACGATCACAGCAATACCACATCTATATACGGTATTTTTTAATTTTTTTTATGTTTTGGCACTATTACACAAAAACTTTTACGGAATAAAAAAAATATTTTTGCATCGCTTTATTCTGAGCTATAACTTTCTGCAAATGGAGCTGTATGTCAGCTTATTTTTTGTGGAACAAGATGTTTTCAGCTGTACGTTTTTATTAACATTTGTCTTTTTGATCGTGTCTTATTACATTTTCTGCTTGTCTGTATGATGAAAAAGGATCATTTTTTGCTTTTCTTTTCCCTCTCTTTTATGGTGTTCTCTGAAGGGGTAACTAGTGTGACAGTTTTATAAGTCGGATAGTTCCAGACCGAAATTTATGTATTTTTTTTTTACCACAATAAAAATACTTATTCATGGGTAGTTACCGTATAAATGTATTTTTTTTTTTTTTTTTTTTAACTTAGTCCCTCTCTGTGACCCTTCAGTTTCATGTGCCTGATCGCTGGTATAATGCATGAGCACCGACACAAGCCTCTTAGACCCTGCTCTGCACATGGTCTAAAGGGGCTTGGTGTAGCCTGGTGACCCAGACCACCATGTTCACATTGGCCATTAAACAGACAAAACTTACAAGAAACAACATGAGCATATACCCTGATGTAACTAAATAAGTGAAAAGCAAAAGTGCATTTAAATAACATTGGGTTCTTAGTAACACTGTTTTTTTATTTAAAAAAAAAAAAAGCATAAAAGCCATCCTACCAGCGTCAAGGTGACCCTATTCGGGACAGTCCTACACTGTCTAATATTAAAAGCTTCCCAAGGCTAAGTAAGGTGTCCAGAGTTTGAGACACAGTCCTTTGCCCTTATTCACACAGGTCATGTCTGACATATGGTAAGGCTTTAATATTAGACAGTGTAAGACCATGGGTCATGTATGAACAGGGTCACCTTGCCGCTGGTGGGATGGCTTTTATGCTTTTTTGATAAAAAACAGTGTTA
The DNA here is from genome assembly GCF_051348905.1 of Ranitomeya variabilis. Taxonomy (NCBI): domain Eukaryota; kingdom Metazoa; phylum Chordata; class Amphibia; order Anura; family Dendrobatidae; genus Ranitomeya; species Ranitomeya variabilis. The sequence goes on along the minus strand of NC_135234.1, from coordinate 712,376,684 downwards.
CTAAGAACCAAGTGCTATTTAAATGCACTTTTGCTTTTCACTTATTTAGTTACAGCAGGGTTAATTCTCATTTTGTTTCGGCTTTTTACAGTATTCTGTACAGTGTGTGAATACCAACACTAGCAGAAAACCCTGTTATCAGCCATCAACAGCCTCTCCTCCCAGATGACCTACAGTAACCCTTAGTGTTACCTTACAGGGTCCTAGTTATATTACCAATAAACAGAACAAAAAGTGTCTAATGCTATGTGCGATCATTACACACTGACAGTGAATTATAATCATGTTTTCCTCCTCCACATCTTCCAATGACTGTAGAGATGCAGAAAGTATAGCAATCACAGGAACTACAGTTATTCTAAAGCTTGTGATTTACATGGAGAGGTTTATATATGTAGGAGAGATGGCCGCCCTGTACATTGCACATTATGTATATGGACTCCATACAGACCACACTGGAAGGAGGGGGGTGTACTGTACCATATATTATATGGCAAAATATCTTATTCAAGACTAAAACAGCAAAAATTGCAGAAAGCCCTTTAATGAAGCCATATCTAGGGGTACATCAGTATTATCCTGGTACAGAATGTAATAGGAAATCATGGATAGAACTTTGCAACTTTCAACATCCAGTCCTGTGGCACGACCCTGTTTTGTAGGATGGCCGACATGGTACATGGTATATATAAGAAAGGTAAAAAAAACAGGGAACTACCGTCTTGTAAGCCTGACATCAGTAGTGTGCATAGTTTTTGAGGGCCTTATAAGAGAAGACCTGCGGAAATATAAATCGCAAAAAATAATATAGTCATGGCTTAACCCCACAAATATGAACCCCACGTGCCACCACTGCAGGGAAAGGGGGAAGAGCGAGGCTAAACGTCAGATTTGGTGAATCTTAAAGATGCGTCTTTTCTGGGGAGGCTGAGAGCTGATGTTTTTAGTCTGGGAGGGACCAATAGCCATGGCCCCTTCCTAGGCTATTAATATCAGCCCCCAGTTGTCTGCCTAGCCTTTGCTGGTTAGACTTTATAGGGGGACCCTATGTCAATTTTTTTCTGGGGTCCCCCTGTAAACTAGCCAGTAAAGACTGAGCAAACAGCTGTGAGCAAGATACTAATGGCCTGGGAACCTTTATGGTTATTGGTTCCTTCCCAGAATATTAAGACCAGCCCTCAGCCGTCGGCTTTCCCTCTGCTAGCTATTAAAATTACGCGGGAGCCCACACAAATTTTTTGTTTCTTTAAAATTAACAGTTGCTGTCTGGTTACAGCCTATGTACTTTCGTTCTGTTAACGCTCCTATATAGGCTGATGACAATGTGTGCGTTTGTGTTTACTTATCTGCTTAGTGATGAGGGTGTCTGTCTGACACCTTTTCATTACTAAATGTACCTTCACACTAAGCGACTTAACAACGATAATGATAGCGATCCGTGACGTTGCAGCGTCCTGGATAGCGATATCGTTGTGTTTGACATGCAGCAGCGATCTGGATCCCGCTGTGATATCGTTGGTCGTTGCTAAAAGTCCAGAACTTTATTTGGTCGTCAGATCGCCGTGTTTGACAGCAAAAGCAACGATGCCAGCAATGTTTTACAATGGTAACCAGGGTAAATATCGCGTTACTAAGCACAGGGCCGCGCTTAGTAACCCGATATTTACCCTGGTTACCATTGTAAAAGTAATAAAAAAAACACTACATACTCACCTTCTGATGTCTGTCACGTCCCCCGGCGTCCGCGCTGCTGCTCAGAGCTTCCTGCACTGACTGTGAGCGCCGGCCGTAAGGCAAAGCACAGCGGTGACGTCACCGCTGTGCTTTAGGGGCTCACACAGTGCAGGGAAGCTGAAGGCGAGGGACGCGACAGGCACCGGAATGTAAGTATGTAGTGTTTTTTTTTTTTACATTTACACTGGTAACCAGGGTAAACATCGGGTTACTAAGCGCGGCCCTGCGCTTAGTAACCCGATGTTTACCCTGGTTACCCGGGGACTTCGGCATCGTTGGTCGCTGGAGAGCTGTCTGTGTGACAGCTCTCCAGCGACGCTGCAGCGATCGGCAGCTGCTGACACCAAGCCATAATCCCATTATCCTGATGTCACTGCATCAGCATGAAAAAAGGTGGTGTTGAACCAAGAAATTACATCACAAAACTTTTTTTTTTTAAATATCCTTATTTAGCTAAGAAAAAAAAAAAAAAAAAGCATTCATTGCTGTACAAAAATGCAAACTAAAAACGTGCATTTTTCCTGCCAAGAAATCCAGCAAACCCTAAGGGTATGATCTTTTTTTTTTTTTTTTTTTGAATAGCAGAAAATGCTTAGAAAACTCCTTTCCTCTGGGAGTTTTGGCAAGCTTAAGAGTCTTTTGCTAGCCATTTTTTGGTAATTTCCTGAGCAATCTTTCCTATTTTTTTTTTTTTTTTTTGGGGGGGGGGGCAGTATTCTCCAAACTGTTTTTGAACTCCATAAAGCAACCAAAAAAAATGGTAACGAAAAAACCAAAAAAAAACCCCAAAAAAACAGGCGTCCTTTTAGCCTTTTCATATTCATTTGTATTGCAAGTATTTAGAATCTTCCTAACGGAAAACGCTTGAAGAACGTACATTACTTCTTAGAGGCGCATTGTGTGTTTTACAAGGCCGGAATGTTTAAAAGAAGCTCAAAAGCCTGAACATGTGAACAACAAGTCGTTTTTTTACACAGAAAATAAATAACTTCATTATTTTGATCATTTTCTTTACAGTTTTTTTTTTTATTTTTTGTAGTTTTTCCCACACCCAAAAAAAATTGCTGGGAGTAAATATAACAACAACAACAAAAAAGGAGTGAGAATATACCCCAAAGTGCAAATACGATAAAAATCATTGACCAATGAAGCAAAATGAGTCGTCTACTCCCGAGATCATGATTGACGGCAGTCTTTATGGACACAAACAATCGCCTCCATGTTTCGCACACAGATCAGAGTGTTCGGTCAGCTGTAATATCGAATGATAGGACCAGTATTAACTGTAATAACACAAAACACTTAATATACAGACCATACACTTACCAGCTGTAATGCGGATCTGTCATATAGGACAATAATTGTGATACACAGAAACCCGTTCCTGCTCCTGATGGGCTACAGGCAAAACATGGCACCACTGCAAAGGATCCTGTCCTACCGCTCAGCAAGGGACTGGCAGATTGGCAATGGTGCTGCTAGGACCAACTACTCCTCTGATGACCCATAGTGACCCTTATTCCGCTGATGACCTATAGTGACCCTTATTCCGCTGATGACCTATAGTGACCCTTATTCCTCTGATGACCCATAGTGACACTTACTCCTCTGATGACCCATAGTGACCCTTACTCCACTGATGACCCATAGTGACGCTTACTCCTCTGATGACCCATAGTGACCCTTACTCCTCTGATGACCCATAGTGACCCTTACTCCTCTGATGACCCATAGTGACCCTTACTCCTCTGATGACCCATAGTGACCCTTACTCCTCTGATGACCTATAGTGACCCTTAATGCTGCCAATATATGGTCCTAGTTATACTCCATGTACCCAACAGCGAACCAAGGTGTCTGATGCTGTGTGCAAACATAATTATTCACCAACTACGCACCAAGTAAACGAAGCCTAAAGAGAAATATAATCACATGGTTGTATCCTATGACTAAGGATAGAAGAAAATAGTAATTAAAGGAACTGGTCTTACTAAAGGTATTTTTACTAAATGGATCATCCTTTTTAAAAAGTTAGAAGTTTCCAGTATATGTAATGACTATGGTGGCCCTGAACATTGCGCACACTATAAAGGAGGAGGGTAATGTATGGACTCCGTTCAGTTAGCACTGGGGGAGGAGGATTATATTTTACCATATAATATATTGCAAAAGCACCTTATTTTTTCAAAAATGAAAGAGCAGCATTTGAGAAAGCCCTTTAACGAAGCCATAAACGTTGGTCATAAGGTTTAGATCTACACTATCGCCGTGACCCAGTGAGGGGTAAGCCACATCCTGGACACTCGTGAAATATCCATTGGATATAACTGAGACTCACCTTGTGAACGAGGCCCCATCTCACGGCTGCTGGGAATGGCGGGGTGTCCACACACGGCGTCTCCATTTACTCCTTTGAAAGTTCCAAAAAGTCTTGCACAAATGTGCTAGGCTGTTGTGAAACTCCCATAGGAATTAATGGATCAAGGCCCCAAAAATAACAGGGCAAGGATAAAAGCAGGTAGAGAGCCATGCATGCCTGGCCACCTCGCAATTTCCAGAGATGGGGTCCAGTGATTGAAATAAATACAAGTCCCAGTAGTAGGATTCACATCTATCAGACATTTATGGTTATGCCATGGATTTCTGAGACGGGAATATTCCCAAAAGCCACATTCAGACATCAGATTTTCATGTACGAGGGCCAGCTTTGGTTTTCGCAGATCGCACATGTACCTGTAACAGTCTATGGGCTCATTCACAAGTCTGGGATTTTTGCTTGGTCCCCAAAAAATCATGGACACATGTCCGATTTTGATATGAGGAGCGGATCAAAATCAGCAATGCAAGGCTATGGCTCTATGAAAAATAAATATCAGACCGTACTTGGATGACGTCCAAGTGCGGTCCGATTTTCACAGACTGTCAGAAAGGAAAAGGTGAAAAATACTTTTTGCTCCATGTATGAGAAAAACTGATGCAACTTGGACCAACCACACTCTGATCAGGAGAATCGGACAGTTTTTCTTGTATGTGAGATAATCAGACGTCTGAATGAGGCCTAAGACCTAGACAGACTTAGCACTGAAGAGAAAATGAATTCTGCTGTTTATGTACAAAAGTTTGGAAATGTTGTAAGGGCCATTACAGGCCAAGTGCTCTCGGACTTCCCGGTAGATCCTGAGCCTTGTCTTTTGGCCATACTGGATGCCTGCACCCCTGACGGGAACAGAAGGGTCAGGGCTTAATGAGGAGAGCCGGCGCACGTCCCTGGCCCCTATCTCTACAGTACGTGTCTGCACATATCAGTCAGGGCTCTACTCAGGGCCATTGCTCTTAGTGTACAGGGGACAAATGCCCCGGCAGACTTCTAATATGGAGGCACTTTCCTACATTCTCACCTTCTGATGTGCAAAGTTGGGGTTAGTTTGGTTCGTCTCACAATGTGATATGTTGTCGCTGTAGAAGACCGTGGAGTTGAACTCTTCCTCCCAGAACCTCTGGTACACGAACTGCTGCATCAGAGGGTAGCTGGCAAAGCAGGCGAAGCAGTAGAAGGCCATGACTGGCTCCACCAAGTACACGAGGCCCATCTTTACTTCCGATTCTTTCACAGGGGAACCATCACATGTCTACAGTTACTGCTGGAAAAAGAAAGATCTGTTATTCTGCGCCTTATGAATGCAGAACCTTTTACAATTTTTGGACACATTTACAAACATTTCATTTTTTTGCCACTTTTATTAATGTTTGCAGATTTGCATCACAACTGAAACAGTGACAGATGGTCGTCATATACAGCCAGAGGTGTGAATTCCCAATTAAACATGTCCCACTGCTTTGTATCTGCAGCTGCTCTGCACATCCGTGTCTCCATGGTTACAGACTACACACAACCCGTGTAGTCTGATCCCCTGTGTCTCCATGGTTACAGACCACACACAAACCCTAAGTAGTCTGATCCTCCGTGTCTCCATGGTTACAGACTACATACAATCCCTGTGTAGTCAGATCCTCCATGTCTCCATGGTTACAGACTACACACAACCCCTGTGTAGTCTGATCCTCCGTGTCTCCATGGTTAGGCTAGGTTCCCATTGCGTTAATGGGATAGCGCTAACGGACAGCGTTGCACGGCGAAATTAACGCAGTGCACCGCGTCCGTTAGCGCTCCCATTGCCGGCAATGTTAGAGCGCATTGCTAGCGCGTGTCATTTTCGGCACGCGCTAGCGATGTGCCGGTCTTTTGTAGCGCGCCTCGGACGCTGCTTGCAGCGGCCGCGGCGCGCCAGAGGTCCGTTCCCCGCTCTCGCAGATCGGGGATCTGCGAGAGCGGGGTCGTTAACGCGACCCCTGAACGCGGCCCCGAAAAAGACATTGCGTTAGCGCAATCCGCTAGCGCTCGCGCTAAACGGATTGCACTAACGCAATCTGAACCTAGCCTTACAGACTACACACAACCCCTGTGTAGTCTGATCCTCCGTGTCTCCATGGTTACAGACTACACACAACCCCTGTGTAGTCTGATCCTCCGTGTCTCCATGGTTACAGACTACACACAAACAAATACATGCAATAAGTTAAAGAGGATGCCCACGACTATTTTATTTATTTTTTACTATGGGCCTAAAAGCTAGCAGGCAGGTACAGTAGTTGCTCACGGAGTCCTGTTTTACCAGGCATCAGTTCAGAGCGGTCACTAACCGCTCCTGCTGGAGATTCAGCTGCTCAAAGTCAGCAGACAGCTCTTTTTCTATCAGGCTGCTGTGTGGATGGGGGCGTGACTGCTGACGTCATGCTGATTGACAGCCGGTTCCCCACAGTTTGGAAGCCAGATCCCTGCCGCCTATCAGCATGACATTGGCAGTCACTCCCCATCAACACAGCAGAGGGGAAGAGAAGCCACTGCTCTGTAGACATGACGTCAGCAGAAGCTGCAGAATCACAAGCAGGAGCGGTCTGTGACCTCTTAGTGCCGGGCAGAGATCGCCGGGCACAACAGGCAGGTAGGGTAATTAGAAACTACCTCCCTTTCAGTGCTTATACCCGTAGTAAAGAAATTAAATAGTCCTGGATAATCCCTTTAAATGACAGACAGTGAAGCACACCCCATACATTACAGGGGGTGATATGTAGTACTATCTTCATATTTCAGCCCAGCAACCAGATTGCCAACCCCAGAAAACCACTTTATTGTCCCTATCACTGATCTCCATAGGTTTATTATCCAATTATTGAGGGTATACGTGGGCCCAGTAATACCAAGACCCAAAGCCAAGAATCACTGGGGGCACCTGATAGTAGCATCCTTCTATATGACTGGTGGGACCTCGCTACCACTTACAATGGAGAAGACATTATAAAAGCATTCAAGGACAAGAAAAGCATAAAAAGGTGGGGCTGACATATCACTAAATCGGAATACTAACCATCTTAAAGGGATTGCCCAGGGCAGAGACTGTTGCAATACTCAGACACCCTATAGCTCCCCATCTCATACTGACCCAGTCCGTGCAGGTCTCATCGTTCTGCAGACAGTCATCCAGAATCAATCACTGGATAAGTGGGGCGCCCAGGTTTCAATTAATGATTTGTTAAGTGGGCACTTAACCATTTCCTGTTTGTCAAGATAGGAACAAGGAGCAGAAACCAGCAGGAGCAGGGTAAACATCAGAAGGGGAGCTTCAGAGAATTGATGGGGGTGAATATTACTTATTTAAAGGGAATGTGTGTCTGGGATTTTGCTTTCCCAAATGAGAACAGCATAATTTTGGGGCAGAGACCCCGATTCCAGTGATGTGGCACTTACTGGGCTGCTTGCTGCAGTTTTGATAAAATCAGTTTTATCAGCTGCAGATTTAGCAGTTCTCTTGAATGCCCAGCCCTGTAAAACTCTGCACACACCACTGATTGGCAGCTTTCTGTGTACTGTGCGTAGGCAGAAAGCTGCCAATCAGTGGGGACGGGGTTATACAGACCTCATCAATATTAAGGACTGCATGGTAGCAGGTTTACTAGATCTCTGGTGATAACCTCCTGCTGATCAAACTACAGCAAGCAGCCCAGTAAGTGACACATCGCTGGAATCGGGGTCTCTGCCCCTCTACATCATGCTGCTCTCACATGAGGTGCCAAAAAACTTCCCTTTATTTAGTTTGTGCCCTTTAAACTTTAAAACATTTTTTAAATCTCCTTATAACTGCTTTAAATTAAAAACATAAATGTAGGTCATCCAAAGCATTTGCAGAACGCAGACTATTGAGAAAGATCACATTGTAAAACTGGCGAGTCACACACACATATTCGCTTCTCCACGCTGGAAATTTAATACAATGCAGCAAGAATTTTTTTTCCTGCTAACTTGATTTAAGCGTTATAACAAATAAGGGGAAATTGGAAATTAATTTATACTTTATTCAGTAAAACAGAAGAAAAATATGACTGCTTTATATCAGAAACAGCGCCACACCTGCCCGTGGGTTGTGTCTGGTATTGCACATCAGCCCCAATGAAGTGAATAGACCTGAGCTGCAAAAACACTTATAACCTGTAGACAGGTGTGGGGCTGTTTTTCTAATAGTGTATAACCCCTTTAATTTACTAATACCGATGCTATCAGAACAGATGGACTGAAATAAGCCGATTCCATTAGGCAGAAATGACTGTATACATGAGATCCTTATGTGTAGTATTATGGCAGAAGGAATCACGATAAACCGGTCCTTCCACTTTTGCTCTATTATTTGCCCTGATTCATGGGTATAAGTGATCTAGGTAGAATAAGAATCTTAACTCTGCATACAGATTAAATCTTCTCACAAACGAAATAATAACAACAAGGGAAATAACAGTGGTTTACGAAAAAAAAGCCCCCGTAAAAATATATAACCTTTATTAACATTACAGTACAAATACATAAAATACCCAAACGTAGAACAGCCTATATGTTAGGGCTCCAGAAGATAGTAGGGAAATATCCACCACTGATGGGACTAGGGTAATGTCTACTATAAAAAAGGTAAAGAGGTAAGCCCACCTTCACATAACATATAGAAGTGCCATAGATGTGCAGATACAGGCGATATATCCCTAGACACTATATTCTAATATTATGCCTACCTAGAGGCGGAGGTTGGCACCCTAAAAAATGCGAGAATGGTGCCCCTGCTCGTGCGATGGCTATCCCCAATCTCCTGATTATGCCCTATAAGATGATAATTAGAAATAGAAAGCCAGACGGCTTGTCATAGCAATGTACTAATGTGTTAGATTTTATAACAAAGATGGGGTCAACCAAAAATGTGACGTAAGTAAGGCGATAGAAAGTATCACTCTATACATGTCTAGTCGGAATGTGCCCGGGAATATGTATACAACTCCGTCTCACCTCTAGCATGCAATGCGAGGATTCAGAAGTCTGCAGTCACACAGAGTAACTGCAGACTTTCGTGCCAAACCTGGACAACTTCTGTAAAGGGTTCTATCCCATCAACTGGAGATGAAGCTACAGAAATCAGATGAGGGTTCCGGAATCAGAGCAGCTTCCTGAGAGTTGCAGGTCGCACCCTAGGCCGATTCTACAGCTCCATCTTCGGTGGTCGGAGTTCTTCCCATTCCCAGAGATAGTCGGGCAGGGTCCTCTCTCCTCCTGTAACAGTTATGACTTGTATGATTATTGTACTTGTTTTTATTATGTACACCCCTCCTCACATGTAAAGCGCCATGGAATAAATGGCGCTATAACAATAAATAATAATAGTGAAGAGAGCAGAGTACATGGCTTTTAGGTCAGGTCAGTAAGTTAGATGTGAGCAGTTTATGAGCGGCTGGTTATATCAGTAAGAACTGAGGAAGTCAGGAGATGAGCAGCTACCAGAGGTTTCGGGCTTATTCCCCTCTCACCTCAGAGTACATGCACACCCCACCGAGCCAACAGTACATGTACACGGGAAAATGGAGGATCAGCTGTTGTCCGACAGCAATCTAAGGGGATTTGTTTTGATCATTTCATACATGTGAGTGGGGAGACTTCTTCAGCGGATGCATGGATTCCCATAAACTTTAAAAAATTTCTGCGCAAAATTTGCCGCGTGTGTATACATCCTTACACGAACCACCCTTGTGACCCAAGGTGCCACCGAGTGCTCATCTCACATGGACGTTGCCCCCATCATTGCTCAATTTTAGACAGCAAAGGAAATGCTTTGTATCTAACCCTAAAATGCAAATGTGATAACGATCCTGGACCTCCAGGACAACGTTAGTACGACTGAATGCAGAAGATGAAAACACAGCGCCGATGTCTCCAGAACTAATATATCTAATTATAAGGCTTGTAACAAAATACTTGTAATCACAAACAATAAAACACGATCCCGCCTAATATAAAGCGCAGGTCATACAATTACCAGCTGTAATGTGGACCCGTCATCTAGGACAATGACTGGTAGCCTGTGACTCGCCTGCCGCTCAGGGCTGGAAGGTGACATCCGTAGCTTCTTGTGCTAGGTACAGCTCTGTACACACAGTGGGGGGTTACATTATGGAGAAGAAAGAAGTTAGAAAACACTCCTGTACCCCATCAGGGAATTCGGAGCTCGTGTTTGTGCACATGGAGGGTTTTCGCGGAGTCTGTGGAGCAGAACTGTGCAGAAACTCCCAAGTTTTCAAAGAGGATATAGAGAATTACTGCTCCAATTCAGTGTGCACATACCCTTAACATATATTTTCTCATCTTATTAAATGGGTAAAATTACAAAGTGCTTGTAAAAACAAGAAACTTTTGCAATTTACGGTACTTCTTATTAAAAATCCTCTCCATTGTTGGCATTTTTCATTTCATTGTGTACTGCTCGTTGCCAAGGATCCCGGCCACCTGAGCGGTGGCCCATTTCCTAGGCCAGGAGCGCCCGCCTGCAACGCTGCTCTGAAGCTGGACAGATTGCTGGATCCGAGAAGCCTCAGAGTACAAATCTCGGGAGAGTGGGCACAAGCGATCAGACGATCGCAGCTCCAAGTTCCCTTAGGGGACTATTAAATACAGTAAAAGAAGGTTTTTTAAAAATATTAAAAAAAAAAAAAAAGTTCAAATCAGCCCCATTAAAAAGAAACAAAAAAAAAATCCATACATTTAGTATCGCTGCGCTCGTAAAAGAAAAAAATATAATCTATCAAACTATTAAGTAAATTAATCTGATCTGTAAATGGTGTAATGATAAAAAAAATAGAAAGGTCATAATTATGTTTTTTGGCTGCTGCAACCTTGCAATAAAATGCAATAAGAGGCGATCAAAACATTGTATGTACCCTAAAATGGTATTGGTCAAGAAATCAGCTGAGGGAGCAAAACATAAGCCCTCACACAACCCCGATCCCCAAAAATGGAAATATTATCGGTCTTAGAATATAGCAACATAGGCACTTTTTTTTTTTTTTTTTTTTTTAAACCATTTTCCAATTCTTTTTTCACCACAAAAAAAAAAAACAAACAAACAAAAAAACAACAAATAAAAAAACAACACTATTAATGTATGGTATCTGCGCAATTGTACTGACTGGGAGAATCATATTACCAGGTCATTTTTACCATATAGTGAACATAGTAAATAAAAAAAAAAAAAAAAATCATTGTGGAGTTGCACTTTTTTTGGCAATTTCAACGCAACTGGAATTTTTTTCCCCGCTTTCCAGGGCATCACGATAAAATTAATGAGGCAATTAAAAAATACAACTCGTCCCACAAAAAACAAGTCCTCATACGACTATGTGGACGAAAAGAGAAAATAAAATAAAAAAAATATGTCGCTCTTGGAAGAAGGGGAGGAAAAAACAAAAGTGAAGCAACGGAAAATCACCCAGGGTTGAAAGGGGTTATCTCAAGTTTGGAAGTTATTATTGATAGGGGATAATGTCTCGGTCATTTGGGATTTAACCACTGATCCCGAGGACCTGGGGGGTGCGACTGGAGCAGTGCTCGAGCATGTGCTTATCCATTCCATTCACACTTGGGCTCATTGGGGACCCAGCAGTCAGACCCCCAGCAATCAGTAAATTACCCCATGGATAGGGGATCACTCCAACCTTAAAGGGGTTGTGCCATGAACAAAAGTTTATTTTAATCTACAGATCTTGGAATAATAATAATAATAATGTCCACAATTGGATGTGATAAAATAAAATGTTGCTTTGCTGAGATAATCTGATAAATGTGCCCCTGCTGTGTACTGTGTAATGGCTGTGTCTGACTGTGCAGGAACATGGTCTGATCATACCACAGCTCCTGGGCAGGGGAGGAAATAAGAGTATACAGACAGGACAGCATGGGAATCACAAATGATTCATTGTGGTAAAACAGTTTTTAAAAATAGACAGAGAAATACTTTATCTCACACAAATAATTAGATGTGACCCCATTCTGTCCTGTCTGTATACTCTTTTCTTCCCCCCTGGCCAGGAGCTGCGGTATGATCAGACCATGTTCCTGTACGGTCAGACACGGCCACTACACAGTACACAGCAGGGGCACATTTATAACATTATCTCAGCACAGCAACATTTTATTTAAACAAATCCAATAGTGGAAATTATTATTATTATTCCAAGATCTATTGATTAAAATGAATTTTTGTGGCACAACCCCTTTAAGACAACTCGATTAAAAAGGAGGGTTTTTTTTTATAAATTTGTTATTTAAAAAGGAAAATAAAAGATAGTAACCAGGGCTGTGCAGTCGGTAACCCAAACCACTGACTCCGACTCCTCAGCACTGGTCACTAGGGTTGAGCGAAACGGATCGGTCATTTTCAAAAGTCGCCGACTTTTGGCAAAGTCGGGTTTCGTATGACGCTTTCCCCGCCATTTTTTCAGCCAATGAAGGAGTGTGGGCAGCGTGATGACATGGGTACCGGCTCGCTTTGTGCGGCGTCACAGGGGGTAAAAGCGCCATCTTAACGTCTGGGATATAGCGATTCCCACAGTGAAACACAAATTTTGCAGGGACGGGAGAGAGGGAGAGAGAGAAAAAAAAAAAAAAAAAATATCCTCATAGACTTGCATTGGGTTTCGTGTTTCGGTCGGCCCCCCGACTTTTCCCAATAATCGGCCGATTTCACAGGATCCGACTTTCGAGACGGTCGGGTTTCACGAAACCCAACTCGATCCTAAAAAAGCAAAAGTCGCTCAACCCTACTGGTCACTACTGAGCATGTGCATAACGTGCAGCACAGATTCATCTCAGCTAAAATCCTGAGACCAGGAACAGAACTGACATTTATTGGACATTTCAGAACTTTCCCAAATTCTTAAGAAACCTTTACAGCACATCCTGCACTGAACTACTGCACCCAATGTATTATATATTTTAGGAGTCGGAGTCGCTCCATTTTATACCAACTCCACAGCCCTGACTGTAACATAAAACAACTCACTAGGATACGTACCCGAGCACCCACGATCCCGGATACGTAGCCGAGCCCCCACGATACCGGATACGTAGCCGAGCCCCCACGATACCGGATACGTAGCCGAGCCCCCACGATACCGGATACGTAGCCGAGCACCCACGATCCCGGATACGTAGCCGAGCCCCCACGATACCGGATACGTAGCCGAGCCCCCACGATACCGGATACGTAGCCGAGCGCCCACGACACTGGATATGTACCCGAGCACCTAGGATAATGGATACGTACTCGAGCACCTCGTTGTCACTCAGGTGGCGGGCGCGCTCGCCCGTCACTATTGGACACTCCTGATTTAAAACACGACAAAGCTAAAAGTGACAAAAAAAATGCAAGTAACCGAATTTAGCTAAAAATGCTGCAAACAACAAAGTCTCACAAAAACCTTGCCTGAAGCAAAACCCTACTCTAAATTCTAGTGACCGCTGCAGACAATCAGAAGCGACGCTGGCACGTGATCTGCAGCAATGAAGTGAACAAAGACCAATAGGGACCATGAAAGCCACAGTGCCGGGGGCAGCGACCTGCGGGACGCACAGATCACCCACACAGGCATTTTAAAGGGGAGTTATTTAGATTAAGGAACTCCCTTTAAATTGTTCTCTCGGTCACCCCTTTAACGTGTATCTGATAGCCCTGTTCCTACAGATACCAGCCCGCGCTGTGCTGCAGACCCCGGGCGGCCACTGTCACCCCCTAACCACTTCCCAGCCATCTTCTTTCACTTTCTGTAAGTTTCCTTCCTCTGATCATTTCCACCCGGTAATAAGTGACTCCCGCAGACAGCACGGACACTGCGGTACCGCGTGTGACACCGCAGACATGTGAATGCATAAGTCGCCCAGCAGCCGGTAATACCTGTATGGGGATCCCAGCGCCGCACTGAGCAGAGGCCGGTCTCACAGCAGCGCGACCCGTAGTGACACAAGCCGCCAGCACCGAGCACACTGGCACACTGAGCCGCTGTCACGCAACCTGACTGTTGTTGTCCCGCGGGTCCCCGCCCCACGCCTGTGCTCATTGGTCCCTGGTAATCCCCGCCTACTCAGCTCAGCAGGAGCTGCGAGCTGATTGGTGGCGAGCAGTGTCACTCTAGTGACGCGGCGTGTGTCCTAATTTCGAGGGGTAACTAACTAGAGAGGCCCCTATAGTGAGGGCAGAGGTGGAGAGTCACGGCGGACACGGCCGCGCTGAGGTGACGGAATTGCACACATTGCAATTTTGATCCCGTTTTTTTCAGCGCAGTTTTAGCTCAGAATCTGAAGTATCTCCTTGTACCAGCAGAATATTGAATTTCTGTCGATTTACTTTTCGTTCATTCATTCAGAGTTGTTGCAGCCAGAATTTTATCATTTTACCGAAGTTTCACTACATGCGTTATTTTGTGAGATGAGGTGTAGTTGTATTACAGTGGCATCTGTAAGGCCATGTTCGCACATAGCGTAATGCTAACTTTTTTTATTTAGTTTTTCGTGCAGATGTGAAGCAGCGTTTTTACTGCTTTTTTTATAGCACAGAAAAGCTTTGATACTTTGGTTCTTTATGCAGCGCCCCAGAGTCCTGGTCGTTGCAGTACTGATGCTCCGCCGCTATGGGGAGCTATGGTACGTCTGATGGCACTGAAGGAGTTCTTCTGACCAGGTATCACAGTCACCAATACACTTCACAGTCTGGCCTCCAGGGGGAGCTAAGGGTGCTATGTATTAGGCCACTCCTCACAGTCTGGTAAAACTGGGGGTTAGGCAGAAAGCTGACTGGGAATCGAACAGGCAACATCCAGTGGCAGAGGGTGTTGCAGGGAGAGACTCAGGGGGGGGTCCCTGTCAGGGGTGGGATCCTGACAGAGGCCTAGCGAACAGAGAGAACGCTACGGGACCGCGCCTGCCCTAGATAGCGGCGGTGCCCTAAGAAAGGATAAGAAGCGAGGTTTATTGTGCTGAGTGAGAAACGAGATCAACGCAACAAGGAGAAATACCAGTAGGAGTCGTGCTGTAAGACCGAGGCAACATCCTACTGAGGCGCATAACCGGTGGCCGGAACACCGAGGAAGTATAGAGCTCCAGGCCTAACTTCAAACCTACGGCAGGACAGTCAGTTATAGGCGGTGTTGTGAATTTGGATTCTGGGCTCCCCCGGTGGCTACTGGTGGAATTGAACTGGTGTCTTCATCTTCTCTGTTCACCTGTTCCCATCAAGATGTGGGAGTCGCTATATAACCTTGCTGCTTTGTTAGTTGCTTGCCGGTCAACAATGTTATCAGAAGCCTCTCTGTGCTTGTTCCTGCTCCTAGACAACTACTAGATAAGTTGGACTCTTGTCCATGTTTGTTTTTGCATTTTTGTTCCAGTTCACAGCTGTAGTTTCGTTACTGTGTCTGGAAAGCTCTTGTGAACAGGAATTGCCACTCTGGTGTTATGAGTTAATGCCAGAGTTTTAAAGTAATTTCTGGATGGTGTTTTGATAGGGTTTTCAGCTGACCATGAAAGTGTTCTTTCTGTCTTCTGCTATGTAGTAAGTGGACCTCAAATTTGCTAAACCTATTTTCATACTACGTTTTGTTATTTCATCTTTATTCACCGCCAATACATGTGGGGGGCCTCTGTCTCCTTTCGGGGTATTTCTCTAGAGGTGAGCTAGGACTAATATTTTCCTCTGCTAGCATTATTTAGTCCTCCGGCTGGTGCTGGGCATCTAGAATCAACGTAGGCATGCTACCCGGCCACTGCTAGTTGTGCGTTAGGTTTAGTTCATGGTCAGCTCAGTTCCCATCTTCCAAGAGCTAGTTCCTATATATGCTGATGCTATGTTCTCTTGCCATTGAGAACATGACAGTTTGACCGGCCCACAAAGTGTTAATTGTTTGGGCTGAAGCAGGAGATAGAGAAGTGTTTAAGGGAAATTTTTTTTTTTTTTTTTTCCCTTCAGAGTTTTGCTGCCTAGCCCTTAATTGCTGTCTAGCTGCTTCTTACCTCCTCTTAACCCTTGAATGGCTCTGTGTCCACCTGTTTGTAATGGATCTTCAGAGTGTAACTGCAGGTTTGAATAATCTCGCCACGAAGGTACAAAATTTGCAAGATTTTGTTTGTTATGCACCTGTATCTGAGCCGAGAATTCCTTTGCCGGAATTTTTCTCGGGGAATAGATCTGGGTTTCAGAATTTTCGAAATAATTGCAAATTATTTTTGTCCCTGAAATCTCGCTCTGCCGGAGACCCTGCACAGCAGGTCAGGATTGTGATTTCCTTGCTCCGGGGCGACCCTCAAGACTGGGCTTTTTCATTGACACCAGGGGATCCTGCGTTGCTCAATGTGGATGCGTTTTTTCTGGCCTTGGGGTTGCTTTATGACGAACCTCATTTGGAGCTTCAGGCAGAAAAAACTTTGATGTCCCTATCTCAGGGGCAAGATGAAGCGGAAATTTACTGCCAAAGATTCCGTAAATGGTCCGTGCTTACTCAGTGGAATGAGTGCGCCCTGGCGGCGACTTTCAGAGAGGGTCTCTCTGATGCCATTAAGGATGTTATGGTGGGGTTCCCTGTGCCTGCGGGTCTGAATGAGTCCATGACAATGGCTATTCAGATCGATAGGCGTTTGCGGGAGCGCAAACCAGTGCACCATCTGGCGGTGTCCACTGAGAAGTCGCCAGAGAGTATGCAGTGTGATAGAATTCTGTCCCGAAGCGAGCGGCAGAATTTTAGACGGAAAAATGGGTTGTGTTTCTATTGTGGTGATTCTACTCATGTTATATCAGCATGCTCTAAACGCACTAAAAAGCTTGGTAAATCTGTTTCCATTTGCACCTCACCGTCTAAGTTTATTCTATCTGTGACCCTGATTTGCTCTTTGTCATCTATTACCACGGACGCCTATGTCGACTCTGGCGCCGCTTTGAGTCTTATGGATTGGTCCTTTGCCAAACGCTGTGGGTATGATTTAGAGCCTTTGGAGACTCCTATTCCTCTGAAGGGGATTGACTCCACCCCATTGGCTAATAATAAACCACAATACTGGACACAAGTAACTATGCGTACTAATCCGGATCACCAGGAGATTATTCGCTTTCTGGTGCTGTATAATCTACATGATGATTTGGTGCTAGGATTGCCTTGGCTGCAATTTCACAACCCAGTCCTCGACTGGAGAGCTATGTCTGTGTTGAGCTGGGGATGTAAGGGGGCTCATGGGGATGTACCTGTGGTTTCCATTTCATCATCTATTCCCTCTGAAATTCCTGAGTTCCTGTCTGACTATCGTGATGTCTTTGAAGAATCCAAGCTTGGTTCGTTACCTCCGCACCGAGAGTGCGATTGTGCCATAGATTTAATCCCGGGTAGTAAATACCCAAAGGGTCGTTTATTTAATCTGTCTGTGCCTGAACATGCTGCTATGCGAGAATATATAAAGGAGTCCTTGGAAAAGGGACATATTCGTCCATCGTCATCTCCCTTAGGAGCCGGTTTTTTCTTTGTGTCAAAAAAAGACGGCTCTTTGAGACCATGTATCGATTATCGGCTTTTGAATAAAATCACTGTTAAATATCAATACCAATTGCCGTTGCTGACTGATTTGTTTGCTCGCATAAAGGGGGCTAAGTGGTTCTCTAAGATTGATCTCCGTGGGGCGTATAATTTGGTGCGAATCAGGCAGGGGGATGAGTGGAAAACCGCATTTAATACGCCCGAGGGCCACTTTGAGTATTTAGTGATGCCTTTTGGTCTTTCAAATGCTCCGTCAGTTTTCCAGTCCTTTATGCATGATATTTTTCGCGATTATTTGGATAAATTTATGATTGTGTATCTGGATGATATTCTGATTTTTTCGGATGACTGGGACTCTCATGTCCAGCAAGTCAGGAGGGTTTTTCAGGTTTTGCGGTCTAATTCCTTGTGTGTGAAGGGTTCTAAGTGTGTTTTTGGGGTACAGAGGATTTCCTTTTTGGGATATATTTTTTCCCCCTCTTCCATTGAAATGGATCCTGTCAAGGTTCAAGCTATTTGTGATTGGACGCAGCCCTCTTCTCTTAAGAGTCTTCAGAAATTTTTGGGCTTTGCTAACTTTTATCGTCGATTTATTGCTGGTTTTTCGGATATTGCTAAGCCATTGACCGATTTGACTAAGAAGGGTGCTGATGTTGCTGATTGGTCCCCTGATGCTGTGGAGGCCTTTCGGGAGCTTAAGCGCCGTTTTTCCTCTGCCCCTGTGTTGCGTCAGCCTGATGTTGCTCTACCTTTTCAGGTTGAGGTCGACGCTTCTGAGATCGGAGCTGGGGCAGTGTTGTCGCAGAAAAGTTCTGACTGCTCCGTGATGAGGCCTTGTGCCTTCTTTTCCCGTAAATTTTCGCCCGCTGAGCGGAATTATGATGTTGGGAATCGGGAGCTTTTGGCCATGAAGTGGGCTTTTGAGGAGTGGCGCCATTGGCTTGAGGGGGCCAGACATCAGGTGGTGGTATTGACGGACCACAAAAATTTGATTTATCTTGAGACCGCCAGGCGCCTGAATCCTAGACAGGCGCGCTGGTCATTATTTTTCTCTCGGTTTAATTTTGTGGTGTCATACCTACCGGGTTCTAAGAATGTTAAGGCGGATGCCCTTTCTAGGAGTTTTGAGCCTGACTCGCCTGGTAACTCTGAGCCCACAGGTATCCTTAAGGATGGAGTGGTATTGTCAGCCGTTTCTCCAGACCTGCGGCGGGCCTTGCAGGAGTTTCAGGCGGATAGACCTGATCGTTGCCCACCTGATAAACTGTTTGTTCCTGATGATTGGACCAGTAGAGTAATCTCTGAGGTTCATTCTTCTGCGTTGGCAGGTCATCCTGGCATTTTTGGTACCAGGGATTTGGTGGCAAGGTCCTTCTGGTGGCCTTCCCTGTCACGAGATGTGCGAGGCTTTGTGCAGTCTTGTGACGTTTGTGCTCGGGCTAAGCCTTGTTGTTCTCGGGCTAGTGGATTATTGTTGCCCTTGCCTATTCCTAAGAGGCCTTGGACGCACATCTCGATGGATTTTATTTCAGATCTGCCTGTTTCTCAGAAGATGTCTGTCATCTGGGTGGTGTGTGACCGTTTCTCTAAGATGGTCCATTTGGTTCCTCTGCCCAAGTTGCCTTCTTCTTCCGAGTTGGTTCCTCTGTTTTTTCAAAATGTTGTTCGTTTGCATGGTATTCCTGAGAATATCGTTTCTGACAGAGGGACTCAATTCGTGTCTAGATTTTGGCGGGCATTCTGTGCTAGGATGGGCATAGATTTATCTTTTTCGTCCGCTTTCCATCCTCAGACGAATGGCCAGACCGAGCGGATTAATCAGACCCTGGAGACATATCTGAGGTGTTTTGTGTCTGCTGACCAGGATGATTGGGTTGCTTTTTTGCCATTGGCGGAGTTCGCTCTCAATAATCGGGCCAGCTCTGCCACTTTGGTGTCCCCGTTTTTCTGTAATTCGGGGTTTCATCCTCGATTTTCCTCTGGTCAGGTGGAATCTTCGGATTGTCCTGGAGTGGATGCTGTGGTGGAGAGATTGCATCAGATCTGGGGGCAGGTGGTGGACAATTTGAGGTTGTCCCAGGAGAAGACTCAGCTTTTTGCCAACCGCCACCGTCGTGTTGGTCCTCGGCTTTGTGTTGGGGATTTGGTGTGGTTGTCTTCTCGTTTTGTCCCTATGAGGGTCTCTTCTCCTAAGTTTAAGCCTCGGTTCATCGGCCCGTATAAGATATTGGAGATTCTTAACCCTGTTTCCTTCCGTTTGGACCTCCCAGCATCCTTTTCTATTCATAACGTTTTTCATCGGTCATTGTTGCGCAGGTATGAGGTACCGGTTGTGCCTTCCGTTGAGCCTCCTGCTCCGGTGTTGGTTGAGGGTGAGTTGGAGTACGTTGTGGAGAAAATCTTAGACTCTCGTGTTTCCAGACGGAGACTCCAGTATCTGGTCAAGTGGAAGGGATACGGCCAGGAGGATAATTCTTGGGTGAATGCATCTGATGTTCATGCCTCTGATCTGGTTCGTGCCTTTCATAGGGCCCATCCTGATCGCCCTGGTGGTTCTGGTGAGGGTTCGGTGCCCCCTCCTTGAGGGGGGGGTACTGTTGTGAATTTGGATTCTGGGCTCCCCCGGTGGCTACTGGTGGAATTGAACTGGTGTCTTCATCTTCTCTGTTCACCTGTTCCCATCAAGATGTGGGAGTCGCTATATAACCTTGCTGCTTTGTTAGTTGCTTGCCGGTCAACAATGTTATCAGAAGCCTCTCTGTGCTTGTTCCTGCTCCTAGACAACTACTAGATAAGTTGGACTCTTGTCCATGTTTGTTTTTGCATTTTTGTTCCAGTTCACAGCTGTAGTTTCGTTACTGTGTCTGGAAAGCTCTTGTGAACAGGAATTGCCACTCTGGTGTTATGAGTTAATGCCAGAGTTTTAAAGTAATTTCTGGATGGTGTTTTGATAGGGTTTTCAGCTGACCATGAAAGTGTTCTTTCTGTCTTCTGCTATGTAGTAAGTGGACCTCAAATTTGCTAAACCTATTTTCATACTACGTTTTGTTATTTCATCTTTATTCACCGCCAATACATGTGGGGGGCCTCTGTCTCCTTTCGGGGTATTTCTCTAGAGGTGAGCTAGGACTAATATTTTCCTCTGCTAGCATTATTTAGTCCTCCGGCTGGTGCTGGGCATCTAGAATCAACGTAGGCATGCTACCCGGCCACTGCTAGTTGTGTGTTAGGTTTAGTTCATGGTCAGCTCAGTTCCCATCTTCCAAGAGCTAGTTCCTATATATGCTGATGCTATGTTCTCTTGCCATTGAGAACATGACAAGGCGGGCTGTCTCACCCAAATCACCTAAGAAGACATAGGGGGCAACATTGCAGAGGGGCGACTCTAGGGTCCCGGAAGAACTCCGAGCCTACCCGTCATACGGGTGCGTCCTAGCCATATCATCTGGGACGAAGAAGAACATCATAATACAGTTGTGAGGGAACACGAGAAACAGACACAACAGTTGTGGGGACTATCCCGTAAGCACAGCAGGGGAGGACCGCAACACACAAGCGCTAGAAGGTAGGCACAGATTTCCACCTGCAAAGGGAACTCTGGAGGTGCCATCGGACCGGCCGGACTTGCGCAGCCTGGTGAACCGTATTCCGGATTGAGGAGCCTTCAGTAAAGAGGTAAAGAGACTGCAACCTGTGTCCTCGTTATTCACTGCGACCGGCACTTCATCACACCACCATCACCCACACATTGAACTGTTATCCCTTCATTGTGCGCCCCTCAGCAGGGTCACAGACCGGGTCTAGCCACCGTGACCACCCCAGAGCAGAGACTCAGAGGCCCGGTACCGGGTACCCATCGGCCCTGCGGCAGTGGGGGCGCTACATTTACCTACATTTTTTCATGTTCCACACAGAAGCCTCTATGTAACAAACCTGTGACCGTGACTGCAGTGTCTTGTCCTCTGCCCTGCAGAGTGAGTAAAAGTCGCCAAAGCCCTGACCACTGGGATCCATCCTGTCTCATGGGATCCAGGATGGTTGGGAGCTATGAGGTATGATGGGAGATGTTTCACAAACTGGATTACTACCCAGATAGTACTGTGACTGCACAAGAACAAGAAACAATGACACTGTGTGACTTTATAGGTGACATTGTGAATTATTTTTTTTTCTCCATCTGCTACTGGCCTCCATGAAAACGTCTCCTGGGTAATGGCTTACTCCGGAGTGTGCTGCGTGATGGACAGCAAGGTGCATGGTGGATGAAGAGACAGGGACAGCGAGGCACGTGGCAGACAAAGAGACATTACGGTGTCAGCCAGGTTCGTGGCGGATGAAGAGACTTGGGCAGGGAGGCACATGGCGGATGAAACATTAAAGGGAGAGTGAGGCACGTGGTGGATGAAGAGACATTACAGGGGCAGAAAAACACGTGGTGGATGAAAAGGCGTTACAGAGGCAGGGATGCACATGGCAGATGAAGAGACATCACAGTGGCAGCGATGCACATGGCAGATGACACATTACAGCGACAGCGCGATGGATAGCAGATGAAGAGACATTACAGGTGCAGTGAGGCGGGTGGTGGATAAAGAGACATTATAGGACCAACGAGGCGCATGGGTGATGAAAAGACATTACAGGGGCACCATAGCGCGTGGCAGATGAAGAGAAATTTCCGGGGCAGTGAGGCAGATGCCAGATGAAGAGGCAATACAGGGGTAGTGAGACGCGTGGAAAAAAACTTGACAAGTCAACAGCCCCATTGACTATCATAGTTACGACGACTATCCATGAAAAAAGGATAGCACTCGTACCTGAAAAACTGACGTGTGGATGAGGCCTAGGGGTAGGTTCACAAGAGCATTTTGAAAAGAAAAAAATCACTCAGAGTTTCATTTAGAAAAGTGGAACATATTTTTATCACTTGTCATCCATGTGTAATCTGCTTTTTTTTACATCAGCTATTAATCATTTACAGTTTCCTATGTTAAAGGATTGAAATATATCCAAAATAATTTATTCTATTTTAACCTCATCGGTCCACAGGACTTGTTTCCAAAGTGCATCAGGCTTGTTTAGATGTTCTTTTGTATACTTCTGAAGCTGAATTTTATGGTGAGGACGCAGGAGAGGTTTTCTTCTGATGACTCTTCCATGAAGGCCATATTTGTGCAAGTGTCTCTGAACAGTAGAACAATGTTCCACAACTCCAGAGTCTGCTAAATCTTTCTGATGGTCTTTTGCACTCAAGCGGGGGTTCTGATTTTCCTCCCTAGCGATGTAACGAGCAGCTCTCATTGAAATTTGCATTGTCTTCTATACTTTATCTTGACCTCCACAGTTCATGTTAACTGCCATTTCCTAATTACATTTCTAACTGAGGAAAGGACAACTTGAAAACACTTTGCTGTCTTTTTATAGCCTTCTCCTGCTTTGTGAGCCGCCACCATTTTTAATATCAGAGTGCTAGGCAGCTGCTTAGAAGAACCCATGGCTCCTGTTTTTTCGCACAAGGTTAGAGGAGGCTGGGTTTATATAAAGCTAGGAAATCTGCATCACCTGTCCTTTCCTAACGATGATAGTGAACAAGCCATAACCCTAATTCGCTAATTAAGGACTGAAACCTTAGTCAAAGTTATCTGAGCACACAGGTCTCCACGGGTGCCCAAACTTCTGTATCTGCCAATTTTCCTTATTCTAATTTCTGTATATATATTTTTTTTTCCTAAAATACAAAGGAAATGTCTCATCTTTAACTTTAGGCCTTTTAGAGATCATTTCATCTTCAATTTGCCTATTCACAATAACAGTAATTTTGACCAGAGGTGCCCAAACTTTTACATGCCACTGTATACCATACATGCTTTGGGTAAAATGAATAATGGAAGTATTTACAAAGATATCCACAAATTAAAAAGTCCCAGCGGACTCTCAGTAATCACAGAAACCAGATATACTTGACAGTAGTGGATAAATATTTAGACGTAAAGACTACTTGGCGAGTATCAGGGTAAAGGACTTGCATTTTATAAGGAGCTCTTGTGATCCCCACATGCCATGGCTCTAGACGTCTGACAAGTGCCACTCGTCTGCCATTCTTATGCTTTCAGAGCTATACATTGACATAATTCTGCATTCCTGCCCACATTACTAAATAGACTTTCCTGTAAAAGTCAAGGTCAAAAGGGTGTGGAGTGTTTTATGTGACGCCTTCCGTTACTTTTGTAAAGGTAGTTTATAATGCATTTACCGTAGTTATTTCAGTGACAATGGAATTTTGAAGCATTAATCTAAGTCCCCTGTCCTTAGTCTTATACTTACCGGTCGCTGTCCTGTTCTGTTCTTCGCTCCCCTCCGGTCATCTTCTGCAGGTTCTGACCTGTCGGATCTCTCCAGTGATTGCTGTACGATCTGGAAATCACAACTCCATGTAAGTGTATGAGGCCAGACTGAGGATCTCATGGACTTACACTGAGAGCTGATGACTCTTACCTCTGACATCCATGCAGTCAGAAGTTGCAGTCACAGGATGTATGATCGGGACTGGGATGAGCAGAAGACTTTATCTGTTGAGTATAATACTAGGGTCAGGGAACTTATATTTGTGGTACCACTCCAGTGCAGAAATAATAAAAAAGACCTCTGGAGTGCTATCCCTTGATGTAGCCAATATTTTTTTTCCCATTTTTTAATTTCCTCCTCTTCTTCCAAGACCCATAACTTTATTTCTCGATCAGCATAGCCATGTGACGTCTTGGTTTTCTTTTTGCGGAATGAGTTGTAATTTTGAATGATGCCATTTATTTTTCCATAAAATTAACTGAAAAGCGTTAGAGTTAAAATGGTGAATGAAAAAATCCTGCCATGTTTTTTGCCTTTCGTTTTTACAGCGTTCATTGTCCAGTAATTATGACCTGACAACATGATTCTCCAGGTCAGTAAAATTACAGCAATACCAAACTTGTATAGTTTTTTTTTTTTTAGATTTTACTTAAAAAAAAATTCAAAAGTTTGTAAAAAAAAAAAAAATAGTGGTTTGTGTTGCTACTTTTCAAATCCACATAAAATGAGGCTTCAAATACGCTTTGAATAAGCTTTCTATTATGGCATGTGCTTTGCACTTCTTTTTCAGGTAGGCGAACCCGCTGAGTTTTTCAAGAGGAAGACGTTTCAATAAACACTGCCGTTTTGTTTCCTGAGAAGTCTTTTTTAACTGTTTTATTTTTCCCATTTCCTGAATGCATTTTTTACCACTGTATTAAAAAGTAACCTTTATTTAGATGCCATTAAAATACTGTATATAGAGTGCAAAAATAGTGCCGTGAATATACAGACAAACGAACAGGTAGTGAGATAACTGGTAAGTTTATATAACAACGAGCTGGGTAGATTGTTAGTTGAGTAAGATGCCGCCTTTGTCTGTACATAGTATATTGTGCCAAGTACTTCTCATATGAGAGGGTGGTGGCATACTCTTGCACAGGGGCCCACCGGAGGATTCTCCTGTGGGCCAGTCCAAGCCTGTGCATGAGTATCACCTTTGTCACTCTCTTTGTACGGATAAATAGCTGAGAATATGTCTATCAGTCAGTATGAACTAAACAAGTAGCTAATTCTAGATATTGGATCCAGAAAACGTTTAATGATCAACCAGGGTATCAGCAGTTTAAGTGTATTCCCAAGTAGTCATTGCATCAATATACCCAATCTCACCTACCCTTTCTGTATGTAATTTGCGGTAAGGAGTTAAGCTCATTCTTTATATCAGTGTCCATGAGTAGGACCAGACAACGCTTCTTCAGAATTGTTCTAATTTTATTTGCCCTATTAGAATATCTTGTGATAGAACGAAGAGTCATTTCTTCTGTACTCTGTACTACTCCATCCCTCATGAGAAGGGCCTGATGGCTGTGGACCATTATCTTAGTACTAGGGGTCGCCAATTTGACCGGCACAACAAATTTGTCCTAAAGGTCTTGGAATTCTGTTTACCAAAAAAAAAATATTTCTCTTTGACAAGAAGTACCTCCACCAGCTCAGGGGCACAGCTATGGGCAGCCCATGTGCCCCTTCATATCCTAATTTGCTCCTGGGCTGGTGGGAGGAAAATATTGTCTTTGGCGATTTCCCTGTGTGTCCCGATGACAAGATTGTATTGTGCTAAGCTACATTCCCAATATTTTTGTCATATGGAAGTTGAGAACAGTGGAATTTGGGGGGTTTGTTTATAAGCTTAACCCAAATGACATTGGACTTCACTTTACATTTGAAGTGAATACATCCAAATGTGCCTTTTGGGTTATTTGTATACAAAAGAATTATAATGTCGCCAAAACCTATCATAAACAGACGGCCACCACTTCTTTCCTGAGGTGGGAAAGTAACCACCCTGCCCTCCTCAGGAGAGGAATTCCTAAGGGACAGTACTTAGGAATATGTCGCAACTGTTCCACCTTGGAGTCTTTCAAAGAGTAAGCCGATGATCTACAAAAAAGGTTCCAAGAGAGGGGATATCCCACAAAAAGTTTTGGGAGAGGCATATAAAGAATCCCTTTCAAAAGAACAGAGACAATTACAGATCCCTATCTTGAAAAAAAATAAGAAGAATCGACTCTTTTTTCTATCACAAGATATTCTAATAGGGCAAATTAAATTCGAACAGTTCTGAAGAAGCGTTGGCCGGTCCTTCTCATGGATACTAATGTAAAGGATGAGAATATCCCCTTTTGCAAATTACATACAGAAAGGGTAGGTCCCTTAAGGATAGGCTGGTCCATAGCCATCATCAGTCCACAGGTACCTCCACCTGACTTGATGTGCAGACAATGGGCAGTTTCAGATGTGGGGGCTGGAAGGCATGCAATGGCAATTCTCCGTGGAAAGGACTTTAAGAGCAACATCACAGGAGCTACATACTCTATTAGACACTTCATAAACTGTCGCACTAAGGACATTGTGTACAAAGCCAAATGTGAATGTGGTATAGAGTATGTAGGAAAGACAAGAAGGGAATTTCACAACAGGGTGGGAAAGCATTTATGTGATACTATAAATAGGAGAGACACACCTGTGGTCACCCACCTTAATCAGATACATCAAGTCAATATGACACTCAGATCTACCTCCCAGGCCCAGAAGTCATCTCTCTGCTCTCCAGAATCCAAGAGTGTCTATCAGCCATATCCTCCTTCTTCTCCTCTCGCTTCCTCAAGCTCAAATTGGACAAATCTGAACTAATTCTTTCCTCCATCTCACATAGCTTCCCTACATGATCTATCTATCAAAATAAATGAAATCACACTTTCCCCTGTCCCTAAAATCCGCTGCCTCGGAGTAACCCTAGATTCTGCCCTGTCCTTCAAACCGCACATCCAAGCTCTCACCACCTCCTGTCGCCTCAGCTCAAAAATATTTCCAGAATCCGTCTTTCCTCAACCCTCACTCTACCAAAATGGTTGTGCATGTCCTAATAATCTCCTGCCTCGACTATTGCAACATCCTCCTCTGTGGCCTACCTTCTAAGGCTGCCGTCACACTAGCAGTATTTGGTCAGTATTTTACATCAGTATTTGTAAGCCAAAACCAGGATTGGAACAATCAGAAGAAAAGTATAATAGAAACATATGCACCACTTCTGTATTTATCACCCACTCCTGGTTTTAGCTTACATATACTGATGTAAAGTACTGACCAAATACTGCTAGTGTGACGGCAGCCTAACACTCTCGCACCCCTGCAGTCCATCCTTAACTCTGCTGCCTGACTAATTAATCTCTCTCCTCGCTACACTCCTGCTTCCCCTCCTTGCAAATCTCTTCACTGGCTCCCAACTTCCCAGCGTATCCAGTTTGAACTACTAACACTGACCGACAAAGCCATCCATAACCTTTCTCCTCCGTATATTTCCAAACTAATCTCTCAATATCTTCCCTCACGTAAGTCCTCGCAAGACCTCCTTCTTTCCTCCACGTTTATTCGCTCCTCACCCAATCGCCTCCAAGACTTCAACCGAATATCCCCCATCCTCTGGAATTCTGTGCCCCAACACGTCCGGTTATCCACCACATTTGGATCCTTCAAAAGAAACCTGAAAACCCACCTCTTCAAAGAAGCTTACAACCTGTAATGACCACACGGCCACCCCAATACCATTGGAGCTACTGCACTCCCCAACCTACTGTCTCCTTCCCCACCATCATGTAGAATGTAAGCCCACAAGAGCAGGGTCCTCGCCCCTCTGTATCAGTCTGTCATTGTTAGTTTTGTTTACTGTAAGTGATATTTGTATTTTGATGTAACCCGTTCTCATGTACAGCACCATGGAATTAATGATGCTATATAAATAAATAATAACATTAACAAGATAAGGTTTGTAGGAATAGACAAGATCATCCCCTACTCCATCAGAGGTGACAACTGGCACAGACTCTTATTACAAGGGGAGACTCACTGAATATTTAGATTGAGCACCACCTACCCCCCAGGATTAAACAAGCAGCTCTCCTTTACCCCATTCCTATAATGTGTAGGAAAAGGGTCAGTTATATTAAGGACAGCCGCCATTGAGTGGGGGCGCCACTTTGCGCAGGACTTTAGGGTGCCAACTACCGCAATTGGTAGGGCTCCTTATAGAATAGACTTAACACAGGGTGAATTAGACTCTCCTACCCCCTTTTACCTGCCCCATCTAGATTGGTGCCGTGACATGTATTTACTGATTGCTTCTAACCCCCACACATCTGTTCTCTCGTTTCTATTGCTCACCCAATGAAATTGCAATCCCATTGTGTTATTATCGAGTGATTTGTTCTTTTTCACCGAATCGGAAAACATTGGTGCATTACTTCCTTGTGCAGATTATTTCTGTACTGTTTATTTAGGGTATGACATGTTGGATCTCCTAATATGGACTAATGTCATTAGGATCAGAAATTTATCAGTCTCAGCCGAAATATCAATCAATGTTCCGGCACGACTACTACGCTAAGAAGTTGGTCCTCTGGATGCAACTACCGGAGGTGACGTTTTGTGTGTCACCTTTAGCATTCTTTGAGTTCTGGCGGCCGGATGTGCAGGTCAAATGCCGGATATACGGTCCTCTGACCAAGCCATGGGTGGAGACATTATGGCCTGATGGGTTTAAAGAGAAACAGGTTGGTGAGTTCATCACTACAGCATGCATGAGGTTTTTGACCACCTATAAGCATTATAGGTCCTTGAGTGATGGACTGTTTGCTTGGAAAGCTCCCCTGATGGATCAATGAGTTTGAGGAAACCTGTCAGTGGAGAACTCTTGCGTTTGATACCAGTGTGGTCAGACTTATATACATATGGTTCTGAAAAGAATCACTAGATAATTGAATGAGATCAATCCTTTATTTAGGATAATCATATGTTTACACAGTGTGACATCCTCATGCTTTTCATAGTATGATATCCATACTTGGTTTAAGTAGATAAAACGGCACTGTTTATGGTGTGCTCATGTTTATATATCTTTGCTGTATAAAGCTGTGTGTCCTTTGGGGATTAGCAGCTTGTTTTGTATAATCTTAATCTGTGAGATTGGGTATATTGTAGCAGTGACTACTTGGGAATACGCTTAAACTGCTCATACCTGGTTGATCATTAAACATTTTCTGTGTCCAATTTCTACAGTCACCTACTTGTTTAGTTAATACTGAGTGATAGACATATTCTCTGCTATTCAGCTGTACAAAAAGAATGACAAAGGTGATACTCATGCATGTACCCGTTACTATCATTTAGATTGGGCGATATACAGTACAGACCAAAAGTTTGGACACACCTTCTCATTTAAAGATTTTTCTGTATTTTCATGACTATGAAAATTGTACATTCACACTGAAGGCATCAAAACTATGAATTAACACATGTGGAATTATATACTTAACAAAAAGGTGTGAAACAACTGAAATTATGTCTTATATTCTAGGTTCTTCAAAGTAGCCACCTTTTGCTTTGATGACTGCTTTGCACACTCTTGGCATTCTCTTGATGAGCTTCAAGAGGTAGTCACCGCTCCCAGAGATGCTTAGCACTTGTTGGCCCTTTTGCCTTCACTCTGCGGTCCAGCTCACCCCAAACCATCTCGATTGGGTTCAGGTCTGGTGACTGTGGAGGCCAGGTCATCTGGCATAGCACCCCATCACTTCTTGGTCATATAGCCCTTACACAGCCTGGAGGTGTGTTTGGGGTCATTGTCCTGTTGAAAAATAAATGATGGTCCAACTAAACGCAAACCGGATGGAATAGCATGCCGCTGCAAGATGCTGTGTGTTATGACCCCAATGGCAGAGGGTCTCAAAAGTACATACCAAGTCTGCAAACATAAAAAACCAGCTCATAGGGCAGTGGTAACTGGGCTAACCGTATATCTAATCCTAGCACCACAAATAGCAGCAGCCGGGGAACGTGCCTACGTTGGTTCTAGACGTCTCGCGCCAGCCGGAGAACTAACTAACCCTAGAAGGGAAAAGATAGACCTTTCTTGCCTCCAGAGAAAAGACCCCAAAAGTTGGATACAAGCCCCCCACAAATAATAACGGTGAGGTAAGGAGAAAAGACAAACGTAAGAATGAACTAGATATTTAGCAAAGAGAGGCCCACTGACTAATAGCAGAATATAGTAAGATGACTTATACGGTCAGCAAAAACCCTATCAAAATTTCCACGCTGGATATTCAAGAACCCCCGAACCGTCTAACGGCCCGGGGGGAGAATACCAGCCCCCTAGAGCTTCCAGCAAAATCAGGAATCACATTTAGTACAAGCTGGACAGAAAATAAGAGCCATACAAATAACCAAAAAAACAAGGAAGCACGACTTAGCTTAATTTTGCAAGAACCAGGACCAGCAGACAGGAGCAAACAGAAAGGATCTGATTACAACGATGCCAGGCACTGGACTGAGAATCCAGGAAGCTTATATAGCAACACCCCTGGACTAACGACCCAGGTGGGTGCCAAACTGAGAAAGACAATCCCAGAGTCATATCACCAGTGACCACAAGAGGGAGCCAAAAAAGTCTAATTCACAACAGTACCCCCCCTTTAAGGAGGGGTCACCGAACCCTCACCAAGACCACCAGGGCGATCAGGATGAGCAGCGTGAAAGGCACGAACTAAGTCGGCCGCATGCACATCAGAGGCAACCACCCAGGAATTATTCTCCTGACCATAGCCCTTCCACTTGACCAGATACTGAAGCCTCCGCCTGGAGAGACGAGAATCCAAGATCTTCTCCACCACGTACTCCAACTCGCCCTCAACCAAGACCACCACACGATGCTTAGCACCCTCGAGCCAATGACGCCACTCCTCAAATGCCCACTTCATGGCCAACAACTCCCGATTGCCAACATCATAATTCCGCTCAGCAGGCGAAAACTTCCTAGAGAAAAAGGCACATGGTCTCATTACAGAGCAACCAGGGCCTCTCTGCGACAAAACGGCCCCTGCCCCAATCTCAGAAGCATCCACTTCAACCTGAAAGGGCAGTGAGACATCAGGCTGGCACAAAACAGGCGCCGAAGTAAACCGGCGCTTCAACTCTTGGAAAGCTTCCACGGCTGCAGGAGCCCAGTTAGCAACATCAGAACCTTTCTTGGTCATATCCGTCAAAGGTTTAACAACGCTAGAAAAATTAGCGATAAAACGACGGTAGAAGTTAGCAAAACCCAAGAACTTCTGAAGACTTTTAACTGACGTGGGCTGAGTCCAATCATGAATAGCTCGGACCTTGACTGGGTCCATCTCCACCGCAGAAGGGGAAAAAATAAACCCCAAAAAGGGAACCTTCTGTACTCCAAAGAGACACTTTGAGCCCTTAACAAACAAAGCATGCTCACGCAAAACCTGAAATACCATCCTGACCTGCTCTACATGCGAGTCCCAATCATCAGAAAAAAACAGAATATCATCCAGATAAACAATCATAAATTTATCCAGATACTTCCGGAAAATATCATGCATAAAGGACTGAAACACTGAAGGAGCATTAGAGAGCCCAAAAGGCATCACCAAGTACTCAAAATGACCTTCGGGCGTATTAAATGCAGTTTTCCATTCATCTCCCTGCTTAATGCGCACAAGGTTGTACGCACCACGAAGATCTATCTTGGTGAACCACTTGGCACCTTTAATCCGGGCAAACAAGTCCGACAACAGAGGCAAAGGATACTGAAATTTAACAGTGATTTTATTCAGAAGCCGATAGTCAATACAAGGTCTCAAAGATCCGTCCTTCTTGGCCACAAAAAAGAATCCTGCACCAAGAGGGGAAGAGGATGGACGGATATGCCCCTTCTCCAGAGACTCCTTGATATACGAACGCATTGCGGTATGCTCAGGTACAGACAGATTAAATAGTCTTCCCTTAGGAAATTTACTACCTGGAATCAAATCTATGGTGCAGTCACAGTCCCTATGAGGAGGCAGAGCACTGGACCTGGACTCGCTGAATACATCCTGATAGTCAGACAAATACTCAGGAACTTCCGAAGGAGTAGAGGAAGCAATAGACACCGGCGGGGAATCACCATGAATTCCCTGACAGCCCCAACTTGACACAGACATTGCCTTCCAATCCAAGACTGGATTATGGGTCTGTAACCATGGCAGACCCAAAACGACCAAATCATGCATTTTATGCAGAACAAGAAAACGAATCACCTCCCCATGTTCAGGAGTCATGCACATGGTTACCTGTGTCCAAAACTGCGGTTTATTTTCCGCCAATGGCGTAGCATCAATACCTCTAAGAGGAATAGTATTTACTAACGGTTCAAGAACAAAACCACAGCGCTTGGCAAATGACAGATCCATAAGACTCAGGGCAGCACCTGAATCCACAAACGCCATAACAAGGTAGGAAGACAATGAGCAAATTAAAGTCACAGACAAAATAAATTTAGGTTGCAAATTACCAATGGCGACAGGGCTAACAACCCTTGTTAGGCGCTTAGAGCATGCTGATATAACATGTGTAGAATCACCACAGTAAAAACACAACCCATTCTGACGTCTATGATTTTTCTGTTCATTTCTAGTCTGAATTCTATCACATTGCATTAAATCAGGTGTTTGTTCAGACAACACCACCAGAGGATTAGCAGTTTTGCGCTCCCGCAAACGCCGGTCAATTTGAATAGCCAGCGCCATGGAATCATTCAGACTTGTAGGAATGGAGAAACGCACCATCACATTCTTAATGGCTTCAGAAAGGCCATTTCTGAAATTTGTGGCCAGAGCACACTAATTCCACTGAGTAAGCACGAACCATTTCCGAAATTTTTGGCAATACACTTCAGCTTCATCCTGGCCCTGAGAAATAGCCAGCAAGGCTTTTTCTGCCTGAATTTCAAGATTGGGTTCCTCGTAAAGCAATCCGAGCGCCAGAAAAAACGCATCAATATTTGCCAATGCCGGATCTCCTGGCGCTAGCGAGAAGGCCCAATCCTGAGGGTCGCCCCGTAAGAAAGAGATAACAATTTTAACTTGCTGAGCTGAGTCTCCAGATGAACGGGGTCTCAGAGATAGAAACAATATACAATTATTCCTGAAATTCCTAAACTTGAATCGGTCTCCAGAGAACAGTTCAGGAATAGGTATTTTAGGTTCAGACATTGGACTACTGGTAACAAAATCTTGTATGCCCTGCACACGAGCAGCAAGCTGATCCACACTTGTAATCAAGGTCTGGACATTCATGTCTGCAGCAAGCACAAGCCACTCAGAGGTAAAGGGGAGGAACAAAGAGAGGAAAAAAAAAAAACTCAGAATTTCCTTTCTTATTATCCCACTTCTGCAATGCATTAAACATTCAACTTTGGCCTGGCATACTGTTATGACCCCAATGGCAGAGGGTCTCAAAAGTACATACCAAGTCTGCAAACATAAAAAACCAGCTCATAGGGCAGTGGTAACTGGGCTAACCGTATATCTAATCCTAGCACCACAAATAGCAGCAGCCGGGGAACGTGCCTACGTTGGTTCTAGACGTCTCGCGCCAGCCGGAGAACTAACTAACCCTAGAAGGGAAAAGATAGACCTTTCTTGCCTCCAGAGAAAAGACCCCAAAAGTTGGATACAAGCCCCCCACAAATAATAACGGTGAGGTAAGGAGAAAAGACAAACGTAAGAATGAACTAGATATTTAGCAAAAAGAGGCCCACTGACTAATAGCAGAATATAGTAAGATGACTTATACGGTCAGCAAAAACCCTATCAAAATTTCCACGCTGGATATTCAAGAACCCCCGAACCGTCTAACGGCCCGGGGGGAGAATACCAGCCCCCTAGAGCTTCCAGCAAAATCAGGAATCTCATTTAGTACAAGCTGGACAGAAAATAAGAGCCATACAAATAACCAAAAAAACAAGGAAGCACGACTTAGCTTAATTTTGCAAGAACCAGGACCAGCAGACAGGAGCAAACAGAAAGGATCTGATTACAACGATGCCAGGCACTGGACTGAGAATCCAGGAAGCTTATATAGCAACACCCCTGGACTAACGACCCAGGTGGGTGCCAAACTGAGAAAGACAATCCCAGAGTCATATCACCAGTGACCACAAGAGGGAGCCAAAAAAGTCTAATTCACAACAGCTGTGGTAGCCATGCTGGTTCAGTAAACCTTCAATTTTGAATAAATCCCCAACAGTGTCACCAGCAAAGCACCCCCACACCATCACACCTCCTCCATGCTTCACAGTGGGAACCAGGCATGTAGAGTCCATCCGTTCACCTTTTCTGCGTCGCACAAAGACACGGTGGTTGGAACCAAAGATCTCAAATTTGGACTCATCAGACCAAAGCACAGATTTCCACTGGTCCATTCCTTGTGTTCTTTAGTCCAAACAAGTATCTTCTGCTTGTTGCCTGTCCTTAGCAGTGGTTTCCTAGCAGCTATTTTACCATGAAGGCCTGCTGCACAAAGTCTCCTCTTAACAGTTGTTGTAGAGATGTGTCTGCTGCTAGAACTCTGTGTGGCATTGACCTGGTCTCTAATCTGAGCTGCTGTTAACCTGCGATTTCTGAGGCTGGTGACTCGGATAAACTTATCCTCAGAAGCAGAGGTGACTCTTGGTCTTCCTTTCCTGGGGCGGTCCTCATGTGAGCCAGTTTCTTTGTAGCGCTTGATGGTTTTTTGCCACTGCACTTGGGGACACTTTCAAAGTTTTCCCAATTTTTCGGACTGACTGACCTTCATTTCTTAAAGTAATGATGGCCACTCGTTTTTCTTTACTTAGCTGCTTTTTTCTTGCCATAATACAAATTCTAACAGTCTATTCAGTAGGACTATCAGCTGTGTATCCACCAGACTTCTGCACAACACAACTGATCGTCCCAACCCCATTTATAAGGCAAGAAATCCCACTTATTAAAAATGACAAGGCACACCTGTGAAGTGAAAAACATTTCCGGTGACTACCTCTTGAAGCTCATCAAGAGAATGCCAAGAGTATGCAAAGCAGTCATCAAAGCAAAAGTGTTGTGAATTCTGCTTTTGGGTTCCCTCCGGTGGTAGTAGGTGGTAATGCAGTTGTCCCTGGGTTGCAGTCCTGGTCAGGTGTGTCTGCTGATTGCAGTTCTGACTGGGGTATTTAGGTGTGTAGGATTCATTAGTCCTTGCCAGTTGTCAATTGTTGTTGGGAGGTGTTGGACCTCTGCTTGGTTCCTCCTGCCTTTCTGCCAAATCAGCAAAGATAAGTGTCTGGTTTTGTTTCTGTGGCACACATGCTGTGTGCTTCATAATTCAGTGCTATTCTTTTGTGTTTTCTTGTCCAGCTTAGATTGTGTCAGTATTTTCTCAGTCTTGTTGGATTCTCTGGGGTTGCAGATATTCATTCCACGTCTTTAGTTAGATTGTGGAATTTTTTGTATTATCTGCGGTGGATATTTTTGGAAGGGTTTTATTACTGACCGCCTAGTATTCTGTCCTATCCTTTCCTATTTAGCTAGAGTGGCCTCTTTTGCTAAATCCTGTTTTCTACCTGCGTGTGTCTTTTCTTCTCCTACTGACAGTCATTATTCGTGGGGGGCTGCCTATCCTTTGGGGTTCTGCTCTGAGACAAGGTAGTATTCCTATTTCCATCTATAGGGGTATTTAGTCCTCCGGCTGTGTCGAGGTGTCTAGGGTTTGTTAGGCACACCCCACGGCTACTTCTAGTTGCGGTTTTAGTTCAGGATTTGCGGTCAGTACAGTTTCCACCTACTCCAGAGAAAGTTTAATGCGGCTCCAAGGTCACCGGATCACAACAGTACAACTGGCCCATAATGAGTTAAATGCATCTCAGAAGAAGGGAAGAAAGGTGTTGAGACATTTTTTTTTTTGCAGTTTGCTTTGTCTTTTCTTCCCTCTTTATCTATGGGTGGCTGAGGAGTCTTGTGCTAGCATGGATGTTCAGGAATTAGCTTCTCGTGTAGACCAGCTTGCTGCTAGGGTACAGGGTATTTCTGATTTTATTGTTCAGATTCCTGTTTTGGAGCTGAAGATTCCTACTCCTGATTTGTTTTTTGGTGACAGGTCTAAATTTTTGAGTTTTAAAAACAATTGTAAACTTTTTTTTGCTCTGAGACCGCGATCCTCCGGTGATTCCATTCAGCAGGTTAAAATCGTCATCTCCCTGCTGCGTGGCGATCCACAGGATTGGGCATTTTCCCTGGAATCTGGGAATCCGGCCTTGCTTAATGTAGACTCCTTTTTTCTGGCTTTAGGATTATTATATGATGAACCGAATTCTGTGGATCAAGCGGAGAAGACCTTGTTGGCCCTGTCTCAGGGTCAAGAGGCGGCAGAATTGTATTGTCAGAAATTTAGAAAATGGTCTGTGTTGACTAAATGGAATGATGATGCTTTGGCGGCAATTTTCAGAAAGGGTCTTTCTGAATCCGTTAAAGATGTTATGGGGGGGTTTCCCACGCCTTCCGGTCTGAGTGATTCTATGTCTCTGGCCATTCAGATTGATCGGTGCTTGCTTGTGCGGCGAACTGTGTGCGCTGTGGCATCGTCCTTAGAGCAAATTCCTGAGCCAATGCAGTGTGATAGGATTTTGTCTAGAACAGAACGACAAGGATTCAGATGTCAGAATAGGTTGT
Organism: Ranitomeya variabilis; assembly: GCF_051348905.1. Lineage (NCBI taxonomy): Eukaryota > Metazoa > Chordata > Amphibia > Anura > Dendrobatidae > Ranitomeya > Ranitomeya variabilis. The sequence goes on along the minus strand of NC_135234.1, from coordinate 712,339,893 downwards.
GTTATTATTGTGGCGACGCTTCTCATGTTATTTCAGTCTGCCCTAAGCGGTCAAAAAGGATCGCTAGTTCATTTACCATCAGTACTGTACAACCTAAATTTCTGTTATCGGTGTCCTTGATCTGCTCATTGTCATCATTTTCTGTCATGGCGTTTGTGGATTCAGGCGCCGCCTTGAACTTAATGGATTTTGAGTTTGCCAGGCATTGTGGTTTTCCCTTGCAGCCTTTGCAGAACCCTGTTCCTTTAAGGGGGATTGATGCTACACCTTTGGCTAAAAATAAGCCCCAGTTTTGGACACAGGTGACCATGCACATGGCGCCAGCCCATCAGGAAGATTGTCGATTTCTGGTGTTGCATAATTTGCATGATGTTATCGTGCTGGGTTTTCTGTGGTTGCAGGTACATAATCCTGTGTTGGATTGGAAGTCTATGTCTGTGACTAGTTGGGGTTGTCAGGGGGTTCATAATGATGTTCCTTTGATGTCAATCTCCTCTTCTTCCTCTTCTGAAATTCCAGAGTTTTTGTCTGATTTTCAGGATGTATTCGATGAGCCCAAGTCCAGTTCCCTTCCACCGCACAGGGACTGTGATTGTGCGATTGACTTGATTCCAGGCAGTAAGTTTCCTAAGGGCTGACTTTTCAACCTGTCTGTGCCTGAACATACCGCCATGCGGAGTTATGTTAAGGAGTCTTTGGAGAAAGTGCATATTCGGCCATCTTCTTCACCGTTGGGAGCAGGTTTTTTTTTTGTTGCTAAGAAGGATGGCTCCTTGAGACCTTGTATTGATTATCGCCTCTTGAATAAGATCACGGTCAAGTTTCAATACCCTTTACCTTTGCTTTCCAATTTGTTTGCTAGGATTAAGGGGGCTAGTTGGTTTACGAAGATTGACCTTCGGGTGGCATATAATCTTGTTCGTATTAAGCAGGGTGATGAATGGAAAACTGCGTTTAATACGCCTGAAGGCCATTTTGAATACCTTGTGATGCCATTCGGGCTCACTAATGCTCCATCTGTTTTTCAATCCTTCATGCATGATATCTTCCGGACTTATATTGATAAATTCTTGATTGTATATTTGGACGATATTTTGATTTTTTCTGATGATTGGGAGTCTCATGTGGAACAGGTCAGGATGGTATTTCAGATCCTTCGTGACAATGCTTTGTTTGTGAAGGGGTCTAAGTGTCTCTTTGGGGTGCAGAAGGTTTCTTTTTTGGGCTTTATTTTTTCTCCCTCATCTATGGAGATGGATCCGGTTAAGGTTCAGGCCATCTATGATTGGATTCAACCCACATCCGTGAAGAGCCTTCAGAAATTTTTGGGTTTTGCAAATTTTTATCGCCGTTTCATTGCTAACTTCTCCAGCGTGGTTAAACCCTTGACCGATTTGACGAAGAAAGGCGCTGATATGGCGAATTGGTCCTCTGCGGCTGTCTCTGCCTTTCAGGAGCTTAAATGCCAATTTACTTCTGCTCCGGTGTTGCGCCAACCGGATGTTTCTCTTCCATTTCAAGTTGAGATTGACGCTTCTGAGATTGGGGCAGGGGCCGTTTTGTCTCAGAGGGATTCTGTTGGTTCCTTGATGAAACCGTGTGCCTTCTTCTCCCGCAAGTTTTCGCCTGCTGAACGCAATTATGATGTCGGCAATCGGGAGTTGTTGGCTATGAAGTGGGCGTTTGAGGAGTGGCGACATTGGCTTGAGGGAGCTAAGCACCGTATTGTGGTCCTGACCGATCATAAGAATTTGATTTACCTCGAGTCTGCCAAACGGCTGAGTCCTAGACAGGCTCGATGGTCCTTGTTTTTTTCCCGTTTTGATTTTGTGGTTTCGTATCTTCCGGGTTCTAAGAATATTAAGGCTGATGCCCTTTCTAGGAGTTTTTTGCCTGATTCTCCTGAGGTCCTTGAACCGGTCGGCATTCTGAAAGAAGGGGTGGTCCTTTCTGCCATTTCCCCTGATTTATGGCGGGTTCTTCAGGAATTTAAGGCTGATAGACCTGACCACTGTCCTGTGGGGAAATTGTATGTTCCTGACAGATGGACTAGAGTGATTTCTGAGGTTCACTGTTCTGTGTTGGCTGGTCACCCTGGTATTTTTGGTACCAGAGATTTGGTTGGTAGGTCCTTTTGGTGGCCTTCTTTGTCACGTGATGTGCGTTCTTTAGTGCAGTCCTGTGGGACTTGTGCGCGGGCCAAGCCTTGATGTTTCCGTGCTAGTGGCTTACTTTTGCCATTGCCGGTCCCTGAGAGGCCCTGGACGCATATTTCTATGGATTTTATTTCTGATCTTCCGGTTTCCCAGAGGATGTCGGTTATCTGGGTTGTTTGTGACCGGTTTTCTAAGATGGTTCATTTGGTGCCTTTGCCTAAATTGCCTTCCTCTTCAGAGTTGGTTCCGTTGTTTTTTTCAGCATGTGGTTCGTTTGCATGGTATTCCGGAGAATATTGTGTCCGACAGAGGTTCCCAGTTTGTTTCTAGGTTTTGGTGGGCCTTTTGTGCTAGGCTGGGCATTGATTTGTCTTTTTCTTCTGCATTTCATCCTCAGACAAATGGCCAGACCGAGCGAACTAATCAGACTTTGGAGACTTATTTGAGATGCTTTGTGTCTGCTGATCAGGATGATTGGGTGGCCTTTTTGCCATTGGCCGAGTTTGCCCTTAATAATCGGGCTAGTTCGGCTACTTTGGTTTTGCCTTTTTTTTGTAATTTTGGTTTTCATCCTCGTTTTTCTTCTGGGCAGGTTGAGCCTTCTGGCTGTCCTGGTGTGGATTCTGTGGTTGACAGGTTGCAGCAGATTTGGGCTCATGTGGTGGACAATTTGGTGTTGTCTCAGGAGGAGGCTCAACGTTTTGCTAACCATCGTCGGTGTGTTGGTTCCCGGCTTCGGGTTGGGGATCTGGTTTGGTTGTCTTCCCGTCATGTTCCTATGAAGGTTTCTTCCCCTAAGTTTAAGCCTCGGTTTATTGGTCCTTATAGGATTTCTGGGATTATTAATCCGGTGTCTTTTCGATTGGCGCTTCCGGCCTCTTTTGCTATCCATAATGTCTTCCATAGATCTTTATTGCGGAAATATGTGGTGCCTGTTGTTCCCTCTGTTGATCCTCCGGCCCCTGTGTTGGTTGATGGGGAGTTGAAGTATGTGGTTGAGAAGATTTTGGATTCTCGTTTTTCGAGGCGGAGGCTTCAGTACCTTGTCAAATGGAAGGGTTATGGCCAGGAGGATAATTCTTGGGTTTTTGCTTCTGATTTCCATGCTGCTGATTTGGTCCGTGCCTTTCATCTGGCTCGTCCTGATCGGCCTGGGGGCGCTGGTGAGGGTTCGGTGACCCCTTCTCAAGGGGGGGTACTGTTGTGAATTCTGCTTTTGGGTTCCCTCCGGTGGTAGTAGGTGGTAATGCAGTTGTCCCTGGGTTGCAGTCCTGGTCAGGTGTGTCTGCTGATTGCAGTTCTGACTGGGGTATTTAGGTGTGTAGGATTCATTAGTCCTTGCCAGTTGTCAATTGTTGTTGGGAGGTGTTGGACCTCTGCTTGGTTCCTCCTGCCTTTCTGCCAAATCAGCAAAGATAAGTGTCTGGTTTTGTTTCTGTGGCACACATGCTGTGTGCTTCATAATTCAGTGCTATTCTTTTGTGTTTTCTTGTCCAGCTTAGATTGTGTCAGTATTTTCTCAGTCTTGTTGGATTCTCTGGGGTTGCAGATATTCATTCCACGTCTTTAGTTAGATTGTGGAATTTTTTGTATTATCTGCGGTGGATATTTTTGGAAGGGTTTTATTACTGACCGCCTAGTATTCTGTCCTATCCTTTCCTATTTAGCTAGAGTGGCCTCTTTTGCTAAATCCTGTTTTCTACCTGCGTGTGTCTTTTCTTCTCCTACTGACAGTCATTATTCGTGGGGGGCTGCCTATCCTTTGGGGTTCTGCTCTGAGGCAAGGTAGTATTCCTATTTCCATCTATAGGGGTATTTAGTCCTCCGGCTGTGTCGAGGTGTCTAGGGTTTGTTAGGCACACCCCACGGCTACTTCTAGTTGCGGGGTTAGTTCAGGATTTGCGGTCAGTACAGTTTCCACCTACTCCAGAGAAAGTTTCATGCGGCTCCAAGGTCACCGGATCACAACACAAAAGGTGGCTACTTTGAAGAACCTAGAATATAAGACATAATTTCAGTTGTTTCACACCTTTTTGTTAAGTATATAATTCCACATGTGTTAATTCATAGTTCTGATGCCTTCAGTGTGAATGTACAATTTTCATAGTCATGAAAATACAGAAAAATCTTTAAATGAGAAGGTGTGTCCAAACTTTTGGTCTGTACTGTACAATCCCTTAACTTTATTCGTTTTTTGACATTTTTCCATTGCTTCATGGAACATCTTTTACTACTGTTTTCTGAATATTTTTTAAATTCCATTCAACAATGATGAAACTGTGACTGCTCAATAAGACATCCGGTTGCCTTCTCAGTTTTCCCATTGACCTGTATTATAAAATTTGGAGAATCTTAAGGGCGGAAAACGCCAGGAGAATGATCACAAAAAACAATCGGTGATAGAACATCCTGTGCTCAGAGACTGCCATTGTTCTCGGCAGCGCATGCGGTTTACACAAAAGAATGTGTTGCCGAATATGATGATTTTTTTTAAGCTTGCTTATAAATAATTTCCCTCAATGAATGAGCATTTTACTCATTTAGTGAGTGATTGGCAGCCTGTTTACACTGCATAATTATCTGGAGATTGTTACTTTCATCAGCGCCTGTTCCAATGGGTGAGGGCGAGTGTCGATGCTTTTCTTCAGCTATGTGCACATGTTCAGGATTTGCTGTAGAAAACTCTGCTGGAAATCCTGATGTGTTGGCAGGAAAAACGCTGCTTAAAATAGGCACACTTTTGCTGCGTTTGTGACATGCGTTTTTGTTGCAGATTTTTCCCGACTCATTAGTATGTGCGAAATCTGCTGCAAAAACGCTGAAAGAATTTATAGGCTGCAGATCTGAATCTGCTGAACATCCGCAAGAAAAAAATAAACAACGTGCGCATGAGACTCCAGGAATTTTATTTTCTTTGCTTGTATTGTAAAACAATGCGTGTGGAAAAAACGCAACAAAAACACAAAATAAAAGCAATGTTTGCAAATAGCTCTATGCTGAGCCCTATTAAAGAATTTTTATTTTAAACCAACATTTTTTTTACCAAATCTACAGTCACTATTTTCTGCTAGCTACTGATCCCTTTTCAAGGCTGTTGATAGTCACATAAAATAACTGCTGTATTGTTTTTTTTTTAATTAGATGGTCGCATATGTTGGCAATAATTAGCAAGCTGTTCGTGCCAAAGAACAGATATGTGCCCCATAAATAGCAAAAATAAAAATAAGAAGGGAAGAGGGGATATGGAAAGTCAGCTCACCATGTCCAGATGCACCTTCTTTAGTAGTTTTTCTCCAGCAATGACAAAAGCAAGTAAACATTAAAAACTTGCTTTTATTGATCCAATATTAGTACATGAATGTACTGGTCATCATGAGTTATCTGTAGCAAACAAAACAACGCATTTCAGCTAAGAGCCTTAATCGTCTCCTGATTCGTGTTTTGAGTGGTTCAATGGTGCAATCAATATATTGTATATTACATTCTACACATTCAACATTGTAAATGACTCCTGTTGTGTTGCAGTTAATAAAGCTATGTATAGGAAATTTTCTTGATTAGTAGTGCTCGGTTTGAACTTGTATTTTTTATTGTCCGCATTAGAACATGCCTTGCATGCATGGTATATGTTTATAAAACACTTTAAGGGAGAGCCATGTAGATTGATTGGATTTTTTATTTTGTTGAAAATAATTGGGGAAAGAATATTCCCTAATGTGGGTGCTCTTTTTGGCCACAAACCTAATCTCTTATTTTTTTTAGGACCTCCGAAAGCTTACTATCTTCATTCAATATTGGTAGATATTTTTTTAGGATATTTATAATATCCAAATACTATGGGCTGTACTGGGTTGAAAATGTTATGGAAGTTCCATTTTTATTATCCTTGGTATGCTCTGATAAGAGGTTTTTCCGATCTATATTATTCACTATGGTTTCAGCTCTTTTGAGGGTGCGATTTGTGTAACCTCTGTATTTGAGTCTGTTCACTACTTTATTAGCCTCTATAATATACTTTTCCTGAGATCAACAGTTCTAATTAATTCTCCGATTGGAATGTTTTTTACTACATAGTCAGACGAGGTGGGTGAGGGATCGGCGTAGGGCCCCTTTGCTGGGAGCCCTGATACCACATGCAACACCTCTACCTGCTTTCAAGCTGAGCAACACTCAGGTGGCACAAATATCAGTTTTCTAGACTACCATTGCCAGAAAAATTTAAGGATAATAACAGGAGTAGTGGAGTCCAAGGAAGTGGAGGCCTGACGGTCTTGGAGGCAACACGCATGAAGGAGACACAAACACGATAAAACCTCCGAGGCATGTGAGGCGAGCTCAGGCCACTCATCAATTATGGAAGACCAAAATGTGAAAGGGTCCAAACCCTCCCTGAGTGTATTGATATTTAGTTCTAGATACTCCTGCACCATCCTCTACATTCGTTCACCACGTGTAAGACTTGGACTCTGTTGTGCTCGTGCATGAGTTGGTCTAAAAAAAGTGTCAAAGGACTCACAGAAATTGCTTCTTCCACCGCTGCTGCTGCTAATGTTTTGGCGTTGACGAATTGATGTGCCGGAGGTTGGAAGTCTATACCTGCGATGCGAACTGTGTGCTTCACTGCTGTCTTGTGGACATTGTAAAAGCGTGTTTCGATACTCCACCATTCGTGGGTCCCTTTCTAGGGCAGGAATCATCTGCCAAAATTTGGTTTTATAATGTGGATATAATAAAGTGGCAACCCAGTAGTCAGAATTATTCCTAATCATAACTATATGGGGATCATGTTGCAGCAAGAAGGAACTCATATGTCGGCCTCTACCATGAGATCCGAGACCATGCTGTGTTGGTGGCTGGGTAACAGTGAGACTTGTTTCCTCTGTCCCCTCCAGCCAACCACGAACAACAGAGGGGGGGGTTATCCTCTTCATGTGACAGTTGCTTTCCCATCACCTCTTCCTCTATTTGTTCCTCGGCTCTTGCACCTTCCATAACAGTTTATCACCAGCCCCCTCGATCGCAGTAATCCACCCTCCCTTGGCACCCACCTGTGTGACAACAGTCTTGAACTTAGAGATAGTGTTATACCTTCTGCATCATCCTCTGCTATATCCTCTTCTTCTGGGACCACCATCTCCTCCCCCAGGCTATTCAAAGTCTGCTTCAGCATATAGGTGACCGGAATAGTGATGCTGATGACACCGGCATCAGCGCTAACCATCTTAGTAGCCATTTTGAAACTGTGCAGAAGGGTGCAGAGGTCTTTAATCTGTGCCCACTCTGTAAATGTGATATGCACCACGTCCGTAATGCATTGGCCCAGGCTATACGACATGACATACTGCGTCAGGGCTCGCTGCTGCCACAGTCACTGCAATATGTGCAGAGTAGAATTCCACCATGTCGGCACATCGCATATGAACCTGTTATTTGGCATGGACAAAGACCTCTGTATCGATGCAAGTCGATGAGTGGAGGAGTGCAAACGGCGGAAATGAGCACACAGCTTATGTGCTTTCTGGAGCAGCTCCCCCAGGCCAGGATAGTGTCTGAGAAAACGTTGTACCACCAGGTTGAGGATGTGAGCTGTGCAGGGCACGTGTGTGAGCTTGCCTCGCCGTAGGGCCGCCACCAGGTTGCACCCATATCGGACAGGGTCTTTACTGGATGCAGGTTCAACAGAGATAGCCATTGATCAAACTCAGCCTGGAGAGCTGTCCACAACTTTTCAGCTGTATGACTGCGATCTCCAAGGCATATCAATGTTAAGACGGCCTGATTGCGGTGAGCTCTGGCTGCGTAGTACGGAGGTGGTGGGGGTTCACTCTGCACTGTTGGAACGAGTGGCTCGTTACGGCAGACGTTGAGGGTGCAGATGGAGGCCCTAGAGGAGATAGAGGAGGCAGAAGCAGTTGAGAAAGTGTTAAATGTAGAGGTTTATCCTGCAAGCCTTGGGGATTCCAAGACCTGTGGAGCAGTGCATGACCCCAGAGCTTCCAGTCGCCCAGTGCCCAGTCAGAGAGCTGTAACGCCCTTGGCCCATGCTTACTTGTCCAAGTGTCTGTGGTGATATGCACCCTGGCAGACAGAGATTTTGTCAAGGAATGGGTGATGTTGTCTGCTACATGCTGGTATAGCATAGGTACAGCTTTCTTAGAAAAGTAGTGGCGACTGGGTAATTGGTACTGGGGGACTGAGACGGCCATCAGCTTTCAGAAACCGTCTGTATCTACCAGGCAGAAAGGTAGCATTTCTATGGCCAACAGAATGGAGATGGTGGAGTTCAACCTCTTAGCTTTGTCAAGCGTAGCAGGATACAGTTTTTACGTGACCACAACTGCGGAACCGTGGGCTGGCTGCAGTGTGTGAGAATACAGTGAATAGTGAATTATGTAATGCTGTAGATAAGCCCCCCGATGTTACCTGAAAGAGGAGAAAAAGAGGTTATAATATACTCACCCAGGGGCGGTCCCGCTGTGGTCCGTGGTCAAATGGGCGTCTCAGGTCTGCTCCGGCGCCTCCTATCTTCATTCCCTGATGTCCTCTTCTGGTCTCCGCGCTGCTGCTTCGGCGCAGGCGTACTTTGCCCTCACCGGGCCTCTCTGACCTTACCGGCGCCTGCGCACTGCAGTACTTTGCTCTGCCCTCAACAGGGCAGACAAAGTACGCCTGCGCCGAAGCAGCGGCGCGGAGACCAGAAGAGGACGTCATGGAATGAAGATAGGAGGCGCCGGAGCGGACTTGAGACACCCATCGGACCCGGACCGCAGCGGGACCGCCCCTGGGTGAGTATAATATAACGTCTTTTTCTCCTCTTTCAGGTAACATCGGCGGCTTATCTACAGCATTACAGAATGCTGTAGATAAGCCCCTGATGACGGTGAGCTTACCTCACCATCGATTTTGGGGGTGACAGGTTCGCTTTAAATAAAAAATACTGTGGTAGACGCCGAATACTACAGTATATTTTTCCTGTCCCTAATCTAGCCCTATTAACTAATCTAAATTATTTTTTGTATTTTCTTTATATACTTTACTATCTGACACAACCCTTACAATATTCAGTAAACAATACTGTAGTAGACGCCGATTACTACAGTATGTTTTTACTGTCCCTAATCTTGCTCTATCAACTAATCTAAATTTGTATTTCTATTTGATTTTTTTTTTCACTGATCAATGCTTAGCGGCTGTAGAACGCAAGCACGGATTTGGTGCAAAAAGGGGGAAAAATGGACAGGAAAAAGAAAAATTCCTGGCCAGAAGCAAGCATGGATACCAATCAGTGATGTGCATCACTGATTAGTAGGGTTGAGCGAAACGGGTCGATCATTTTCAAAAGTCGCCGACTTTTGGCTAAGTCGGCGTCTCATGAAACCCGATCCGACCCCTGTGCTTGTCGGCCATGCGGTACGCGACTTTCGCGCCAAAGTCGCGTTTCAATGACGCGAAAAGCGCCATTTCTCAGCCAATGAAGGTGAACGCAGAGTGTGGGCAGCGTGATGACATAGATCCTGGTCCCCACCATCTTAGAGAAGGGCATTGCAGTGATTGGCTTGCTGTCTGCGGCGTCACAGGGGCTATAAAGGGGCGTTCCCGCCGACCGCCATCTTACTGCTGCTGATCTGAGCTTAGGGAGAGGTTGCTGCCGCTTCGTCAGAAGCAGGGAGAGCGTTAGGCAGGGTCCACTAACCACCAAACCGCTTGTGCTGTAGCGATTTCCACTGTCCAACACCACCTTCGGTGTGCAGGAACAGTGGAAGCTATTTTTTTTTTTTTTTCCTCAGCGCTGTAGCTCATTGGGCTGCCCTAGAAGGCTCCGTGATAGCTGTATTGCTGTGTGTACGCCACTGTGGAAACCAACTGCTTTTTTCAAAGCACATATCCTCTTGTTCCTTTCTGCACAGCTATCTTTTTTGTTTGTCCACACTTTTTATTTAATTTGTGCATCAGTCCACTCCTATTGCTGCCTGCCATACCTGGCTTAGATTACTGCAGGGAGATAGTAATTGTAGGACAGTCCCTGTTTTTTTTTTTTTTTTTGTGGGAGATTAAGATTGGCATTTCTGCTACAGTGCCATCCCTGTGTGTGCCATCTCTCACTGAGTGGGCCATAGAAAGCCTATTTATTTTTTCCATGATTTGTGTTCTAAATTCTACCTCAACACAAAAACACTACATCAATCAGTGGGAGAAAAATATTGGCCTCAGTCAGGGCTTGTGTGCCACTGCTGTGTGTGCTATCTCTTATTCAGTGGGCTATAGAAAGCCTATTTATTTATTTATTTTTTTTCTTATTATTTGGTTTCTAAAGTCTCCCTGAAAAAAAAAAAATAAATAAAAAAACAGTGGGAGAGTAATATTGCCCTTTCAGCTTGTGTGCCAGTCTTGACTCCTTGGTGTGCCACCTCTCTCTCTAATTGTGGGCCATAGAAAGCCTTTTTTTTTTTTTTTTTTTAAATATTATTGGGTTTCTAAAGTCTCCCTTAAAAAACAAAAAATACATAAAAAAACAGTGGGAGAGTAATATTGCCCTTTCAGCTTGTGTGCCAGTCTTGACTCCTGGGTGTGCCACCTCTCTCTCTCATTCAGTGGGCCATAGAAAGGCTATTTATTTTTTTGGTTTTTTTAATATTATTTGGTTTCTAAAGTCTCCCTGAAAATAAAAAAAAAAAAACTTAAAAAAACAGTGGGAGAGTAATATTGCCCTTTCAGCTTGTGCGCCAGTCTTGACTCCTGGGTGTGCCACCTCTCTCTCTAATTGTGGGCCATAGAAAGCCTTTTTTTTTTTGTTTTTTTTTTAATATTATTTGGTTTCTAAAGTCTCCCTTAAAAAACAAAAAATACATAAAAAAACAGTGGGAGAGTAATATTGCCCTTTCAGCTTGTGTGCCAGTCTTGACTCCTGGGTGTGCCACCTCTCTCTCTCATTCAGTGGGCCATAGAAAGCCTATTTATTTTTTTGGTTTTTTTAATATTATTGGGTTTCTAAAGTCTCCCTGAAAAAAAAAAAAAACATAAAAAAACAGTGGGAGAGTAATATTGCCCTTTCAGCTTGTGTGCCAGTCTTGACTCCTGGGTGTGCCACCTCTCTCTCTCATTCAGTGGGCCATAGAAAGGCTATTTATTTTTTTGGTTTTTTTAATATTATTTGGTTTCTAAAGTCTCCCTGAAAAAAAAAAAAAACATAAAAAAACAGTGGGAGAGTAATATTGCCCTTTCAGCTTGTGTGCCAGTCTTGACTCCTGGGTGTGCCACCTCTCTCCCTCTCATTCAGTGGGCCATAGAAAGCCTATTTATTTTTTTTTTTTAAATATTATTGGGTTTCTAAAGTCTCCCTTAAAAAACAAAAAATACATAAAAAAACAGTGGGAGAGTAATATTGCCCTTTCAGCTTGTGTGCCAGTCTTGACTCCTGGGTGTGCCACCTCTCTCTCATTCAGTGGGCCATAGAAAGCATTTATTTTTTTTTTTCCTTGATTTGTGTTCTAAAATCTACCTCAACACAAAAACACTACATCAATCAGTGGGAGAAAAATATTGGCCTCAGTCAGGGCTTGTGTGCCACTGCTGTGTGTGCTATCTCTTATTCAGTGGGCTATAGAAAGCCTATTTATTTATTTATTTTTTTTCTTATTATTTGGTTTCTAAAGTCTCCCTGAAAAAAAAAAATACCTAAAAAAACAGTGGGAGAGTAATATTGCCCTTTCAGCTTGTGTGCCAGTCTTGACTCCTGGGTGTGCCACCTCTCTCTCATTCAGTGGGCCATAGAAAGGCTATTTATTTTTTTGGTTTTTTTAATATTATTTGGTTTCTAAAGTCTCCCTGAAAAAAAAAAAAAACATAAAAAAACAGTGGGAGAGTAATATTGCCCTTTCAGCTTGTGTGCCAGTCTTGACTCCTGGGTGTGCCACCTCTCTCTCTCATTCAGTGGGCCATAGAAAGGCTATTTATTTTTTTGGTTTTTTTAATATTATTTGGTTTCTAAAGTCTCCCTGAAAATTAAAAAAAAAAAAACTTAAAAAAACAGTGGGAGAGTAATATTGCCCTTTCAGCTTGTGCGCCAGTCTCGACTCCTGGGTGTGCCACCTCTCTCTCTCTAATTGTGGGCCATAGAAAGCCTTTTTTTTTTTTGTTTTTTTTTAAATATTATTTGGTTTCTAAAGTCTCCCTTAAAAAACAAAAAATACATAAAAAAACAGTGGGAGAGTAGTATTGCCCTTTCAGCTTGTGTGCCAGTCTTGACTCCTGGGTGTGCCACCTCTCTCTCTCATTCAGTGGGCCATAGAAAGGCTATTTATTTTTTTGGTTTTTTTAATATTATTTGGTTTCTAAAGTCTCCCTGAAAAAAAAAAAAAACATAAAAAAACAGTGGGAGAGTAATATTGCCCTTTCAGCTTGTGTGCCAGTCTTGACTCCTGGGTGTGCCACCTCTCTCCCTCTCATTCAGTGGGCCATAGAAAGCCTATTTATTTTTTAAAAAAAATATTATTGGGTTTCTAAAGTCTCCCTTAAAAAACAAAAAATACATAAAAAAACAGTGGGAGAGTAATATTGCCCTTTCAGCTTGTGTGCCAGTCTTGACTCCTGGGTGTGCCACCTCTCTCTCATTCAGTGGGCCATAGAAAGCCTATTTATTTTTTTGGGTTTTTTAATATTATTTGGTTTCTAAAGTCTCCCTGAAAATAAAAGAAAAAAAACTTAAAAAAACAGTGGGAGAGTAATATTGCCCTTTCAGCTTGTGCGCCAGTCTTGACTCCTGGGTGTGCCACCTCTCTCTCTCTAATTGTGGGCCATAGAAAGCCTTTTTTTGTTTGTTTGTTTTTTAATATTATTTGGTTTCTAAAGTCTCCCTGAGAAAAAAAATAAAATAAATTAGGTGGGAGATTAATATTGACATTAGTGCTTGAGTGACAGTCCTGCGTGTGTGTCATCTCTGTGATTTTGTGCCACAGAAAACAGAGTGTGTAACATTGTGCCTGATTTTCCTTGTGGTCTCACCAACCTGTTAAGGGATATTGAAATCATACTGAAGTTATAGCTCACCGTGTAAGTTGTTTGACAGCAACAAATAAAGTTACTTTGGTTAAGATTTTAAAACAATGAGGAAGTCTGGTGCAAGAGGTCGTCGTGGGCGTTCATTGTCAGCTGGTAATGATGGTAGTGGTAGTGGAGCATCAGGTGGTCGTGGGGATAAAAATATTCCACCTAAGTCTGGAGCTGTGGAGCCAGTTTCGTCGTCAGGCTACACAAGGCCTCGAACGCTCTCTTTTCTGGGAGTAGGAAAACCGCTTTTAAAGGCGGAGCAGCAACAGCAAGTTTTGGCTTACATTGCAGACTCAGCCTCTAGCTCTATTGCCTCCTCTTCCGAAACTGGTAAATGTAAAAGCAGCGCGTCGCTTGTGGATGTTCACGGTCAGGGACAAGTCGCTTCCTTGTCCTCCTCAGCAAAAACTACAACAAGAGAGAAGGATGCAGCAGGCGACACAACGGGTCACTCCATGGAGCTCTTTACACATACTGTCCCTGGCTTAGAAAGTGAAACATTTAACAGGCCATGCCCATTACAAGTAGATTCTGACATGGAGTGCACTGATGCACAGCCACAGCCAGAGTACTATGCTGCTCCTTTGACTCAGACCACCACATTGCCCTCTCAGGGTACAGATCCACAATCAGACCCTGATGAGACTATGTTGCCCCGCCACGAACGCTATACCACCGACCGACACAGTGACACAGACGAAGTTGCACACGAGCTCGAAGAGGAGGTAATAGATGACCCAGTTATTGACCCCGATTGGCAGCCATTGGGGGAACAGGGTGCAGGCGGCAGTAGTTCAGAAGCGGAGGTGGAGGAGGGGCCGCAGCAGGCATCAACATCGCAACAGGTTCCATCTGCCGGGCCCGTATCTGGCCCAAAACACGTGTCAAAGCCAAAACCTGTTGGAGGACAGCGTGGCCATCCGGTTAAAGCTCAGTCTGCAATCCCTGAAAAGGGATCCGAGTCTAGGAAGAGTGCAGTCTGGCATTTTTTTAAACAACATCCAACTGATCAGCGCAAAGTCATCTGTCAAAAATGTTCAACTAGCTTAAGCAGAGGTCAGAATCTGAAAAGTCTAAATATTAGTTGCATGCATAGACACTTAACCACCATGCATTTTCAAGCCTGGACTAACTACCAAACGTCCCTTAAGGTTGTAGCACCCTCGGCCAATGAAGCTAGTCAGCAACACAACATCCCTTCCGTCACTGTAAGGCCACCATTTTCCGCACCACCGGCAGTATCTGTGCAGGTTTCTTTGCCAGCCAAAAGCAGTCAGGGTCAGGGAACCACCAGTTTTGTAGGAGGAAATATTGCATCTAGGGCACCGGCGGAAACAATACCGTCTCCAACCGTCTCTCAGTCTGCCATGTACACCGGCACACCCGAAAGTTCCACGATCTCCAGCTCTCCAGTCCAGCTCACCCTACATGACACTCTGGTTAGAAAAAGGAAGTACTTATCCTCGCATCCGCGTACACAGGGTTTTAACGCCCACATAGCTAGACTAATCTCGTTAGAGATGATGCCCTACCGGTTAGTTGAAAGCGAAGCTTTCAAACCCCTGATGGAGTACGCTGAACCACGATACGAGCTACCCAGTCGACACTTTTTTTCCAGAAAAGCCATCCCAGCCCTGCACCAGCATGTTAAACAGCGCATCGTCCATGCACTCAGGCAATCTGTGAGTACAAAGGTGCACCTGACTACAGATGCATGGACCAGTAGGCATGGCCAGGGACGTTATGTGTCCATCACGGCACACTGGGTGAATGTGGTGGATGCAGGGTCCACAGGCGACATCAATTTAGGGACAGTTGTGCCTAGCCCACGGTCTAGGAAACAGTTGGCTGTAGGCGTTCGCACCCCCTCCTCCTCCTCCTCCTCGTCCTCCTGCAGAAGCTACAGCTCTTCCACAGAACGCAGTCTGCCAACCACTCCATCGGCAGATGACACTGTTGCACACCAGTTGTCCCATTATGGGCCAGCTACTGCCAAGCGTCAGCAGGCTGTATTGGCTATGAAGTGTTTGGGTGACAACAGACACACCGCGGAAGTTCTGTCCGAGTTCTTGCAACAAGAAACGCAGTCGTGGCTGGGCACAGTAGATCTTGAGGCAGGCAAGGTAGTGAGTGATAACGGAAGGAATTTCATGGCTGCCATCTCCCTTTCCCAACTGAAACACATTCCTTGCCTGGCTCACACCTTAAACCTGGTGGTGCAGTGCTTATTGAAAACTTATCCTGGGTTCTCCGACCTGCTCCTCAAAGTGCGTGCACTTTGCTCACATATCCGACGTTCGCCTGTACACGCCAGCCGTATGCAGACCTATCAGCGGTCTTTGAACCTTCCCCAGCATCGCCTAATCATAGACGTTGCAACAAGGTGGAACTCAACACTGCACATGCTTCAGAGACTGTGCGAACAGAGGCGTGCTGTTATTTATTTGTGGGAGGATACACGGGCAGGCAGTAGGATGGCAGACATGGAGTTGTCAGGTGTGCAGTGGTCTAAGATACAAGACATGTGTCAAGTCCTTCAGTGTTTTGAGGAATGCACACGGCTGGTTAGTGCAGACAACGCCGTAATAAGCATGAGCATCCCCCTAATGCGTCTGCTGATGCAAAGTTTGACGCACATAAAGGAGCAGGCGTCTGCACCAGAGGAATAGGAAAGCCTTGATGACAGTCAGCCATTGTCTGGTCAGGGCAGTGTACAGGACGAGGTAGCGGGCGAAGAGGAGGTGGAGGACGAGGAGGATGATGGGGATGAGTATATTTTTAATGCCGAACCTTTCCTGGGGGCACAGGAAATTGGTTGCGTGTCACGGCCGGGTTCTGGTTTTTTGAGGGACACAAGTGACGTAGATTTGCCTGCAACTGCCCCTCAACCAATCACAACCGGAGATTTGACAACTGGAACTTTGGCCCACATGGCGGATTATGCCTTACGTATCCTAAAAAGGGACACACGCATTATGAAAATGATGAACGATGACGATTACTGGTTGGCCTGCCTCCTTGATCCACGCTATAAAGGCAAATTGCAAAATATTATGCCACATGAGAACTTGGAACTAATATTAGCAACCAAACAATCAACTCTTGTTGACCGTTTGCTTCAGGCATTCCCAGCACACAGCGCACGTGATCGTTCTCACACGAGCTCCAGGGGGCAGCAGACTAGGAGTGTTAGGGGTGCACACATCAGAAGTGGCGTTGGACAGAGGGGTTTTCTGACCAGGTTGTGGAGTGATTTTGCTATGACCGCAGACAGGACAGGTACTGCTGCATCAATTGAAAGTGACAGGAGACAACATTTGTCCAGTATGGTTACTAACTATTTTTCATCCCTTATCGATGTTCTCCCTCAACCGTCATTCCCATTTGATTACTGGGCCTCCAAATTAGACACCTGGCCAGAATTGGCAGAATATGCATTGCAGGAGCTTGCTTGCCCGGCAGCAAGTGTCCTATCAGAAAGAGTATTCAGTGCTGCAGGTTCAATATTAACCGAAAAAAGGACTCGTCTGGCTACCCAAAATGTTGACGATCTAACATTCATTAAAATGAACCACAACTGGATTTCGAAATCTTTTGCCCCACCTTGCCCGGCCGACACCTAGCTTTCCTATGAAAAGCTCTTGCCTGTGAATTACTTTTCTAATGTCTAATTTGCTGCAGCTGATTGTACAGCATACGACATGTTTACACCTCCCTAAATGGCAAAACTCCCCACACGGGGCCGTGGTATCGCGACTTGGCGCAAGCACCCGTGAGACTGCTGTTTGTCTGAAGAGGTGGGTGTGCTCGCTTTTGGTTGACGGCATTGCTACTGGGTCCCTCATAGTACAATGTAGTGTCTCTGGCGGTGGTGGTGCGCACCCAACGTCAGACACACCGTTGTAACATGAGGGGCCCTGGGGCGGTCCCGCCGGCCTCAAGAGAGTTCCCCCCTACCCCAGCTCAAAATGTGCTCTACCACGTGCAAAATTATGTCGCACAGCTCCACCAATCTTTAGTCTATTCGCTGACATCATTCAATGTCTGGCACTGACAATACAAATTTGTAGACATCTATGATGCAACTTAAAGTAGTCTGTGTCTGTGTCCTATATTGGCACCATTAAATAGTTACTGCCAAATTACTATGTCAGAAACTCAGTAGATGAGCCCACCCCTGTACCTAAGTATGCCACCTTTTTTTTTGTTTTGGTTGTTTTGCGAGACATTAACATCTATTTATATTTTGGGAGTACTGGGACAGACACTCCTTGCACTACTCCTCCACTCACCACCAAGCTGCCTGTGTATCCATGTAACCGCTGTAAAGCTGCCATGAGCCTATTGTTTGTTATTTTAGGCCTTTGATAGCCTGTCTGCGGTCCCTACTTTAAATACTCCTCCACTCATCACCAGCTGCCTGCCCGTGTATCCATGTAACCGCTGTAAAACTGCCATGAGCCTATTGTTTGTTATTTTAGGCCTTTGATAGCCTGTCTGCGGTCCCTACTTTAAATACTCCTCCACTCATCACCAGCTGCCTGCCCGTGTATCCATGTAACCGCTGTAAAACTGCCATGAGCCTATTGTTTGTTATTTTAGGCCTTTGATAGCCTGTCTGCGGTCCCTACTTTAAATACTCCTCCACTCACCACCAAGCTGCCTGTGTATCCATGTAACCGCTGTAAAACTGCCATGAGCCTATTGTTTGTTATTTTAGGCCTTTGATAGCCTGTCTGCGGTCCCTACTTTAAATACTCCTCCACTCATCACCAGCTGCCTGCCCGTGTATCCATGTAACCGCTGTAAAACTGCCATGAGCCTATTGTTTGTTATTTTAGGCCTTTGATAGCCTGTCTGCGGTCCCTACTTTAAATACTCCTCCACTCATCACCAGCTGCCTGCCCGTGTATCCATGTAACCGCTGTAAAACTGCCATGAGCCTATTGTTTGTTATTTTAGGCCTTTGATAGCCTGTCTGCGGTCCCTACTTTAAATACTCCTCCACTCACCACCAAGCTGCCTGTGTATCCATGTAACCGCTGTAAAACTGCCATGAGCCTATTGTTTGTTATTTTAGGCCTTTGATAGCCTGTCTGCGGTCCCTACTTTAAATACTCCTCCACTCACCACCAAGCTGCCTGCCCGTGTATCCATGTAACCGCTGTAAAACTGCCATGAGCCTATTGTTTGTTATTTTAGGCCTTTGATAGCCTGTCTGCGGTCCCTACTTTAAATACTCCTCCACTCACCACCAAGCTGCCTGCCCGTGTATCCATGTAACCGCTGTAAAACTGCCATGAGCCTATTGTTTGTTATTTTAGGCCTTTGATAGCCTGTCTGCGGTCCCTACTTTAAATACTCCTCCACTCACCACCAAGCTGCCTGCCCGTGTATCCATGTAACCGCTGTAAAACTGCCATGAGCCTATTGTTTGTTATTTTAGGCCTTTGATAGCCTGTCTGCGGTCCCTACTTTAAATACTCCTCCACTCACCACCAAGCTGCCTGTGTATCCATGTAACCGCTGTAAAACTGCCATGAGCCTATTGTTTGTTATTTTAGGCCTTTGATAGCCTGTCTGCGGTCCCTACTTTAAATACTCCTCCACTCATCACCAGCTGCCTGCCCGTGTATCCATGTAACCGCTGTAAAACTGCCATGAGCCTATTGTTTGTTATTTTAGGCCTTTGATAGCCTGTCTGCGGTCCCTACTTTAAATACTCCTCCACTCATCACCAGCTGCCTGCCCGTGTATCCATGTAACCGCTGTAAAACTGCCATGAGCCTATTGTTTGTTATTTTAGGCCTTTGATAGCCTGTCTGCGGTCCCTACTTTAAATACTCCTCCACTCACCACCAAGCTGCCTGCCCGTGTATCCATGTAACCGCTGTAAAACTGCCATGAGCCTATTGTTTGTTATTTTAGGCCTTTGATAGCCTGTCTGCGGTCCCTACTTTAAATACTCCTCCACTCACCACCAAGCTGCCTGCCCGTGTATCCATGTAACCGCTGTAAAACTGCCATGAGCCTATTGTTTGTTATTTTAGGCCTTCGAAGCCTGTCTGCGGTCCCTCCTTCCACTAGGCCTCCACTGACCAGACCACTGCTGCCCGTGTACCCCTGGAACCAATTTTAAAGTGCCTACAGCCAGCCCATTTTATTGTGTTAGGCCTTCGAAGCCTGTCTGCGGTCCCTCCTTCCAATAGGCCTACACTGACAAAGGTACACCTGACAACAGACACATGGACCTGTAGGCATGGCCACGGAAGGTTACGTGTCCTTTGTGGCTCAATGGGTTAATGTATTGGATGCATGGTCCACACAGGGGACAGCCTGCTAAGTCTGTATGCAGTCCCTAATTCAAGTTGTCCTCAACTGAATAAAGCTGAGCTTCTACCTTCTGGCTCTCATTAAGTGTTTTTTAAAAAACAAAATGGTGGTTAGGGCCTACTAACGGCTTCTGCCCCTCCCTGGTGTTGCCCTCAACTGAATAAAGCTGAGCTTCTACCTTCCGGCTCTGATTAACTGCTGTTTTTAAACACATTGCTGGTTCCGGCCTACTAACCGTGTCTGCCCCTGCCTGGTGTTGCCCTCAACTGAATAAAGCTGAGCTTCAACCTTCTGGCTCTCATTAAGTGTTTTTTAAAAAACAAAATGGTGGTTCCGGCCTACTAACGGTGTCTGCCCCTGCCTGGTGTTGCCCTCAACTGAATAAAGCTGAGCTTCAACCTTCTGGCTCTGATTAACTGCTGTTTTTAAACACATTGCTGGTTCCGGCCTACTAACGGTGTCTGCCCCTGCCTGGTGTTGCCCTCAACTGAATAAAGCTGAGCTTCTACCTTCCGGCTCTGATTAACTGCTGTTTTTAAACACATTGCTGGTTCCGGCCTACTAACGGTGTCTGCCCCTCCCTGGTGTTGCCCTCAACTGAATAAAGCTGAGCTTCTACCTTCCGGCTCTGATTAACTGCTGTTTTTAAACACATTGCTGGTTCCGGCCTACTAACGGTGTCTGCCCCTGCCTGGTGTTGCCCTCAACTGAATAAAGCTGAGCTTCAACCTTCTGGCTCTGATTAACTGCTGTTTTTAAACACATTGCTGGTTCCGGCCTACTAACGGTGTCTGCCCCTGCCTGGTGTTGCCCTCAACTGAATAAAGCTGAGCTTCAACCTTCTGGCTCTCATTAAGTGTTTTTTAAAAAACAAAATGGTGGTTAGGGCCTACTAACGGCTTCTGCCCCTCCCTGGTGTTGCCCTCAACTGAATAAAGCTGAGCTTCTACCTTCCGGCTCTGATTAACTGCTGTTTTTAAACACATTGCTGGTTCCGGCCTACTAACGGTGTCTGCCCCTCCCTGGTGTTGCCCTCAACTGAATAAAGCTGAGCTTCTACCTTCCGGCTCTGATTAACTGCTGTTTTTAAACACATTGCTGGTTCCGGCCTACTAACGGTGTCTGCCCCTGCCTGGTGTTGCCCTCAACTGAATAAAGCTGAGCTTCAACCTTCTGGCTCTCATTAAGTGTTTTTTAAAAAACAAAATGGTGGTTAGGGCCTACTAACGGCTTCTGCCCCTCCCTGGTGTTGCCCTTAACTGAATAAAGCTGAGCTTCTACCTTCCGGCTCTGATTAACTGCTGTTTTTAAACACATTGCTGGTTCCGGCCTACTAACGGTGTCTGCCCCTGCCTGGTGTTGCCCTCAACTGAATAAAGCTGAGCTTCAACCTTCTGGCTCTCATTAAGTGTTTTTTAAAAAACAAAATGGTGGTTCCGGCCTACTAACGGTGTCTGCCCCTGCCTGGTGTTGCCCTCAACTGAATAAAGCTGAGCTTCAACCTTCTGGCTCTCATTAAGTGTTTTTTAAAAAACAAAATGGTGTTTAGGGCCTACTAACGGTGTCTGCCCCTCCCTGGTGTTGCCCTCAACTGAATAAAGCTGAGCTTCAACCTTCTGGCTCTCATTAAGTGTTTTTTAAAAAACAAAATGGTGGTTAGGGCCTACTAACGGTGTCTGCCCCTCCCTGGTGTTGTCCTCAACTGAACAAAGCTGAGCTTCCACATTCTGGCTTTCGGCCTATACTATCAGATATTAAACTGCATTTGGCCTACTAGTGTGGTTAGGCCCTTGAAACAGTGTCTGCTGCTCTTGGGTTTGCTACTCCACTGAACAAAGCAATGCCGCCTGTTTAGTCCTGTTACCAATTTTGATCTGCATTTAGCCTACTTTATTCTTTGGCCCTATATCTGTTTCCTCATCATCCTGCCCATTGCCCAGCCACTGCTAGATGAGTCTGCTGGTACATTGACCTAGACCACTACATTCCCCTTGTACTCTACACAGCCAGAATCTGACCCTGCTGAAAGTAAGGTTCCCCTTCCCGCATATTATACCACCTTACACAGGGACAAAGAGGAAGGTGCAGATGAAAGTGCAGGTTCCTTCATCAGGTGGGGGGGCATACTCGTTGGCGACGTCACTGGCACAGGGCCACTCAGAGTACGCAAAAGTGTCGCTGCTGGTGGGAGGCGCCCCCGCCATGCAAACACACCGCCGTACTTTGAGGGGCCCTGTGCCAGTGCCAATGCGAACGAGTGGGCCCCCCCTGCTTGCTCAGGATCACAGCACTTGCAACGTTGAAATACTTACCTCTCCCTGCTCCACCGCCATGACGTAGTCCATGTTTCCTGGGCCCACTAAAACCTTGAACCAGCCCTACCCCCACAACTTTTGCCAAATGACCCCCAATTTCCAGTGCCCAACTATTATTATAAAGTTAATTAAGATTGACAAGCTTCAGAAAACAAGAATGGATGTTTTTGGCAGTAAAATGTGCACTGTAGGTGTTTTCCTGGCCTCCACTCACTGCCGGCTATGCTTCCCCATTGACTTGCATTGGGTTTCGTGTTTCGGTCGATCCCCGACTTGTAGCGATAATCGGCCGACTTCACTCGACTCGACTCTGGACTAAATCGGGTTTCACAAAACCAGACTCGATCTTAAAAAAATGAAAGTCGCTCAACCCTACTGATTAGCGCTCAGAGGCTGCAGGACACACACACAAATGTGGCGCAAAAAAAATTGCCAAAAAGCAAGCAATCAAGTACTGATCAGCGCTTGGCGGCAGATGGGGGTGGGGAAGAGGTTAGGATGAGGGAAATGGGGCGAAGGGTAGAAAGGGGGGAAAGAGGGATTGGGGTGGACTGGAAAAAGCAGGGAACAGGAACAATACAAGAACAGAAAAATTCAAAGTGTGGTGAAATTGCAAGAAAAGTGCAATTCCACAACAATGTTTTTTTTTACCATGTTTGCTAAATACTAAAACTGACCTGCCATTATGATTCTTCAGGTCACTATGAGTTCGTAGATACTGAACATGTCTAGGTTCTTTTTTATTTAAGTAGTGAAAAAAAATCTAAAGTTTGTAAAAAAAAAAAAAAATCGCCATTTTCCGAGACCCGTAACATCTCAACTTTTTGTGATCTGGGGCTGAGTATGGGCTTATTTTTCGTGTGCTGAGCTGATGTTTTTATTGATACTATTTTGGGGTAGATACAATCTATAGATCGCCGTTATTGTATTTTAATGCAATGTTGCGGCGACCAAAAAAAAAAAAAAAACTATGGCGGTTTGATTTTGGTTCTTGTTACAGCATTTACCAATTGGATTAACTCTTTTTATATAATGACTAGCTGTTTCCAGCCAGCTAACGCTTGGCATGCTCATTGCTATCTAATTAACGCTGCTAGTGATTAAACTAAAGTAAATAATGACAACATTCAATAGCACTTACGCAGGTGGTAAATTAGCTTAAAATGAAGTTAATAACAATAATAATAATTAAAAATCAGAATAATACTAATACATATTATTCACAGTGTAAAATCAAAAGCAAACTGGATTCGTGTGGTAATGTGTGGGGACGAAGCCTTGTGTGGTAATGTGGAGAGACGGAGCCTCGAGTGGTAATGTGGGGGGACGGAGCCTCGTATGGTAATGTGTGGGGACGGAGCCTCATGTGGTAATGTGTGGGGACGGAGCCTCGTGTGGTAATGTGTGGGGACGGAGCCTCATGTGGTAATGTGTGAGGGCGGAGCCTCGTGTGGTAATGTGTGGGGACAGAGCCTCGTGTGGTAATGTGTGGGGACGGAGCCTCGTGTGGTAATGTGGAGGGAAGGAGCCTTGTGTGGTAATGTGGGGGGCGGGGTTATGTGTGGTAATATGGTGGGGGGGCGGGATTGTGTGTGGTAATGTGGTGGGGGTGGGATTATGCGTGGTAATGTGGGGGGACGGGATTATGTGTGGCAATGTGGGGGGACGGGATTATGTGTGGTAATGTGGTGGGGGGACAGGATTATGTGTGGCAATGTGGGGGGCGGGATTGTGTGTGGTAATGTGGTGGGGGGCGGGATTATGTGTGGTAATGTGGTTGGGGGCGGGATTATGTGTGGTAATGTGGGGGGCGGGATTATGTGTGGTGATGGGGTGGGGGTGAAGCTACTGCGCAGGGTGCGGGATTATCTGTGGTAATATGGAGGGGGGCGGGATTATGTGTGGTGATGTGGTGGGGGGCGGGATTATGTGTGGTAAGTAATGGGGGGGCGGGATTATGTGTGGTGATGTGGTAAGGGGGCCGGATTATGTGTGGTAATGTGGTGGGGGGGCGGGATTGTGTGTGGTAATGTGGTGGGGGGCAGGATTGTGTGTGGTAATGTGGTGGGGGGTGGGATTGTGTGTGGTAATGTGGTGGGGGGTGGGATTGTGTGTGGTAATGTGGTGGGGGGCGGGATTATGTGTGGTAATGTGGTGGGGGGGCGGGATTATGTGTGGTGATGGGGTGGGGGGTGAAGCTACTGCGCAGGGTGCGGGATTATGTGTGGTAATGTGGTGGGGGGTGGGATTATGTGTGGTAATGTGGTGGGGGGTGGGATTGTGTGTGGTGATGTGGTGGGGGGCGGGATTATGTGTGGTAATGTGGTGGGGGGCGGGATTATGTGTGGTAATGTGGTGGGGGCGGGATTATGTGTGGTAATGTGGTGGGGGGCGAGATTATGTGTGGTAATGTAGGGGGGGCGGGATTATGTGTGGTAATGCGAGGGGCGGGATTATGTGTGGTGATGTGTGGGGGCGGAGCTACTGTGCAGGGGGCGGGATTAGCGAGTAATCTCGATGCCTCTTATATATATAGATAGATCAGGCAGTTTTGAACTCGACAATACAAAGTATGTGCATTTTTTTTTTTTTAAATGTTTTATTTTGAATCCCCCATTCAAAATAAAACATTTAAAAAAAAAAAACTTTTGTATTTTTTTTAATTTTTTAAATATTTTTAAAAAACATTTTTTTTTCACTTTTCACTTGCTTTAACCCCTTAACCCCCAAGGGTGGTTTGCACGTTAATGACCAGGCCAATTTTTACAATTCTGACCACTGTTCCTTTATGAGGTTATAACTCTGGAATGCTTCAACGGATCCTGATGATTCTGACATCGTTTTCTCATGACATATTGTACTTCATGACAGTGGTAAAATTTCTTTGATATTACTTGCGTTTATTTGTAAAAAAAATGGAAATTTGGAGAAAATTTAGAAAATTTCACAATTTTCCAACTTTGAATTTTTATGCCCTTAAATCAGAGATATGTCACACAAAATACTTAAGTAACATTTCCCACATGTCTACTTTACATCAGCACAATTTTGGAACCAAAACTTTTTTTTGTTAGGGTGTTATAAGACTGCCGTTACACTATCAGTATTTGGTCAGTATTTTACATCAGTATTTGTAAGCCAAAACCAGGAGTGGAACAATTAGGGTGAGTTTCCACGGTCAGGAAACGCTGCTTTTTTTACGCTGCGCAGAGCTGCAGCGTCAAAAAAGCAGCGTCCAGATGTTCCAGCATAGTGGAGGGGATTTTATGAAATCCCGTCTCCACTATGCGTGGAAACCCGCACGCGGCGGCCCTGCGACTCCGGACATGCTGCGCGTCTTTTCAGATCGCAGCATGTCCGTACACCTTGCGGGGACGCAGCGTCCCCGCAAGGCATATCACAGGGCGCTATGGGAGCGAGCGATCATCCCGGATGTGAAGAGTTAACACATCCGGCATGATCGCGTCCCAGAAAGGGGGCAGGGCTTAGCGCCGAGCGGCTTCGCCGCTGCGGCGATACCGCCGGCCATCCTGAACGTGGAGACATACCCTTAGGGTATGTGTCCACGTTCAGGATTGCATCAGGATTTGGTCAGGATTTTCCATCAGTATTTGTAAGCCAAAACCAGGAGTGGAACAATTAGAGGAAAAGTATAAGGCCGGCCTCACACTAGCGAGTTTTACGGACGTATGAGCGCATAAACTACGTCCGTAAAACTCGCAAAATAAACTGCACAATTATTCTCAATGGGGCTGCTCCTATTAGCCGTATATTACGTTTCAGTATTATACGGCTTTCTACGGCCGTACAAAATCGCAGCATGCTGCGTTTGTCACCGTAT
The DNA here is from genome assembly GCF_051348905.1 of Ranitomeya variabilis. NCBI lineage: Eukaryota > Metazoa > Chordata > Amphibia > Anura > Dendrobatidae > Ranitomeya > Ranitomeya variabilis. The sequence continues at coordinate 712,314,202 of NC_135234.1, read as the reverse complement.
TGCGCAAAAAAATCGCCAATGAAAGTCTATGGGGGCGAGAAAAATACGGATTCCACACTGACCAGCAGTGTGACTTGCGAGAAATACGCAGCGGTGTTAGTGAAAAGTCGGTAATTCAATTGCCGGCTTTGCATTTCTCCTTCACAAACCCGACAGGATATGAGACATGGTTTTCATACAGTAAACCATCTCATATCCCCTTTTTTTTTGCATATTCCACACTACTAATGTTAGTAGTGTGTATGTGCAAAATTTCAGCGCTGTAGCTGCTGAAATAAAGGGTTAAATGGCGGAAAAAATTGGCGTGGGCTCCCGCGCAATTTTCTCCGCCAGAGCGGTAAAGCCAGTGACTGAGGGCAGATATTAATAGCCAGGAGAGGGTCCATGGTTATTGGCCCCCCCTGGCTACAAACATCTGCCCCCAGCCACCCCAGAAAAGGCACATCTGGAAGATGCGCCTATTCTGGCACTTGGCCACTCTCTTCCCACTCCCTGTAGCGGTGGGATATGGGGTAATGAAGGGTTAATGCCACCTTGCTATTGGAAGGTGACATTAAGCCAGATTAATAATGGAGAGGCGTCAATTATGACACCTATCCATTATTAATCCAATTGTTGGAAAGGGTTAAAAAACACACACACACATGATTAAAAAGTATTTTAATGAAATAAACACAGCGGTTGTTGTAATAATTTATTGTTCTCTCAATCCATCAGGAACACCCTCGCTTGGAAAAATAATAAACGCACAAGATACATACCTTCTGGTGAACCGTCTCGTCCCACGAAGTAATCCATCTGAAGGGGTTAACTAATATTGCAGGCAGGAGCCCTGCTAAATGCAGCGGTGCTCGTGCTTGTAATTCCCCAGCGAATTAATGAAATGTAGGTCATTGACCTACATTTCCTACAGTCGCGGTGATGCGCCCCCTGGTGGATGTTCTCATGAACTGCAGCCTGGGAACTTTTTCCCACGCTCCAGGTCATATGAGGACATCCACCAGGGGGCGCATCACCGCGACTGTAGGAAATGTAGGTCAATGATATATAGGTATAAGAAACTTCTTAATGATCTATCCTAGATCTATTTAATCAATATCTTAGTCCTGCACAGCCCCTTTTGTTCCTTTTTTTCCACTTTCTGTATCTATATAATGATGAGATATGACTATGTTCTCAGGTGGAGTAGCTGTCCAGCCGAGTAAAAGGTTAAATACAAAGCAGCAATCAAGATTATAAATTATGATGAATGCTCTAAAAAAGCAAAAAAAAGTAAAAATAACATAAAAATACAAAAAGGTGAATTTCCATACATCCTGTATGAACAGATGTGCTCCTAAAGCCACTACTATTCCATATGATTAATTCTGGTTGTGATATGTTATTTCACTGTGTTGTGAACTGTGAATAAAATGTCTGAATTATTTAGAAACCGGTTAATGTGGCTTTTCCAACCAGAAGAGGAGACCTATAGTCCTTGGCATGAGTGACTTCTGCCTCACATCTGTTTCAGAACTGATTCAATTTCACCTAAATTAATTTAAGGTTGTTCTTGGTGAGTAGAGGGGCTTTTCTACCCTTTTCGGAGACTTACCTATGACTTGACTCTTATAAATCCTTAATAGAGTTGTCACATAACATTTCCAATGTCAGTATTTCCTTGAAAGGGCTCTAGGAATTGTCTGATCTTTTTCTTCAAAGCCACAATAATCTCAGTGTTCAAACAGTCCTTTTGCTTGGATGATCTCTCATGTAGTTTTAAGGGTCCTTTTCCCCCAAATACTGCCTGACGATACTAATACTTTCCAGCCCACTGCTTTGAAATGACGTGTTTGTTCTGGCATCTGCTATGGGGCCTCGATATGTTAATTCAGCAAATATTAAATCAAATAGTTAATGCAGAATCAACATAGAAACCTGAGAATTATTATGATGTATCTCACATATCTTTTTTTTTACATAGTACATAGGTACATAGTTGCATAGTTAGTTTGATTGACAAAAAAACACTAGGGATGAGATGACCCATGGAATCTCTCTCTCTCTCTCTCTTAGAGAGAAGGAGTAGAACATTTTTTTTTTTGATCAGTGAAAAAAACTGATGAAACTCTGATCAAACTCTGATCAAAATCAATGGTAAAACTCTTTCCTGGGTAGGCTTTCTTGTAATGTCCAGATTCTCCATAATTGGGTACTAAGATTGTTGTTGCTTGTCCCTTTGTGGTTGATGGGAGAATGTCATCCCGATCTGCATCTGCTCCTCAGTAAGGGTAATAGGAACACAAGTTTTAGTTGGAGGTACAGAGTCAGCGGTGGGTTCTAGTCTGCGCTTGCGCAACAGCCTGTCGAGATGAATTGCCAGTGACATGGTTGTATCAATGTAGTCAGGAGACGGGGACTGAACTAGCATGTTCTTAACTTGGTCATAAAGGCAAGTATAAAACCGATGGCGTAGGGCCTGGTCATTCCACTGTAAGTCTGTACCTCAATGCCAAAATTCAGTGCAGAAATCCTCAGCAGTACATAAAACCTGATGGAGAGTAGTTAATTTACTTTCAGCTAAATCAACTTTGTCAGGTTCGCCGTAAAGGGTCCTAAGACCTCAAAAAAACAAGTCAACTGTGGAAATTTTTAGACCGTCAAAGGGTAGAGGATAGTTCAAAGCCTGGGAATCACCCTGCAGCAAGGAAGTGATGAAGCTCTCAAAACCAGGTGAATTTGGATTGAACTGGAAATGACAGCTTTCTCCAAAACAATGTTCCTCAGCTCCAGTCCTCCTCCACCAACAGATCATGTTATTTGGTGATCACCTGTATTATACTAAAGAAATCCTAAAAATATGACCTATTAGTGGGTGTTGAGGACTGGAATTGAGGAACACTGCAGGTTAATTCTAGATTCAGAAATTATCAAAAATGGTGTTGCAGAGGCTTGGGCCTGAATGGTTTCATGATGCTAAATCTGCTTTACTGTTTTGAGGGCACTGTTCGTGGTCACATGACAGCTCTAAACATCGCTACCACAAACAAGCTTGACAATAGGTATTGTTTACCAGCTCCCAGGATTTGCACTGGTATTCACTTTTTAATAGAAAGAGATTAACCAACTCACCCCAGCTAGGTGTCCCTGGAGGAACGGATCTGCAAGGAACCACTTGTAGGAATGAAGAGAGGAAATGATGCAGCTTCCAAGCTTGCAAAAATTTAATGGATTAAAAAATATTCATATATTCCATCAGGAGTGTAGACACAGCTATGCGTTTCGAACATCCATTGCGTTCTTTGCTTTGTTAAAGAACGCAATGGATGTTCAAAACCCGTATGTATGGTGTTCTGTGAAGCCTGCAAGCTGTATTTTGGGCTTCGTCCTCATTCATTGGGGTGGGATTGTTATTTCTCTCCTTCAAGGAGATCCTCAAATCTGGGCCTTTTCACTTCTGGCAGACTCACTGTCTCTTCAGTTGGTTGATGGTTTTTTTTGAGGCTCTAGGCCTCGTGTATGATGATCCGGACTGTGTCTCCTTTGCTGAGTCTAAGCTACGTAAGCTCCAGCAGGGAGACCAGCCGGCAGAGGAATTCTGCTCAGGGTTCCGTACATGGGCCACTTACACCCAAAGGAATGATCTTGCTCTTAGGAGTCAGTTTTGTCAGAGCCTGTCTGAAACACTAAAAGACGCACTAGCGGTTTATGACATTCCTGAGTCATTGGAGGCCGCCATGGCTCTGGCCATACGCATTGCAAAACACATCAGGGGTAGACCTGTTGTGACTCCGCCCCCCATAGTGCTCCCTAAAACCAAGTTTGTCCTTGTGTGCTCTGAAGAACGATGCAGTTAGGAGGGCCTCCCCTCGATATGAGTCTCTTATGGTTCGCCGCAATACGGGGTTGTGTTTTTCTGAGGTAAAAATGGTCATTTCATTGGGATCTGTCCTTTACCTACAGCACAAAAATCCATTGGAAAACTTCTTACCCCAAGTTGTGTGGAGGATAACAACCTGGGGGTATATAACTCCTCCGCATGTGTATCTCAGTTTTTCATACCCGTAGAAGTGGTTATTGGTATGAAAACTGAGAAAATATCCATCCTGTTGAATAGTGGGGTGGGAGCCAATATGGTGAATGCTCGGTTCACACAGGACCCTGATCTTTCCTGTAGTACTCTGGCAAAGCCCATCCCCATAATTAGAATTGACTCTGTGTCTCTTGGTCAGGGAAATTTTATGCAAGTAGTGCATGGTGTGAACTTGCGTGTAGGAGCTCTTCACAAGGAGCTCCTTTCTTGTTATATTTTGAAGTATCTCCCTACTCCTATTGTGCTGGGTCTTCCCTGGTTGACTAAACATAATCCGGTCATAGCCTGGCAAGCCAGAGAGATTATTAAGTGGAGAGATTATTAAGTGGAGTGATTTTTGCAAAAATAATTGCCTAGGTGCTATTATCTCTAGTGTTTCCACTAAAATTATTCAATTTTTCCTGTCTGATTTTGAGGAAGTGTTCTCTGAATAGGGGTGTCAAGAATTGCCTCCTCATCATGTGTATGACTGTCTTGGGATTAAGAGCGTCAAAGTGAATGTTTTCTCAGAGTTTCCCTGGGGGGGGGGGGTGTACTGACGATGCTGTCCTTATTTTTCAGGAAGGAGTGATCATCTCCACAGTGTGTTCTGAACTTGAGGGTGAGGATTGAAGGCTCAGGGGGACGCCCCTGCTGATCCTTCAAGGAAATTGTTTGTACCTGTTCAAATGCGCCTTAAAATTTTGAAGGCACATAATGACTTGGCTCTGGCTGGCCACCGAGGCGACCTTGAAGCTCCTTTCTCATAATTTTTGGAGGCCAAGGTTGCGTGAGGATGTAGGCGACTTTGTGTTTTCATGTTTGTGCGCATTCCAAGACCCCGCATACTCGTCCATCTGGGGCTCTTTTGCCATTGACCATTACTGACCAACCATGGATTTTTCCTTGGATTCCATTACAGATCTTCCTTTGTCCTCTGTTAAAACTTATCTTAGTTGTGGTGGATAGGTTTAATAAAATAGCGCACTTTATTGCTTTACCTGCTCTCCCTGGCTCAGGTGTTTATCACTGAGATTATGAAGTGTCACAGGGTTACCAGATCCTTGATTAATTGCACAAAGTGCATCTGACGCTAGCGGAAAGGCAGAGCGCTGAAACTCAAGCCCAGGAATGGTTGGCCAGTCACATGGTGGATTTCTTTAAGGATCCGTGTTCTCATTGTTATAGCGCTATTTCTTCCTTGGTGCTTTACATGTGAACAGGATATACATAATAAAAAACAAGTACGATAATCTTAAACACTACAAGTCAACGATTTGTACAGGAGGAGAGAGGACCCTGCTAGCTCAGTCTACAAGGAATGGGTGATGATAGAGTAGGTGAGGGTGCAGGTGGTTGTGCAGTGGTAGAGTGGAACGAGGGTTACATGGAGATGGAGAGGTAACCCTCTATGATTGAAGGAGAAGGTATGGGTTCATCCATTTGCATGGGGCCAGTGATGAGATGTATGTCAACAGGCATGTGGTGAAGGAGTACTTACCCCATTGGCGATATGATCTCTTCCCAGGTGAACGGGAGACTTTCTTAAATCTGTTCAGATTCTGTGGGTGGTACTTTGTTGGGGTGACTCCGCAGTGTACGACAGCTGAACTGGAAGGGTGGAAGGCAGAGTAGTAGCTAGAAAGCGCTTGCACCCACAGAAGAAGGGCCACGGAAGGAAGACAAAGTGGAGACTGGGTTCCACAGCCATCTGTTAGGCCTCAGGACCCTTGATATGGGATCAGTAGAGTTTGTGAAACATCTATGATGTAAAGGGGAAGCTGAGAGCCGCCTACAACTTCTCAGGGGTCTGTTGCAGTTCAAGTAACACATGGGGCTTTAGCTTATATGTACATGCACTGGGCTATTCCCGCACCTGTCATGGAGAATGGGGTCCACAAAGTGGACAAAGATTATACTCTATTGCTTCAGTGGAGGAGGAGGAAGTAAGACCAAAAACAGACCCCTGAGTGAAACTAAAAGTGAGCCGGAAGCTGTAAAAGCTAAAATTGTTGTGCTTATTGCACCCCTATGCCTGGAGTAGTTCAAGGCTCCAGAATACTGAAAACCAGCAGACCTACAGTGGGGAAAAAAGTATTCAGTCAGCCACCAATTGTGAGTTCTTCCACTTAAAAAGATAAGATAGGTGTCATGGTATAGGACATGGTTCATGTCCTGCTCTCCCCGGGTTAATATTACTGGCATCTCTTTGGATCTGGGAGGGGTATTTATACACACTCCAGACTAGGATTCCCTGTCAGCTATACTTCCATTTAGTCTGTGTGTCTGACCCCTTGAGTGTGTGCTTGGTTTGCATTTGCTTGTTTTGCTCTCCGTGCTTTACGCTGCTTGTTTGTTCGGTTGGCTTTCTGACCTTTGGCTCCATTTCTGACTATTCCTCCATCGCACCCCTCGGTTACTGTGTTACCTCCTGGTTTTGATCTTGGCATGTTTAACTACTCTCCAGTGTTTATCGTCTCCTCGGCACCCCGGCGTCTGGCGCCGCCCTCGACCACCTCCTACCCAGTCACGTGGTTCAGGTCCTGTTTGCTACCCGGTGAGTTCCCCGCCGCTCTGCTCTCAGCTCCCTTGCTGCAGCGCCCAACTCTCCCCGCAGCAGTATACCTGGGAGCCATGACAAGAGGCCTGTAATTGACATCATAGGTAGACCACAACTATGAGAGTCAAAATGAGAAAACAAATCCAGAAAATCACCGTGTCTGATTTGGCAAGATTTATTTTGCAAAATATGGTGGAAAATAAGCATTTGGTCATTAACAAAAGTTCATCTCAATATTTTGCTATATATGCTTTTTTGGCTTTCTGTAAGTCTTCTCAAGGTTGGCACACACTGTTGTTGGTATGTTGGCTCATTCCTCCATGCAGATCTCCTCTAAAGCAGTGATGTTTTGGGCCTGTCGCTGGGCAACACGGACTTTAAACTCCCTCCAAAGGTTTTCTATGGGGTTGAGATCTGGAGACTGGCTAGGCCACTCCAGGACCTTCATATGCTTCTTACGAAGCCACTCCTTCATTGCCCTGGCGGTGTGCTTGGGATCATTATCATGCTGAAAGACCCATCCATGTTTCATCTTCAATGCTCTTGCTGATGGAAGGAGGTTTGCACTCAAAATCTCACGATACATGGCCCCATTCATACTTTCATGTACAGGGATCAGTCATCCTGGTCCCTCTGCAGAGAAACAGCCCCAAAGAATGATGTTGCCACCCCCATGCTTCACAGTAGGTATGGTGTTCTTTGGATGCAACTCAGCATTATGTTTCCTCCAAGCACGACGAGTTTTATTTTTACCAAACAGTTCTATTTTGGTTTCATTAGACCATATGACATTCTCCCAAAATTCTTCTAGATAATCCAAATGCTCTCTAGCAAACTTCAGACAGACACGGACATGTACTAGCTTAAGCAGGGGGACACATCTGGCACTGCAGGATATGAGTCTCTGGCAGCGTAGTGAGTTACTGATAGTAGCCTTTGTTACGGTGGTCCCAGCTCTATGCAGGTCATTCACTAGGTCCCCCCATGTGTTTCGGTGATTTTTTGCTCATCGTTCTTGTGATCATTTTGACCCCACAGGGTGAGATCTTGCGTGGAGTCCCAGATTGAGGGAGATTATCAGTGGCCTTGTATGTCTTCCATTTTCTTATTATTGCTCCCACAGTTGATTTCATCACACCAAGCTGTTTGCTAATTGCAGATTCAGTCTTCCCAGCCTGGTGCAGGGCTACAATTTTATTTCTGTCCTTCGACAGCTGTTTGGTCTTCACCATAGCAGAGTTTGGAGTGTGACTGTTTGAGGTTGTGGACAGGTGTCTTTTATACTGATAACAAGTTCAAACAAATGCCATTACTACGGGTAATGAGTGGAGGACAGAGGAGCCTCTTAAAGAAGAAGCTACAGGTCTGTGAGAGCCAGAAATCTTGCATGTTTTTAGGTGACCAAAAGCTTATTTTCCACCATTTTTTGCAAAATAAATCTTGCCAAATCAGACAAGGTAATTTTCTGTATTTGTTTTCTCATTTTGACTCTCATAGTTGTGGTCTACCTATGATGTCAATTACAGGCCTCTCTCATTTTTTTAAGTGGGAGAACTAGCACAGTGGCTGACTAAATACTTTTTTCCCCAATGTATAGTCCAATAATCTGACTGCAGCATCTGATTTCTCCTGCTCCTGCACTGATTAGAAGCACTTCGCCTTCATGTTAAACAGTGTAATTTTTGGGGCAGTGCAGGGGTTAATATGATCCTGGAGCTAAGATTTTAGCTGTGCACTGTTAGCCACTCCTATCTCCTATAAAATCTGCCTCCTGGCTAGCACTCATTGTCTGAGTTAACAAATGCTGCATGACTGGAGGTTGTTATTGGTTATTATAAGAGAAGGCGTTTAGTGGGTTTATCTGTGAGTGTTGCTAGGTTTTGATTGTGTAATAATTTCCTTTCTTCTCCTACTTTGGTTTAACCCCATTCTCCACTCCCCGATAAATTACTCTGTTATATGTGTAAGTATATTTGTATGTTTGGTATTTTCCTTTATCCCTGTTCGTGTTTCCTTGTTAGTTTGGTTGGAGTAGTATAGTATACTACTACTCCCCTTTTCCCTGGGTGGGGGAAGGGTGCAGACTGAGGGCAGATTCAGCAGCTAAGGCAAGATACATGGCCCCTGCATCTTCATCATAAGTAATTCGGGGAGCAGGGCGAGCTAGCGTGCCCCCTAGCGTTAGGGACAGGGAAGGAGCCCCTGGTTCTGAGACTCCCGACAACAAAGTCGTGACACCAAGTACTGAACGTGTGAATGTGGTCTTTAGAGATGTTAATTCATGAAATTTTGTGGGCAACTTTGTCTTAATAGTTTTTTTGCAATAATTGGATACCATATCTACTGCCTTATTCATTCCCCACAGTTCACTTCTCCACCCTTTAATAAAACCTGACCTCTTACCTACCTACACATTTATTTTCTGTTTAGGCTTTCCCTTGTCTCTAGTTGAAATGCTCCATCGCCTCTGCTAGAATTGCCTCCTACAGCACAGCAAACCCCCTTCCATTCAGCTGCAATTCATCTTCTGGCTACACCTTGTACCCCAATGACTAATAAGCCCACTGTTCTAGAAGCCCAAATCTTTCTGCACTGTTCCAAGACTTAAGCCCAGCAGTTAACTCTTTATGTTCTCGCTGTCTCCTGTGTTGCACATGGTACAGGCAGTATTCCACAGAATACTACCTTGGAGGTCTTTCCCTTCAGCTTGCAGCCCAAGGCTTTACAATTATTACTAAGGATCCTTCGTCTAGCTCTTATTCTGTCATTGGTTCCCACATGGACCATGACAGCTGGGTCATCACCAAACTCCTTAGTAATTTATGAATCCATTCCACCACATGCCTTACCTTGGCACCAGGAAGACCACAAACCACAAAATTGGCGACATACTGTACAACGTAGAATTGCCTATAACCACCAACTGTCTTTACCTACCTACATTACCATCCCTAGGTTACTCGCTTGGCTATTCTGGCTGTTAGGGAGTGGAGTATGCACTAATATTGCCATTTATGAGACTGTCACCTTTATATCTTCACCCAATTTGGTAATTTTGCTTGGAAATACAGAAACAGGAGCTGCCTTCCTTTTCTAGATTAACTCAGCTACTTACGTGCTCCTTGTGACTCACTTCTCCACCATCTATGTCTACCCCATTAAATACCTGCTCAGTGAGTAGCATGCAGCTGTCAATAGCATTCAGCATTGCATTTTACTCCTCCCGATCTTATACGAGCTCCCATGTGGGAAACATGCTCATATCTGCTACAGCAATATCAAGCCTGGAACTCCTGCTCCACTTGTGTAAACATATGGTATATGGAAGGAAACCTGGAATCCTGCTATCCTTTATCCACTCAAACAAAAAACTGTAAAGAATAATGAAGCGAGGGGAAAAGTTGAGTACGGTAATTTAAGATCTTGGACTCCTACTTTCAAACCCTGTTTTTTAACTCCCACTCTTTCCACAAACTGTTTAGTTTAACAATTGTATATATAGTCCCCAGAGCATTTTTATCAAAATATATTGCATTGTATAAATTTGCATATATATACTAATTGCATATTCTGAGAAAAAAGCGACTCAACAATATATTGCATTTTAAGAGGAAAATGAGTTGATGATAATTATCAAACATATGAAACACTTTATTTAAATCGATTAATCACACATAAAATATTGGAAATTTTGTTAAAACAAGAGCAATTTACAGAGCAACCGATATATAAACATGTAAATTATGGGTTAGTGACAAATAATCCAAATAGATGAGTAGCGGTCACAATACCAAGGCACAGAGGGCAGACATTAAGTCATAGTTGCTGCAATAGACAAAGTTTCATATTAGGGCAGATAATGGTTCATTAGGTCAAGGGAAGTTCTGCATCTATCAGGATAATGAAAAAAACCTAGCAGTCAACTGATGCTTATGTGAAATTTTATTGTAGTACCCAACAAACGTTTCGGTCCATCATACGGACCTTCATCAGTAACGTACTATACTTCAGCTTGGGCAAAGGAGACAATAATGTCTCGGGGTACTTATACCTGCAGCGTCTTATAAGAACGCTGGGCCGGGTTACAGACTGAAGAGGATAAGGCGTGCTGTGCCACTGTCAGACGCGGAATCCACCGCTGGTCTGCATCTATCAGGGTCACAAATAAATAAATGCCTATGTAGGCTTTATTTTGAGGGTTGAGGGTGTAAGCAAATTCCTGAATGTAACACACAGACAAAGAGAAGGCGGAAGTAACCAATTTAACTACCGTATTTATTTTCCTAACACATATAAGGAAGGGTGGTTTGAACAGGAAGTCAATTGTGTGAAAAATAGAATATATACAGCATACAATATTCACAAGGTTGATATTGAACTCTTGCGGCATGAATCCTCTACACTATGTAGCTAATTTTTAGTGGGTGCAATGTTCACTGTCGCTATAGTGCTCCCACTTAAGTTACAGGCAATAACGGGGTCATTTCCCGCTAAGCCACAAGTCCTTCTAAGAGAGTCTAGTAATGCTCTCTGGGCCCACCCCACACTGGTCGGCCCCCATCCCATATCCTGCAGAACCCTGGACCGAACCTTGTACCTTACGTCAGTGTTGGAAGCAAGAGCCCGGCTCACTTGTGCATCCTGATCACCGCAGCGGACATCTACTTCCAGATTGGGATCCACATCCAGTCTTCGGTGCTTGACCTGCGACGGTCATCTATCAGGCCAGAATGAGTGAGAGCTGGGGCTTGCATCTTGGCCAGCGTAGTCTGGTTCGTGGGTCTTGCTTGGTGTGCAGCTAGGCCTCAGGTATTGACCGGCATAGTCTGGTTCTCGGGTCTTAATCAGCATCGTCTGGATCCCGCTCACTGGCACACAACGTTCTACGGCATCTGCAGCAGACATCCTGTTCGTTTCACTTATTGGTGTCAATCTGCTTCCCGTCTTGTCACTTCGGCCTTTTATATCGGGGGGCTGCGTTACAGAAGTCACCTGACCCAGTGCTCCTTTTAAACTTGTCCTTCCTGAAACAGTTTCCCCTTCCTTTGGTTCCACTGGGTTTTGGTTGAGCAGTAGGTGGCAGACTCCCGTCACAAATGCTGCACAGCGCGGAGGAATCTTATTTTCCATTGCAAGCCCTCCCACATGAGCACGTAGAGAGGTGAACTACAAGAGTTAGGGGCCATCCTGATTGGGTACACTTTGTCGCGATGGATTGGCTTTTACACTTTTTTGATGAAAATAGTGTCAACTAAGTACTCTGTTATTTACATGTACTATTATTATTTACTTATTGCAGGGTATTTGCTCATTTTGTTTTTATCCTAGGTTATGTTTGTTAATGGCCACAGTGTGAATGTGCACCTACACATTGCACTTCATTAATTTCTTTGGTTTTGCTTAGTTTAATAAGCCTACACTGTCCAAGCCCACACGGAGTCCTCTGGTTTAATTTAGGCACAATTAACTCCTCCTCCTAATTAAGTACACAACATACAGGAAAAAAAGTTTGTAAATTGTGTCATTAGTTATAAAGCAAACAAAGCCTTGCTGAATGGTATAAACAAAATAAAACTCTGCTAAATGTGGCGCTCAACCAGCAGCATATTCTGCAGCAACTCCTGTTTTTAAACTCCCTCTTTGTTACAAATCATTTAGTTGGCAAGCCCAGACTGAGGATTGCATAATGTACAATTTAATTACACGATTCACACAAGGAGTTATTTTAAAGAGTTTAGTGGAGAAGGGCTGCTCCAAAATCCTCTTCAAAAACCAGCTTCTAAACCACTTGGATAAAAAAGTTCATGTCACTTCTATGAAACAGATCCTGATAGAATCCTCTCCAAACTAGGCACTGGCAGATCATAGGGACACAAATAATGCTTTTTGAAAAAACTCTTCAAAACTACTTCAGAAACTCCTCAGGAAAAGAAAACAACTCCAAAAGCTCCCTAAAAAGAGGTTTTCTACTTAAAGGGCCACTGTCACCCCCCTCCAGCCGTTATAAACTAAAAGAGCCACCTTGTGCAGCAGTAATGCTGCATTCTAACAAGGTGGCTCTTTTAGTTTTAGGTTCAAGTATACCCCAAATAAAGCATTTTTATACTTAGCCACAATTCCTGTCTCTAGCCACGTAGGCGGGTCCTCACTCCCCAGCTTGGCCAGCTCCTCTGCCGTCACTCACATCTTCCTGCGCTTTCGGTGCCGCCCCCTCAGCGCTGTTATCGTTTCAAACCGGCGCCTGCGCTGTGTACTGGTGTCCTGCACAGACGCAGTAAGCTCTGGCCGTCTGATGTAATGGCTGATACCAGAAAACAAAAGACATCCACAGAACACCAGGATGGATCTGCTGCACAGCAAATAGCTGTAGGACCTGCGATGACGTCACTGCCATGGCAGTGACTTCATCGCAGGTCCTACAGCTATTTGCTGTGCAGCAGATCCATCCTGGTGTTCTGTGGATGTCTTTTGTTCTCTTATTGATTTTCTTTGCAACTAATGCATGCTGTCTTTGCTACCGAGTGTTCATCGCAAATGGGTTTCACCCAAACCACACAAGACTTTCTAGTCTTGTTTTCGCCTCAGGTCTCGGCAGACATAGCAACTACCAGCAACAGGGGAGGGTCCACGACTACCATGAGGTATTTGAGGGCCAGCTGCTGCTTGCGATGCTACCAGAATGCATCATCCAAGCACCATTTCTACTGCACCTCGAAGAAAATGGTTTCTCATCATCATTCGGTTTGTACTACGATCTTCAATTGCAGGCATACACAGCTGATTTGCGAGATCTTTCAGGAACTTTCTTCGTTGATCCTTTGTCCTGAAGCTTGGATTGTGTTCTCTGTAGATGATGTAGGATGCTAACCCAGTGACGTCAATCATATTGTAGAAAAATGCCAGAGGCCAACGTAATGTTCGTCGTTTCACAGTGTACTCTCCCAACATTTTATCCATAACATAAACTCCGCCTTTTGTTTTGTTGTAGTATTTTATTATCTCTGGCTTGGCTGCTAGTGTGTCTTCAACTTCTCCCGTCATGTGCATAGATGATAGAAGCACGACTGATTTGTTCTTCTTTGGTACATATGAACAGACTGTTGCATCATGATTGTAGGCAAAATTTGTCGAGTTTACAGGCCTTTCTTTGGCAGGCTGCATGTTGCTAGGTAGGAACCTTTTGTTTTTTCTCACTGTACCAACTAGTGTCATGTTCCAGGAGTTCAATACCTTAGCTAGTTCCATGGTTGGAAAGAAGTTATCGGTGGTGACATTTCTTCCACAGCCTTTATACGAGCTCACTAGGTCCAATATTGTTCGTTCACCACTGTTTACTTGTCGAGGACCATCAGTTGGTTTCCCAGTGTAGAGCTGACCTTGTAATGGGTAGGCGTTTGACGAGTCACAAGCCCAGAAAATCTTTATGCCATATTTAGCTGGTTTTGAAGGTATATACTGGGTAAATTTAGTATGGCCTCTAAATGGAAATAATTGCTCGTCGACGGTGATACAATTATATGGCTTGTAGGCTCTCTCCAGATTTCTGTTCAGCATTGTCCAGATGTCCTGTATTGGTGCAGCTTTATCTGTTTGCACACGTTCTGCACGTGTATTTTCGTTGTCAAATCTGATAAATCTGAGTATCATCTTGAAGCGGTCACGAGACATGGCTGCACGTATAAGAGGTGGACCAGCAACATACCACATTTCCTCCAGATTCTCTTTGTTGTCTCTGTGCACACCAGCAGCAATCAGTATGCCCAAAAATGCATGGCGTTGTTTCAGTAAATTGCTTGAATGGTTTTTGTGGTGGCCGTTCAGAAGAATCAGGAAAACGTACCAGTTCGTTGTTGTAAGCATCACAAACTCTCTTGGCCTTTCGATTCGTTTCTCATAATATGATGTCACACATCTTGGGAGTCATGATTGACTTGAATAGCTCTTTTGCTGTATACAGGTTGCTGATTGCTGCAGGGCCACCTCTTTGTCGTAGGACATTACGAGATTTTGTTTGTGCATTTGGCAGTGGATCACTACACCATTGAGTTTTATCCTTAGCAGTCCAAATGTCGCCTGCGCTTTGAGGCACAGACTCATCCTCAACACTTTCGTCTGAGTCGTATTCTTTTTCCTGCTCTATGACCATTTCTTGTTCAATGTCTGAATCTTCTTCAGTAACATCTAGTGTTGAGCGATACCGTCCGATACTTGAAAGTATCGGTATCGGAAAGTATCGGCCGATACCGGCAAAGTATCGGATCTAATCCGATACCGATACCCGATACCAATACAAGTCAATGGGACTCAAGTATCGGACGGTATCCCTGATGGTTCCCAGGGTCTGAAGGAGAGGAAACTCTCCTTCAGGCACTGGGATCCATATTACTGTGTAAAATAAAGAATTAAAATAAAAAATATTGCTATACTCACCTCTCCGACGCAGCCTGCACCTTACCGAGGGAACCGGCAGCCTTCTTTGCTTAAAATGCGTGCGTTTACTGCCTTCCGTGACGTCACGGCTTCTGATTGGTCGCGTGCCGCCCATGTGACGGCGACGCGACCAATCACAACAAGCCGTGACGTAATTTCAGGTCCTGAATGCCTAATTCTAGGCATTCAGGATTTGAAAATTACGTCACGGCTTGTGATTGGTCGCGTCGCGGTCACATGGGCGGCACGCGACCAATCAGAAGCCGTGACGTCACGGAAGGCAGTAAACGCGCGCATTTTAAGCAAAGAAGGCTGCCGGTTCCCTCGGTGAGGTGCAGGCTGCGTCGGAGAGGTGAGTATAGCAATATTTTTTATTTTAATTATTTATCTTACACATTGCTATCAATCCCGATACCGATTCCCGATATCACAAAAGTATCGGATCTCGGTATCGGAATTCCGATACCCGCAAGTATCGGCCGATACCCGATACTTGCGGTATCGGAATGCTCAACACTAGTAACATCCACTTGTGGTACATAGTTTTCATCATCAGATGCAACATATGGTTCTTCCTCATGCTAAGAATCAGATTCTTCTAGCATTCGCATTATTTCGTCAGACGAAAATCTGTAAATATGAAAAAATGAAAAATAAATAATTTTCTGAAATACTACACAATACTACATTATTGGCTTTTCACAAAATGATACTAACCTGCAAACACGTTTTCTTGGATTATGGCGGAAACTAGATCCAGCATCACTATCACTCATGATGATTTGGTAGATGAATTTTGGCTTCGTAATTTAGTTCAGTAACACGTGGCAAGTAGAATGAAACTCGATTCTAAAGTGCAGATAAAAAAGTACATTATTTCTAGTGATAATTATTTATAAATGTCATTTATATATTATGTAAACCGTATACGGTTTCAGAATTTTCATTCCATCTTCGACTGTTTTTTCGACCAATAGGAAAATTGTAACAGCCACCATCTTTATTTTGTGCTGAATATAAGTAAAACATCGTAAAACAATATGTAGATACTAATTATTATCCATTTTTTGTATAAAAATCATACATATAGTGATAAGTTTCATACAAAATATATCTGGAGTGGGGTCTAAGGGGTAACGTTTCTCCTTATGGAGAGTGACATACCATCTCTGGCTTGTCAAGGTAAGGAGGCTTATTCGCCGTGCAATGCTCCTCTGGGAATTTAAATATGCAAATTGCCTCTTCTGAGAAAAAGAGGACTTTACTCTATAGCGCCACCTATTGGAAGTAGCGATCCTACAAGTCACAATCAACCCTTTAACGAGTCGTGCAATATGACTTAGGATAAAAGCCAAATCAGTATCTCAATTCGCAAATGCGAATTGAGATACTGATTTGGCTTTTATCCTAAGTCATATTGCACGACTCGTTAAAGGGTTGATTGTGACTTGTAGGATCGCTACTTCCAATAGGTGGCGCTATAGAGTAAAGTCCTCTTTTTCTCAGAAGAGGCAATTTGCATATACAAAATATATGTAAGCCAAGTCCAGGCTCAAAGACAATTTCTGACTGTTCTGTACCCACATAAGGCGAATGAAGGTATAACTGGCTGTTAGATGCTGTGAGACTTTCCTACCTTCGTATCCAAGAAATTGAAGACTTCACAAGCCTAGAAATGTGTGTGCTCACAGCAATGAGATGAACAGCAAAATGGCTACTGAGAGGAGGGAGGCAGGAAGAGAAGTAGAAGCCACTCCCAGTTTGAATCAACTTTTGACAGCAACATAAGTGAGCAGTAACAACACTGGCCAATAGATATCAGCATAACATTTGTAGCTGAATGAACTTTAGTTTCTGAAACCAAGTAAAGGAGAAAGTCTTCCCACAGTGGAGGTATATATGAAGGTACAATTGTACCTCTGCAGCCTGTTAACGTTGTAAAATTATGCAGCCTGACGAAGGTTAAAATCAGTGTCAAAATTGCCTTATTGAAATATTCTCAAAGGTGTTGCACAAAAAGAACTTTTTTTCTATATGACCTATTCAACCATATCCACTTCACAGAGAGTGGTCCGCCATCCAAGATTCCCCCCTATATGCAAAAATGGAGAGCGACTATGTTTCTGATCTGGTGAACCAGGTGTATCCATGCATTTGAATGGCTAGGCACTTACATTTGCATATGGACAAGCCATAAAGCTTCTGGGAGAATGTCCTTTGTGCACAGATGAGTCAAAACTGAAACTTTTTAGCAAGTTACACCAGCTCTATGTTCATAGATGCAAAAATGAAGCATACAAATAAAAGAACATTGTACCTACTGTGAAACATAAAGGAGGCTCAGTTATGTTTTGGGGCTGCTTTGCTGCATCTGGGACAGAATGTCTTGAATCTGTGCATGGTACAATGAAACCTCAAGACTAAAAGAAATTCTGGGGGAAAATGTGCTGTACAGTGTCAGAAAGCTTGGTCTGACTCACAGGGCATGAGTCCTCCAACAGAATAATAACCCAAAACACACAGCTGAAAACATCCAAGAATGGCTAAGAGCAAAGCACTGGACTATGCTGAAGTGGCTTCTATGAGTCCCAATCAAAATCCTATCCAACATCTGTGTAAGGAGCTGAAGCATGGAGTCTGGAGAAAGCACGCCCTTCACACATGAGACACAAGGTGCAGTTTGCTCATGAAGAGTCGGCCAACATACAGTTACGTCTATATATATTTGGACAGAGACAACATTTTTCTAATTTTGGTTATAGACGTTACCACAATGAATTTCAAACAAAACAATTCAGATGCAGTTGAAGTTCAGACTTTCAGCTTTCATTTGGGGGTATCCACTTTAAAATTGGATGAAGGGTTTAGGAGTTTCAGCTCCTTAACATGTGCCACCCTGTTTTTAAAGGGACCAAAAGTAATTGGACAGATTAAATAATTTTAAATAAAATGTTCATTTCTAGTACTTGGTTGAAAACACTTTGTTGGCAATGACTGCCTGAAGTCTTGAACTCATGGACATCACCAGACGCTATTTTTCCTCCTTTTTGATGGTCTGCCAGGCCTTCACTGCGGTGGTTTTCAGTTGCTGTTTGTTTGTGGGCCTTTCTGTCTGAAGTTTAGTCTTTAACAAGCGAAATGTGTTATGACCCCAATGGCAGAGGGTCTCTGCAATAAATACCAAGTCTGCAAACACAAAAAACCAGCTCATAGGGCAGTGGTAACTGGGCTGACCGTATATCTAATCCTAGCACCACAAATAGCAGCAGCCGGGGAACGTGCCTACGTTGGTTCTAGACGTCTCGCGCCAGCCGGAGAACTAACTAACCCTAGAAGGGAAAAGATAGACCTTTCTTGCCTCCAGAGAAAAGACCCCAAAAGTTGGATACAAGCCCCCAACAAATAATAACGGTGAGGTAAGAAGAAAAGACAAACGTAAGAATGAACTAGGTATTTAGCAAAGAGAGGCCCACTGACTAATAGCAGAATATAGTAAGATGACTTATACGGTCAGCAAAAACCCTATCAAAAATATCCACGCTGGATATTCAAGAACCCCCGAACCGTCTAACGGCCCGGGGGGAGAATACCAGCCCCCTAGAGCTTCCAGCAAAATCAGGAATCACATTTAGTACAAGCTGGACAAAAAATAAGAGCAATACAAATAACCAAAATACAAGGAAGCAGGATTTAGCTTAATTTAGCATGAACCAGGACCAGCAGACAGGAGCAAACAGAAAGGACTGATTACAATGATGCCAGGCACCAGACTAAGAATTCAGGAAGTTCATAGAGCAACACCCCTGGACTAACGACCCAGGTGGGTGCCAAACTAGGGAAAGACAATCTCAGAGTCATACCACTAGTGACCACAAGAGGGAGCCAAAAAAGTCTAATTCACAACAGTACCCCCCCTTTAAGAAGGGGGCACCGAACCCTCACCAAGACCACCAGGGCGATCAGGATGAGCAGGGTGAAAGGCACGAACTAAATCGGCCGCATGCACATCAGAGGCAACCACCCAGGAATTATCCTCCTGACCATAGCCCTTCCACTTGACCAGATACTGAAGCCTCCGTCTGGAGAGACGAGAATCCAAGATTTTCTCCACCACGTACTCCAACTCGCCCTCAACCAACACCGGAGCAGAAGGCTCAACAGAGGGAACCACAGGTACAACGTACCGCCGCAACAAAGACCTATGGAACACGTTGTGAATGGCAAACGACACCGGAAGATCCAAGCGAAAGGACACAGGATTAAGGATTTCCAATATCTTGTAAGGACCGATGAAGCGAGGCTTGAATTTAGGAGAGGAGACCTTCATAGGAACAAATCGAGAAGACAGCCATACCAAATCCCCAACACGAAGTCGGGGACCCACACCGCGGCGGCGGTTGGCAAAACGCTGAGCCTTCTCCTGTGACAACTTCAAGTTGTCCACCACATGATTCCAAATCTGCTGCAACCTATCCACCACAGAATCTACCCCAGGACAGTCAGAAGGCTCCACATGTCCCGAGGAAAAACGAGGATGGAAACCAGAGTTGCAGAAAAATGGCGAGACCAAAGTAGCGGAACTAGCCCGATTATTAAGGGCAAACTCAGCCAACGGCAAGAAGGTCACCCAATCATCCTGATCCGCAGAAACAAAACACCTCAAATAAGCCTCCAAAGTTTGATTAGTTCGCTCCGTTTGTCCATTAGTCTGAGGATGAAAGGCAGACGAAAATGACAAATCAATGCCCATCTTAGCACAAAAGGATCGCCAGAACCTGGAAACAAACTGGGATCCTCTGTCAGACACGATATTCTCAGGAATGCCGTGTAAACGAACCACATTCTGAAAGAACAAAGGAACCAGGTCGGAAGAGGAAGGCAGCTTAGGCAAAGATACCAAATGGACCATCTTGGAAAAGCGATCACATACCACCCAGATGACAGACATGCCCTGAGACACCGGAAGATCTGAAATGAAATCCATGGAAATGTGTGTCCAAGGCCTCTTCGGGACAGGCAAGGGCAAGAGCAACCCGCTGGCACGAGAACCGCAAGGCTTAGCTCGAGCACAAGTCCCACAGGACTGCACAAATGATCGCACATCCCGTGACAAGGAAGGCCACCAAAAGGACCTAGCCACCAAATCTCTGGTGCCAAAAATTCCCGGATGCCCTGCCAACACCGAGGAATGAACCTCGGAAATGACTCTGCTGGTCCACTTATCAGGAACAAACAGTCTGTCAGGTGGACAAGAGTCAGGTCTACCAGCCTGAAATCTCTGCAACACACGTCGCAAATCCGGAGAAATGGCTGACAAGATTACTCCCTCTTTAAGAATACCAACTGGTTCTGCGACTCCAGGAGAGTCAGGCACAAAGCTCCTTGAAAGAGCATCAGCCTTCACATTCTTTGAACCTGGTAAATACGAGACCACAAAGTCAAAACGGGAGAAAAACAATGACCAACGGGCCTGTCTAGGATTCAGGCGTTTAGCAGACTCGAGATACATCAGATTTTTGTGATCAGTCAAGACCACCACACGATGCTTAGCACCCTCGAGCCAATGACGCCACTCCTCAAATGCCCACTTCATGGCCAGCAACTCCCGATTGCCAACATCATAATTCCGCTCAGCAGGCGAAAACTTCTTAGAGAAAAAAGCACATGGTCTCATTACAGAGCAACCAGGGCCTCTCTGCGACAAAACGGCCCCTGCCCCAATCTCAGAAGCATCCACTTCAACCTGAAAGGGAAGTGAGACATCAGGCTGGCACAAAACAGGTGCTGAAGTAAACCGGCGCTTCAACTCTTGGAAAGCCTCCACGGCTGCAGGAGCCCAGTTAGCAACATCAGAACCTTTCTTGGTCATATCCGTCAAAGGTTTAACAACGCTAGAAAAGTTAGCGATAAAACGACGGTAGAAGTTAGCAAAGCCCAAGAACTTCTGAAGACTCTTAACTGACGTGGGTTGAGTCCAATCATGAATAGCTCGGACCTTGACTGGGTCCATCTCCACCGCAGAAGGGGAGAAAATAAAACCCAAAAAGGGAACCTTCTGTACTCCAAAGAGACACTTTGAGCCCTTAACAAACAAAGCATTCTCACGCAAAACCTGAAACACCATCCTGACCTGCTCTACATGCGAGTCCCAATCATCAGAAAAAAACAGAATATCATCCAGATAAACAATCATAAATTTATCCAGATACTTCCGGAAAATATCATGCATAAAGGACTGAAACACTGAAGGAGCATTAGAGAGCCCAAAAGGCATCACCAAGTACTCAAAATGACCTTCGGGCGTATTAAATGCAGTTTTCCATTCATCTCCTTGCTTAATGCGCACAAGGTTGTACGCACCACGAAGATCTATCTTGGTGAACCACTTGGCACCTTTAATCCGGGCAAACAAGTCCGTCAACAGAGGCAAAGGATACTGAAATTTAACAGTGATCTTATTCAGAAGCCGATAGTCAATACAAGGTCTCATAGATCCGTCCTTCTTGGCCACAAAAAAGAATCCCGCACCAAGAGGGGAAGAGGATGGACGGATATGCCCCTTCTCCAGAGATTCCTTGATATACGAACGCATTGCGGTATGCTCAGGTACAGACAGATTAAATAATCTTCCCTTAGGAAATTTACTACCCGGAATCAAATCTATAGCGCAGTCACAGTCCCTATGAGGAGGAAGAGCACTGGACCTGGACTCGCTGAATACATCCTGATAATCAGACAAATACTCAGGAACTTCCGAAGGAGTAGAGGAAGCAATAGACACCGGTGGGGAATCACCATGAATTCCCTGACAGCCCCAACTTGACACAGACATTGCCTTCCAATCCAAGACTGGATTATGGGTCTGTAACCATGGCAGACCCAAAACGACCAAATCATGCATTTTATGCAGAACAAGAAAACGAATCACCTCCCGATGTTCAGGAGTCATGCACATGGTTACCTGTGTCCAAAACTGCGGTTTATTTTCCGCCAATGGCGTAGCATCAATACCTCTAAGAGGGATAGGATTTACCAATGGCTCAAGAACAAAACCACAGCGCTTGGCAAACGACAGATCCATAAGACTCAGGGCAGCACCTGAATCCACAAACGCCATAACAGGGTAGGAAGACAATGAGCAAATTAAAGTCACAGACAAAATAAATTTAGGTTGCAAATTACCAATGGCGACAGGGCTAACAACCCTTGTAAGGCGTTTAGAGCATGCTGATATAACATGTGTAGAATCACCACAGTAAAAACACAACCCATTCTGCCGTCTATGATTTTTCCGTTCATTTCTAGTCTGAATTCTATCACATTGCATTAAATCAGGTGTTTGTTCAGACAACACCACCAGAGGATTAGCAGTTTTGCGCTCCCGCAAACGCCGGTCAATTTGAATAGCCAGCGCCATGGAATCATTCAGACTTGTAGGAATGGAGAAACCCACCATCACATTCTTAATGGCTTCAGAAAGGCCATTTCTGAAATTTGCGGCCAGAGCACACTCATTCCACTGAGTAAGCACGGACCATTTCCGAAATTTTTGGCAATACACTTCAGCTTCATCCTGGCCCTGAGAAATAGCCAGCAAGGCTTTTTCTGCCTGAATTTCAAGATTGGGTTCCTTGTAAAGCAATCCGAGCGCCAGAAAAAACGCATCAATATTCGCCAATGCCGGATCTCCTGGCGCTAGCGAGAAAGCCCAATCCTGAGGGTCGCCCCGCAAGAAAGAGATAACAATTTTAACTTGCTGAGCTGAGTCTCCAGACGAACGGGGTCTCAGAGAAAGAAACAATTTACAATTATTCCTGAAATTCCTAAACTTAAATCGATCTCCAGAGAACAGTTCAGGAATAGGTATTTTAGGTTCAGACATAGGACTACTGGTAACAAAATCTTGTATGCCCTGCACACGAGCAGCAAGCTGATCCACACTTGTAATCAGAGTCTGGACATTCATGTCTGCAGCAAGCTTAAGCCACTCAGAGGTAAAGGGGAGGAAGAAAGAGAGGAAAAAAAAAAAAAAAAAAACTCAGAATTTCCTTTCTTATTATCCCACTTCTGCAATGCATTAAACATTCAACTTTGGCCTGGCATACTGTTATGACCCCAATGGCAGAGGGTCTCTGCAATAAATACCAAGTCTGCAAACACAAAAAACCAGCTCATAGGGCAGTGGTAACTGGGCTGACCATATATCTAATCCTAGCACCACAAATAGCAGCAGCCGGGGAACGTGCCTACGTTGGTTCTAGATGTCTCGCGCCAGCCGGAGAACTAACTAACCCTAGAAGGGAAAAGATAGACCTTTCTTGCCTCCAGAGAAAAGACCCCAAAAGTTGGATACAAGCCCCCAACAAATAATAACGGTGAGGTAAGAAGAAAAGACAAACGTAAGAATGAACTAGGTATTTAGCAAAGAGAGGCCCACTGACTAATAGCAGAATATAGTAAGATGACTTATACGGTCAGCAAAAACCCTATCAAAAATATCCACGCTGGATATTCAAGAACCCCCGAACCGTCTAACGGCCCGGGGGGAGAATACCAGCCCCCTAGAGCTTCCAGCAAAATCAGGAATCACATTTAGTACAAGCTGGACAAAAAATAAGAGCAATACAAATAACCAAAATACAAGGAAGCAGGACTTAGCTTAATTTAGCATGAACCAGGACCAGCAGACAGGAGCAAACAGAAAGGACTGATTACAACGATGCCAGGCACCAGACTAAGAATTCAGGAAGTTCATATAGCAACACCCCTGGACTAACGACCCAGGTGGGTGCCAAACTAGGGAAAGACAATCTCAGAGTCATACCACTAGTGACCACAAGAGGGAGCCAAAAAAGTCTAATTCACAACAGAAATGCTGCTCAATTGGGTTGAGATCAGGTGACTGACTTGGCCTTTCAAGAATATTCCACTTCTTTGCTTTAATAAACTCCTGGGTTGCTTTGGCTTTATGTTTTGGGTCATTGTCCATCTGTAGTATGAAATGACGACCAATCAGTTTGGCTGCATTTGACTGGATCTGAGCACACAGTATGGCTCTGAATACCGCCGCAGCCCACATCAATGCAGGGGATCTGGCCTCGGACGTACTATCCTGTACAATGTCTGCATAGCCTTTGCTGGTTCTTAATTATGAGGGGACCCCACGTCATTTTTTTGAGGGGTCCCCCATTTTAATAGCCAGTAAAGGCTAAGTATACAACTGTGAGCTGATATTAATAGCCTGGGAAGCTCCATGGGTATTACCCCCTTTCCAGGCTATAAACATCTGCCCCCTGTCGCTGGCTTTCCCCCTGCTGGTTTTTGAAAATTGCGTAGGAGCCCACACCATTTTTTTTTTTTTTAAATAATCTTTTATTAAATACATACATGTCCCCTAATTTGCACACACACTGTACTAATTGTATTTATCACTGAAATCTATATATCTACCTATTCTATATGTATTTACTGTATGTAATCCATCACTTCTATCCTGTCGGCTCCTGCAGTGAATTTACAGAACCCGACAAATGAATTACCGGCTATATATATACAGTATGTCTGTCACTGACATGTATATACTGTATATATGTATTCTACAGTATGTGTATATATCTATTCTATCTTTTCTATTGTAATCTGTCAGTGTGATTTTTACAGTAGCCAAAAATGAATTGCCGGCTTTTCAAAGGACACCGGTGCATAAAAATCGACATTGGTCCAAATTCAATCTGATTTTTTATCGGATTGAATTCTTCCGATTTCATTGCAAGTGGGCATGAGCCCTTATTGTGACATTCACCAGACAAGAGCCATCAGAGAAACATTGATTGCCCCCTCCAGCAGTGATTGACGGCTGGTTCCCCATGATGTATATAGAAAGCAGCCTGCAATCAGCGTGAAGAGGGCGAGGGAAGCTGAATAACATGAATACGCTGGACTCAAAACAGTAAGGTTGCAGATGTGATAAAACATAGTGATTTAAGATTTAATAATATTTTCAAAAAGTTTAATTCCATAGAACAATGCACCACCAAAGAGACCAAAAACGCAATAAAGATAAAAGGAAAAGGTATTATTACCACTGACAGTTGCATGATCACATTGCCAATGTACACACAAAACACTACTGTTCTCATATTTATGTGGCTGTACTTACAAGCACCTTCAGATTAAAAGGGGCCCAATGGCCCCACTGCTGCACATATAGAGACTGTGAATAAGGGGGTGTTTACACCATTTGGTGCAGTAGATAGGAGGCCCACTTTTATATTTGGCACTCAAGGGTGCGGATATTCCTGGGCTTGGATCTAGAAACGACATTGAGCTCCCCCTTTTTCTATGAGGAACATAACTTTATGTGGTTTGCTTGTTGATTATGTGACATAATGAAAGACGATATTTGCTTCCTCTTCTCTTTATCATTTGGTTCCTGTGAACGTTACAGTTCCTGTGAGCACGGCAGATAAATCAGAAATGTCATATACAACCATATTGTTGAGAGATCATAAAAACAACAGGCAAACACAGTAGGAAGCCGAGGTTATTCTAGCATCTAGTTCCTTGCTTTTTGCCATTAAAAGCATTGCCCGGCTTCGGCTTCAAGTCTGCAGTCGTTATATATCACTTCAGACTTGTGTAACCTCAAAGCACGAAGTGTGTTCGCTGTCAGGATTCTCCCATGCTGGTGCCCAGGACAAGGTGCATGTGATTTGCATTAATGCGGTCACGTGCCGACTAGACGTGCATGTCCTCTCTCAATGCAGGTGAAATGAGCGAGGCCGGACACGTCTAGATGGAATGTGGCTCGAAGTATGCACATAGCTCGCTACTGCTGGCACCAGCGAATCCTGACAGTGCACTCTGTTCACGCTGTGAGGATTCACAAGTCTGCAGTCACATAAAGTAAAGTGCCTGCAGACTTGAGTTCCAAGCCTGGACGACCCTTTTAATTACATGAGTCAATGGTGAGGATGTGAATATGTGTGACCACCACTCCAGTAGGCAGTGAATATAGCAGTGGTCACACATGCTCACTAACACTCCATTCACACAAAGGACTTTGTGACCCCTATTCTCGTGATCTATGGGGACCCCGGTGATTACTGATTATATATTTAGTTGTTACAAGTAAAAAAAAACTTTTATTGTAAAGGCTATATCCACTGACATAACTAGAGTCCGATGGACCAGGTGGAAGATTTGGACAAGGGCTCCATGCCCCCATCCCATTGTGTATAGTTATATGTCCTTCATCCTGATATATAAATTCCCCATCATGGTATATATATCTCCCATCCTGATGTATGTCCCTTATCCTGGGCCCCATCGTGGCATGTATATCCCCCATACTGGCATATATACACCCCATCCTGGTTTATGTCCCTAATATTCGGCCCATCCTGATATATATATATATATATATATATATATATATATATATATATATATATATATATATATATATATATATACATACAGTATATATATATCTACTTATATATTCACCAACCTGGTATATATATGTCCCTTATCCTGGGCCCCATCCTGGTAATATGTCCCTTATCCCCTTATCCTGGTATATGTCCCTTATCCTGGGCCTGTCATTACGCCCCTGGCTATTGCCAAGAGGAATGATGAACGTAACATATTGCAGCACATGCAATAAAAGATGTGTTTTGAAAAATAAATGTACTGAGTCAAGTGGTTCCTGCCACATATAGAAACAGAACAGTGTAAGAAACTTATCTACAGCAATTACACCATAAAACTATATGGTGAAGGTAGAAAGAGCTGGTCCCATGATGCTGTTACTCACAGATGATTCATTGGGCAAAGGAAGTAATGGTGTTACTCATCCAGTTGCAGATTTTTTTTCCTGGCTTGTAATGTTTCATGCAATAGTTAACTCTGAGGCGAAGAGCAATGAGGAAAACCAGGAGACACAACTTTGGAGGTCAGAGGGATTCATATCATATAGAAATCTAATCAAGTGTGCCCCATAACACTGTGTATAGGGGCATTGCCATAATAAATGGTAAGATGACTTCAATTTCAGCTCATATTTGGGGTAAATATCTGTTAGATCTGACCAGTAAGCCTGATGTATATGTAGCTGGGCAGCTTTGTGATGGTATTGGGAGGAGATTTTCATTGGTACAGTGAACATTTCCTCCTAATCATCTTTGATTATTTTTTCGACCACTGCTGCATATTTGGATTAACTGTTTCCAATTAGTAAACCCAAGAAAAAAAAAAAGTAAATGAATGAGTAAATAGTAATGGTACATGTAAATAACATTGGGTTCTTAGTTAACGCTATTTTGATCAAAAAAGCATAAAAGTCATCCCACCACGTCGCAGTGTACCTAACGGGACGGTCCTAATCTGACTAGTATTAAAACCTTACCGTATGTCATTGACGTCATGAATAAGGGCAGAGCAGGATAGAGCCCCGAATAAGACACCTTTGTGACTATTTTGAGATCTACCACATATTTTCAATGATGTTCAGATCAGGGGACTGTGAGGGCCATTGTGAAACCTTCAGCTTGAGCCTTATGAGGTAGTCTATTGTGGATTTTGATGTGTGATTAGGATCATTATCCATTTGTAGAAGACATCTTCTTTTCAGCTTCAGCTTTTTACAGTATTATGTTTGCTTCAAGAATTTGTTGAAATTTTCCTAGGGATTCCTTTTAGTCAATGTTAAATATATGACCTCCAAGAGATGGCTATAACTAGGTCATAACATTCCACGTCATTCCCCCCCCACCCTTTCCTTTTGTCTGAGTCTGTGTGTTTGTTTGTAAAATTTTACTCTTTATCTACTTGAAAATGTTTAACTATTCCTATAGTATAAGGCTGGTTGTTATCCTATAAATGATAGTGGAAAAATCTAAAATGCTTAATTATTTTTTCTTTTCCTGTAAAGTTTGAAAAATTTTCAATAAAAATTACAATTTTGAAAAAAGAATTTGTTGAAATTTCATTAAATCCATTCTTCCCACTACCCGTGAAATGCTTCCCCTGCCATTGGCTGCAAAAGAACCCCAGAGCATAATTGATCCACCCCCATGCTTAATGGTTGGGGAGATGTTTTTCTAATGAAATTCTGTGCCCTTTTTTCTCCACACATACCGTTTGGTCATTGTGGGTAAAAAGTTCTATTTTAACCACTGGACATGTTTCCAAAATACATCAGGCTTTGGTTTGTTGTTTTTTGCATACTTCTAATGTTAAATTTTATGGTGAGGATGCAGGAGAGGTTTTCTTCTGATGATTCCTTTGTGAAGGCCATATTTGTGCATGTGTTTCTGAACAGTAGAACAATGTACCACAACCCCAGAGTCTGCTCAATCTTTCTGAAGATCTTTTGCAGTCAAGCTGAGGTTCTGAATTGCTTCTCTTGCAATGTAACGAGCAGCTCTCACTGATATTTTTCCTTGATCTTCCAGATTTTATCTTGACCTCCACTGTTCCTTTCAAGTGCCGTTTCTTAATTACATGTCATACTGGGGAAAGGACAACTTGAAAACACTTTGTATCTTCTTAAATCCTTCTCTCGCTTTTGGGACTCCACCACTTTTATATTCAGAGTGCTAGGCAGCTGCTTAGAAGACAGCTACTGTTTTTTGAAAGCACAAAGTTAGAGGAGGCATTGACACAGTCAGGATGTTCTGGCTCACTTAATCTATAAAGCTGGGTCCAAAAGCATCTATTGTGACCCATTCATATGGGCATTCAAGCAAGTTAAAAGCACTTGCTGTGTCTGATAATGCAACTACCCTAGTTCCAATGTTGTCCTGTCTGGTCTGTATATTAAAGTACAGGCGCCTACCACTAACAACGTGGCTTTAATGATCATAAATCCTGTATGGTTGTGTTGAATCCAGCAGAGTATTAGGAAAATATGTCGGTATGAGTTGCATGTTGAGGGATTTTTTCCTGGTTCAGGTATAACAATGATAGGATAGACAAAAGTAGAAAACCCAGCTCACGTGTTAGGCATGTGTTGTGGGGAAGCACGGATATCGTGTAGTCATCACGTGGAACAAATGTAGCAAGGAAAGGAAAAATCCAGTTTCCAAAAAATTCAAAATTTATTGTGAATAAAATAGAGAGTCCAGTCGGATGAATTCACATGATGATGAGTAACATATTACTCATCATCATGTGAATTCATCCGATTGGACTTTCTGTTTTATTCACAATTAATTTGGAATTTTTTGGAAGCTGGATTTTTCTTTTCCTTGCTACATAACAATGATAGAGTCCTCATAATGAAGGGGAAAAGGTTCTCAATTCTTTGGGTATGGGAACACACCGCATAATTGAGGTATTTGAGATTTGTCAAATTTTTTTAATAAAATTTCTTAGGAAGGCCATTTGGGCCTGGTGATTTGCCATTCCTTAGAGAGAGCCTCCTGGATTTTCATTTCAGAAATTGCTCTTTATTGAAGAGTAGGTTTTGGCCTTCACTCTGTCACATAGCGAGGTGCTTGTGTAATGGGCCAGATGACCTTTAGTACATACAGTCAAAATTCACCGTGTTAGGGTTGGCTGAACGCACCGAGTATATATATATATATATGTATTAATAGGTGCGTTCACAACCCGGGGTCCACCGTGCAGGAGAGGAACCTGCTGCTGGCAAATGGCGGCGCTATATGGAGGTATAAGCGAACTCTGTTAACTCCACAGATTCGCTAGAAACAAGATGCTGTGCCCTGTTAACCTCACAGAGGTACACAGCTACCAAACAGAGCAAAACTGTGGTCATGCAGTCAGAGAAACAGGCAAACAACTCCTCACCGGAGGTGCTGGAATTCTAGCGGCTTATTTCAGCCAAGGCCCTGAATACACACATACAAACTCCTCACCGGAGGTGCCGGTATTCTAGGGGCTTATTTCAGCCAAACCCTAACCACATCCAGACATGACCACACTGGCGCTGAGCTCATAGACTTTGGTTTGATACTAGCGCATGGCCGTGCGGCCATGCAAACCTTTTATAGCTGCAACAACTTCAGGACCTTCCTAGAGGACCAATGGGAGCTGCTGCAGTACCTGAGCATGTGACCCCTGACCTCCAATGAGAGGTCTTACCTTGGGCATGCTCAGAAGGGGAAAAGCAGGACTTAGTCCCAGAGACGTCTGCTCGCCGCTGACCAGTACTGGCTACAATGGCTGAGCCTGAAGAGGCAGCAGTAACCCTTTGCTGAGCCAGATGCTGGGACTGACGTCTCCGCTGAGCAGGCTCCACTGCGGCTGAAGCAAAATGGGAGACCACAGCAGACATGGCTCGAGATTCCCCCTGTGCAGCGGCGGGAACTCGACTCCTAACACACCGCACACTTTAATGTTTAGGTGATGCAAGGAAATCATATTTATTATAGTCCATGAAAACAGGAAACAATAGGCAAGATGAAGGAAAACATTACAGAGCGACTATACTCAATTGTAGACCTTTCAAATGTCCTAGGTATTATTCATTACGTCGCTGTAAGGAAGAAAGATGCATAAATGACATGTTCATACAAAACATAAATATAAAATGATCATGATACTGAATGACAACTGAAGTCAAAAGGTATTAGATATATTACAATCCCTGATTGTAAATGCTAAAACAGCATAATTGTAATGCAACTGCAGAGCAGTTGAGCTCAGCTACAACCAGGGGGTGCTTTAAATGGGAAAAAGGGTTGCACTTACTGTGTAGCATTATGGTGCAGAAGTGCAGGCTGCCACCAGGAGGCGGCAGAGTAGTCTGACAGGCCGAAGTCAGCAACAAACAGGGAGATGAAGTACCAGAGGTCACAGCAAAGTACGAGGTCAGAGACAAGCCAAAAGACAGAGCCAGACTGGAGCGCGGTATCCAAAACATGAGATGAAAGAGGAGTCAAGGTAAAAGCCAGAAGGTCAGAAGCCCGTCTGTGAACGCAGTAGCAGAGACAGAAAAGCCGGAGGCAGAGGTCAGAGTTCAAGCCAAGTCATACATTGTAGGGAAATCACTAAGCGTACACATTGTCAGGGACACACACACGGGAAGTCAGAGGAAGAAGGATCACTAGGGTATATGGATCAGCTGCTCCAGCCAAGGACCAGAACTATCACTAACAAAGGCTACCTAAAATGGCACCAATAAATAGCCACCCAAGAACCAAAGAGAGGCAGGAAAAGTTAACCCCTCCACAACCAGGCCGGGGAAAGAGAAGCAAGAAGCAAACCCCAACCTGGATCATGACAGTAATGACATATGTGGAGTATAAGGTGAACCTGATGTGTCCTCAATGGGGTGGGGGAGGTTAGTAGGGATGGTCTACAATATAGAGTCAACCTGTCCAGGTGTTGTGAAGAAGGTAATGGTCGCCGACCTATAGTTATGAAGAGAGATTACTTGTATAACGTTGGAGATAAAGGAAACTGTGGTCTGTAATGGGACACTCCCCAGAATGCAAAATAGTGCGTGCAAAGCTGCAGAGAAAGCAGAGGTTTAGAGGCAAAAACTGTAGGATTTCATGGGATAAGTAATGCCATTTAATGAAATACCTGTACAGTCTTCAGTTCGTAAGGGAAGTTGTGGTTAGCTGTAGGAAGTAAGGTAATAAAGTTAGAAGATGGAGGCAAGCACATGTCCAGAGTAGGGTTGAGCGAAATGGGTCGGCCATTTTCAGAAGTCGCCGACTTTTGGCAAAGTCGGGTTTCATGAAACCCGACCTGACCCCTGTGTGGGGTCGGCCATGAGGTCGGCGATCTTCTGAATCTGGTATCGGAATTCCGATACCGAGTTCCGATATGTTTGCGATATCGGAACTCGGTATCGGAATCCACATTTAAGTGTAAAATAAAGAATTAAAATAAAAAATATTGATATACTCACCTCTCCGACGCAGCCTGGACATCGCCGCTGGTAACCGGCATCTTCCGTTCCTAAGAATGGCGCTTGAAAGACCTTTCGATGACGTCACGGCTTGTGATTGGTCACGGCGGCCCACGTGACCGCTGAGCGACCAATCACAACAAGCCGTGACGTAATTCTCAGGTCCTAAATTCCTCATTCTAGGAATTTAGGCCATGAGAATTACGTCACGGCTTGTGATTGGTCGCTGAGCGGTCACGTGGGCCGCCGCGACCAATCACAAGCCGTGACGTCATCGAAAGGTCCTTCACGCGCTGATTCTTAAGAAGGAAGGCTGCCGGAAAGAAGCAGGGTGCGTCCGAGGGTGAGTATATACCTAATAGGAATATACTCACCCTCAGCTTCTTTCCGGCAGCCTTCCTTCTTAAGAATCAGCGCGTGAAGGACCTTTCGATGACGTCACGGCTTGTGATTGGTCGCGGCGGCCCACGTGACCGCTCAGCGACCAATCACAAGCCGTGACGTAATTCTCATGGCCTAAATTCCTAGAATGAGGAATTTAGGACCTGAGAATTACGTCACGGCTTGTTGTGATTGGTCGCTCAGCGGTCACGTGGGCCGCCGCGACCAATCACAAGCCGTGACGTCATCGAAAGGTCTTTCAAGCGCCATTCTTAGGAACGGAAGATGCCAATTACTACCAGGGCGCGTCAGAGGGTGAGTATATCAATATTTTTTATTTTAATTCTTTATTTTACACTTAAATATGGATCCCAGGGCCTGAAGGAGAGTTTCCTCTCCTTCAGACCCTGGGAACCATAGTATCCCATTGCACTGCATTGGGTTTCGCGTTTCGGCCGACCCCGACCCCGACTTTTTTATAGGATCGGCCGATTTCACTCGACCCGACTTTTGAGAAAGTCGGGTTTCGTGAAACCCCGACCCGATCCTATAAAAATAAAAGTCGCTCAACCCTAGTCCAGAGGTATGCTCCGGCGTTGGTATGGAACAGCGCTCCTGTACCTGCTGATTGAGATAATGGCGGCGCTCCCGCACCTTGCTCCCTGTTACTGGTGTGTCGCTTTTGTGGATCAGGGGATTTTAAATACTGATGCTAGGTGCCCTTGCCGGAAGTTCATCACTGGAAGTGATGTGGTGCCCATACCTCGGCGCCAGTATGGAGGACACTATGGGTTGGAGCCCTAGACCGGAAACGCATCACCGGAAGTGACGCGGGGCTGGGAGTATCATATGTAGCGCTGTGTGCTGTGGTGGTTGCCAAGGAGACCATTGTCATGGAGGCTTCTCCTGCTTAAGTCTACTCTGCATCTATGAACCCCGTTTTACATGGGATATGTATAGAAAAGTGGAGAATGTATAGCAACGAAGTCCCGTTGAACTGTTATAGTGATAAGCATTGTAAAGTGGGTAATTTATATGGAATAAAATGACTTGGACACCTAATGCCCAATACTACTCTCCCTGACAGAAGTTATGTTGCTTATCCATGTTATGTAAATAAAAGCTTATAACCTGACATTAAATTCATCCTTTGGTTGTATAAATAATTCTTTTAAAATCTGAAACCCTCCGAAATGTGGTTTAGGTTAAGAAAATAAATTGGCATCAATGCAGAAATATTGATCAGTTAATGGACACAGAATGGTCAGATTTTGGCAAGACAAAAGTTTTGTCGCCTGGTCATATAATGCACCCAATCCTAGTTTACATCCTCATCTGTGCTCAGTAAATGAACGGTTAATTAGTGTGTGTGTGTGTGTGTGTGTGTGTGTGTGTATGTGTGTGTGTGTGTGTGTGTGTGTGTGTGTATAAAAAAAAACAGCACCCCAGACCTTCACTTGCAACTTGAGCTCTGACAACATGCCAAAAATCCACCCTGTGACCAAAGCCTGGATTATCAAGAGGCTGAAGACTAGATCCACTGCAGAGGTGGCTGGCACCTTTAATGTGTCTCAGCGTCAAGTACAAAGAATTAAAAAAAAGATTTGAAGAGACTGGAGATGTGTTTTACAGGCCCAGGTCTGGCAGACCCCGCAAGACAACTGCTCAGGAGGAACGTTTGTTGGTTAGAAAATCCAAAACAAGCCCCTCTTCCACTGCAGCAGAGCTCCAACAGACCTGGTCACCTCAAGTCCCTGTGTCAACTAGAACAGTTTGTAGGATTATGTCTCGAAATGGCGTCCATGGTCGAATCAGTGCCCAGAAGCCAGCACGAAACAAAAGGCAAATAAAAAACCGTGTGGCATTTGCAAAGTCCCACAGCCTGCTAAACAGATGAACGCTGGAAAAGTGGCAGAAGGTGGATTTCTCTGATGAATCTTCAGTAGAATTACACCACAGCCGCGGGAAATACTGCAGGAGACCTACTGGAGCCCGTATGGATCCAAAATACACCCAGAAAACAGTTAAATTTGGTGGTGGAAAGATCATGGTCTGGGGTTACATTCAGTATGGGGGTGTGTGAAACATTTGCAAGGTGGAAGGCAATATCAATAGCCTAAAATATCAAGAAGTATTAGCTACCCCTTATATTCCAAATCATAAAAGGGGTCAAATTCTGCTCAGGATGGTGCTCCATCTCATACATCCATCTCTACAACAAAGTTCCTCCAGGCAAAAAAGATCAAGGTGCTCCAGTACTGATCCGCCCAGTCACCAGACATGAACATCATTGAGCATGTTTGGGGTAGGATGAAAGAGGAAGCTTGGAAGACAAAACCAAAGAATCTAGATGAACTCTGGGAGGCATGTAAGACTGCATTCTTTGCTATTCCTGATGACTTCATTAATAAATTGTATGAATAGTGATGAGTGAGTGTACTCGTTGCAGCATGATTTACAGCTATTAGCCTGCTTGATTACATGTGGGGATTACCTAGCAACCAGGCAACCCCCACATGTACTCAGCCTGGCTAATAGCTGTAAATCATTCAGCTGCCTTGATGAAAACTAAATCTCCAAACACTATCAAATACTCGGAGGTCACGCGAGCGTGCTCGGGAAAACCTGTGCAACGAGTATACTCCCCTATCACTATGTATGAATCATTGTTGAACTGCTGGGAGGCAGTCCTTCAAGCTCATGGACGTCACACAAAATATTAAATATGACTCTAATAGCACCACAACTTCATTCACCAATATTATGCAACATATATTTGTATTTTAAGTTAATTATTTGTTTGAATATCAGATTACTTTCTGTGGGTGACAAAACTTTTGTCTTGCCAAAATCTGACCATTCTGTGCCCATTAACTGATCAATATTTCTGCATTGATGCCAATTTATTTTCTTAACCTAAACCACATTTCGAATGGTTTCAGCTTTCAAAAAAATAATTTTCAGGGAGTGTAAGGATGGACAACCCCTTTAATCCCTTTACACTGCAAGATAACTGTGAACGAGTGTTATTAAAAATACTCATTTCCCAATCATCTCAGCTGCCAACCACCAGATGAACGAGCAAAACGCAGCACAAAAAAATCCTCGTTCTGTGCGGTGCGTTGTCTTGTTTAAACAGGACTTACACTGCGGAGAACTATGACATCGTTCACTCTGGTCTGCCTGTGTGAACAGACATTTAAATAACCACCGATCAGTAAAAGTTTACCAATCAGCGCTCATATTGTGCCACCGATCGCTCCATGTAACATGGACCCTTACATTAGTCGGTCATATGAGTGTCCTTAGGACAACCTCCTGGTCTGCATTTACTGGTACAATCAGAGATAATGTGTGCTGCTGTAAGGCCAGTCTCACACGTCCAGCTAATTCTGGTACCGGAATGGGAGGTGGAGCCGCATATTCATCACTGTAATGAGCGGCACCTCGTGACCGCTCACACAGGACAAGCTGCCAGCGCTGAGAGGAAGCATCGTGGGAGCTGGGTGAGTATTTTAATGCAAGCGGGCGGGCGCACAGGGGGTGGGAGGCAGGAGGTGACCACAAACTTTATTTTAAACACACACACAAAAAAAAAACACCTTGATTTTTCATTCCTTCTCTCCAGCGAACGCTGCTGGTGAGAAGGAATGAATGCCGGCTTCAACACCACAAGCAGGGGGGACAGCGCTTACTGTAGCGCTGTTTCTCCTGCGGCGGTACGTGCACACAGAGGAGAGTGCACACTGTTCTCCGTGTGCACGTGTGTGGGATGCTTTGCGGACCGTGTTTCCGGAGAAAAACGGACATGTCTCCGTGTTTTGCACGCGGACACACGGTCCGTGAAAACACGGAGACATGTGCATAGACCCATTCATTTGAATGGATCTACGTGTGTCAGTGTCTCCGGTACGTGAGAAAACTGTCACTACACGTACCGGAGCCACTAACGTGTGAAACCGGCCTAAGGGGGTGGCAGTTGCGCCCTCTCCTCCTTCTGTGTGACCCCCGTGCCCTTCATATATATATATATATATATATATATATATATATATATATATATATATATATATATGTTATGCACTTGAATATACTATGTATTATGTGGATGTTCCCTTCAATGTGCTGTGTCTGCCATGTATGCAATACATCTAATAGAAGCAGGGACAGCAACAGTTAATATTGTGGGCTGGGCCAGCAGCAGAGAGGGAACAAGAAACTGCTGCTTCCTAGTCAGAACTGCCCTGCTAATTATGTGGGACAGGGAAGATGTGTTTCACAGACAGGGCACTGCCAGACCCCCCAGACAGGAGAGGTCTGTTGCCCCGGACTTCAAGAACTCCCGCCGGGACTCCTGGGACTCAGGAGGGGTCCTGAAGATTACAAGGCTAAGGACTGCAACACGGGCCTCAGGATTCTGAAAGGGTCCCCGCTTCTGAAGGGGTTATCCCCGGCATGTGGAATTCCACTAAACCTTGGCTGCTGCAACTGCTGTGGGTGCGGTTGGAAAGCGTGACAGGGAGAGAGTAGGAAAACCAGTGTTGTACTTGTGCCCTAGTTCCTCATCACTGTTCAATAAAAAGTTATTTTCCTTGTTGGACAATGGCCACCTTTCGGATTCTTATTCGTCTGGACCGCTGTGACCAGAGGAGAAGGTAATTTGTGGGGAAAGATCTGTGTTGGTCCCGTCTGCCTTTGTGCAAGGGACCGGGGGTGCTCGCTGATAGTGTGCTCAGTGTACTCTGTTGGTGAACTGTGCCTTTAAATAGCTCGGCCACAACTACCTCCCTGGTTGCCCTTGTTACACTGCATTTAATGTAGCTGCTTCTTTATTTAAAGCATTTAAATAGTAGTTTTTGCTGACTTAGTTAATTGCTATAAAGAGTTTACCAAGGATGAATGCTTTAAGCAATGTCACAATACAAAAAAAAGTCTGTAGTGACACTGTTTTCCTGAAAAAAAGAGGGATATCTAAATACAACGAGAAAAACCATCTGAAAAAAAAAGAAATCAGTCTAAGTTTACATGCTTTTCCTGCACCATCGGCCTATTGATTCAATGCATCTCTAGTAACTGACCAAACCGCTGCATGACCAGCTCTATCCTCGCCTACTGTATTCTCACCCATCCCTTGTAGATTGTGAGCCCTCGTGGGCAGGGTCCTCTCTCCTCCTGTACCAGTTATGACTTGTATTGTTCAAGATTATTGCAATTGTTTTTATTATGTATACCCCTCCTCACATGTAAAGCGCCATGGAATGAATGGCGCTATAATAATAAATAATAATAATAATAGTATTCTGCAACCGAGTTAAAACACCACTGTAAACATCTGTTTTATGTAATGTAAAAAAGTCTTACCAAAAAAAATCATTACAGAACGTTTTCAACCTTTAATGTCTCCCATAATCTGTATAAATCCATTGAGAAAGATAGAAAGATACTAAAATCAGTTTAAGAGGCAAAATAACAAGACTAAAATAATGTAGTTGCATAAGTGTGGTCGTTTTCAGAATTAGGCAATCAAATGTAAACTGATGTTAAATTGTATGGTAAAGAAGTATGGCACTCCTAGCAATGGTTGGTGCTCGCAGGCTTGGACTGGCCCCAGTTGTGGCTCCAGGTTTTCGTGGGCCCCGGGTGAAAAGGTTTCAATGGGCCCCTTTAACATATACCACGATTCATGATGCATAGATACAGCAGAGAAATATAGGTATAGTACAATGTCAAAGATTTCACTTACTTCTTACATTACATGAGTGATAACTATTGTACATTCTACAATAGCTCAGAAACCAGACAGTATAATCCTCTATACAGTATTATGGGCACCACATAGTGCTCCATACAGAATAATGAGGCCCATATATCGCTCCATACATTATAATGAGCCCCATATATTGCTCCATACAGAATAATGAGCCCCATATATTGCTCCATACAGAATAATGAGCCCCATATATTGCTCCATACAGAATAATGAGCCCCATATATTGCTCCATACAGAATAATGAGGCCCATATATTGCTCCATACAGAATAATGAGCCCCATATATTGCTCCATACAGGCTAATGAGCCCCATATATTGCTCCATACAGAATAATGAACCTAATATATTATTCTATACAGTATAATGGGCCCCATATAATACTCCATAAAGAATAATGATCCCCATATATTGCTCCATACATAATGAGCTGCATATATTGCTCCATACATAATGTGTCCCATATATTGCTCCATACATAATGTGTCCCATATATTGCTCCATAGAGAATTGGCCCCATATAATGATCCATACAGAATAGGCCCCATATAATGCTCCATACAGTATACGATGGGCCCCATATAATGCGCCAGTATATGATGGGCCCCATATATTGCTCCAAACAGAATGGGCCCCATATAATGCTCCAAACAGGATATAATGGTCCCTATATAATGCTTTAGTATATGATGAGCCCCAGATATTGCTTCAAACAGAATGGGCCCCATATAATGCTCCATATATAATGGGACCCATATGATGCTCCAAACAGTATATAATGGGCCCTATATAATGCTCCAGTATATAATGGGCCCCAGATATTGCTCCAAACAGAATGTGCCCCATATAATGCTCCATATATAATGGGCCCCATATGATGCTCCATTTTTAATGGGCCCCATGTAATGCTCCATATATAATAGGCCCCATATGATGCTCCAAACAGTATATAATGGGCCCCATATGATGCTCCATATCTCCACATATAATGGGCCCCATGTGATGCTCCATATATAATGGGCCCATATAATGCTCCAAACAGTATATATGGGCCCCATATAATGCTCCAGTATATGATGGGCCCCAGATATTGCTCTGAACAGAATGGGCCCCATATAATGCTCCATATATAATGGGCCCCATATTATGCTCCATATTAAATGGGCCCCATGTAATGCTCCATATATAATGGGCCCCATATATTGCTCCAAAAATAAAAAACTGAAATCCTCACCTCTCCTCGCTGGCCGCTGCTCTGCTCCAGACTCCTCAGCATCACCATCTTCCAGCTCTCTGCACTGTGACTGTTCAGGGAGAGGGTGCACACTAGTCACGTCATCGCGCCCTCTGACCTGCAACGTCACAGAAGACACGGAAGACGTGGCAGTGGAAGATTGAGGAGAGTTAAGTATCGCAAATTCTAGGGCCCTGAGCATGCGGAAAGGAGGGGGCGCTAGCACTGGCACCAGGCTCTCATAGCACGCTGGTGTCCCCAATGGCGAGTGGGCTCTTGCACTTGCTCAGGTGCACTGTGTGCTGACCCAGACCCTAACTGGCTCACAGGAGAACAGGAGAATCCTCCGGTGGGCCCCTGGGCCACCACCCTCTTATATGAGCAGTACTTGGCACTATATACGTGAGTCACTATGTACAGACAAAGGTTGTATCTTATTCATTTTCCAATCTCCCCAGTTCAGTGTTATATGAATTTGTGATTAAAGATAATGTCAGATTTGCATGCAGTTGAAAAGTGGGGCCTTGGAGTTGGTTACTGGTGGACCCTTGGCACTTCAGTCCAACACTGGGTACTCAGATAGGGTCCAATCCTTGACAATATTGAATAAAAAATCCAGCAGTTAAAGTGGAATGTTGTTAAGAAATTCTTTGTAATGGTGTGGTCCAAAAAACAACGTAACAGTCAATGACATTTGGGTCAAGCAGATCTTCCTGAAACATACACTGTAAATTTTTTTGAACCACGCCATTAAAAATAATTTCTTCACAACATGCCCCCCTTCCCGACCTTTGACGCACCGTATGCGTCATGAAAACCAGTGCCAATCCAACCTGTGACGCAGCATATGCGTCATGGCCGGATCGCGTCCCTGCAGGCCGGGTGAAAGGGTTAACTCCAATTTCACCCGACATGCAGGGACAGGGGGAGTGGTGCTACAGCCCAGGGGGGGTGGCTTCGCCCCCCCGTGGCTACAATCGCTCTGATTGGCTGTTGAAAGTGAAACAGCCAATCAGAGCAATCTGTAATATTTCACCTATGAAAATTGGTGAAATATTACAATCCAGCCATGGCCGATGCTGCAATAGCATCGGCCATGGCTGGAGACCTCGATCTGGCCCTCCCACCGACTGGCGGCGGCGATCTGCAGCCGCCGTCAGTGTTCCCTACCCCTCCGTCCTGTTCTAAACGCCTTCCTCTCACCTCCTCCCCTCCGTCCCCCCCGCTGTCCGATCGCACCCCCCCATACTTTCCTAGTCCCAATGTCCCTCCCGGTGTCCTCCGTCTTCTCGCATGGGTGCCGCCATCTTGGAAAATGGCGGGCGCATGCGCAGTGCGTTCCCTGTACATTTTGATCGCTGTGATAAGTTCTATCACAGCGATCAAAATAAAAAAAATAGTAAATAAACCCCCCCCTTTATCACCCCCATAGGTAGGGACAATAATAAAGTACAGAAAATATATTTATTTTTGTTTTTCCATTAGGGTTAGGGGTAGGGTTAGGGTTGCACTTGATAGGGTTGCACTTAGGGATAGGGTTGCACTTAGGGATAGGGTTGCACTTAGGGTTACACTTAGGGTTGCACTTAGGGTTAGGGTTGCACTTAGGGTTGCACTTAGGGATAGGATTGCACTTAGGGTTGCACTTAGGGATAGGGTTGCACTTAGGGTTGCACTTAGGGATAGGGCTGCACTTAGGGTTGCACTTAGGGTTAGGGTTGCACTTAGGGATAGGGATGCACTTAGGGATAGGGTTGCACTTGGGGTTGCACTTAGGGATAGGGTTGCACTTAGGGATAGGGTTGCACTTAGGGTTGCACTTAGGGTTGCACTTAGGGTTGCACTTAGGGATAGGGTTGCACTTAGGGTTGCACTTAGGGCTAGGGTTGCACTTAGGGCTAGGGTTGCACTTACGGTTGCACTTAGGGCTAGGGTTGCACTTAGGGCTAGGGTTGCACTT